>NC_088301.1:1219837-1566997 GCF_032854445.1 Liolophura sinensis | reverse complement strand
AAAATAGACCTCAGCATTTGAAAAGGCACGTAAATAACAGACATTGTTGAAAACAGACCTGAACGTTTAATTTAATTGAACTAGTAAACAGTGAGCCATTAAGGCAACCAACTGTGGGCTTTATTCTCCATGTCATTTTAACTTTAAATTTAACGAGAAGTACATGTAGGTAGATTAAGTGTAAACGTGATACATTGGTTGGTTTTGTCAACCTGAATAAAATGTCACATTTCTGTCGGGTCTTCAGTTTCTATAGTGGCGTTTCTTTCAGCGCCTTTGTACCTGTTTATAGAACCACACGAATATACATGTATAATCAGTAAAAATTCACTCAATCACTCGTCATCTAATAACATTTCAATTCATTTTCAAATCAATCTGAAACATGTGAACAAATATGTTTTCTTATCAGAACACACAGATAACACAGCCGTCCATTCAATCTAGTAACTGGGCAACGACCCTTACCTGTGAGAGTTGGTCCGTTGCTATCTGACTTCTCACTCAGGTGAATAGCCTTACTCTTGTCAGTATGGCGGATAATACACGGGCCGATCAACTCGCGAGCTTCTCAACTCTTCGTCTGCTCGATTCTCTACTACGGTGACTCACACAAATACGATAGATCAGTTCTTCGCCAGGTAAATTATCTCCTTCAGACTCACCAGCTATCACTGACAAAACTCTCTGTTAAACAATTTAACGGTTAGTGGAACAGAAAACACAAACTAACGATCGAAATTTCCCACGTCTGTGCGACTAACCTATAGTGTCACATAGAGGCTTGTCAAACAATGTGAACCTTGAACCCATGGTGGGCGAATACATTGTTCGCGCTGAGGGGAGGGGGGTAGGATAGAGTAGCCTCGTTTTTTGTTTACATACACGCATAGAAGAACTAACAGACTGACCCATCCTTGATTGTGCTTTATTCCATATGCATCGAAGTTCGTGAAATCATCTTCTCCATGATATTTATTCATTTGCTTTGGCTTTTTGAACAGACCACATTCCCTAGGGCTGTAGCTGACATAAACGTACCTGAACTGTCGGCAGACACCTGTAATCTGTACAATGCAGGCTACACTATAGCGCTGCTTACGCGCATGTAGTTATACAGTAGTACAGCGATGTTCATGAATTTATGTAATTCATCGATAACGCTGATGAAATGGGTTGATGGTACAACATTTAAACTAATAATATCATTTTTATGAATCCTAAATATAAATGTATGGAAAAATATAGGCTACATACATAAAAATGAAAACTTATTTTGTTTAGCTTGAACTTAGATTTTTAATAATGGACAGTTGCATATATCCATGTAGTGTAGGTCCGTGTCCCGAATTCTATATGTCTGCCAACTTTCTAGGCCCTATATCAATATTTCCTTACTCCATTCTATTGTGTAATAGTATGGTAGAAGAGTATATGATACACCCCCGTCAGTCTAATTAAAGGGTTGTCTAATTGTAGCCATATTCCTAATATAGGCCTATTAAAGCGGAAGTGTTGACACAAGTGGGGTGTCGGCCCTATCTAGATTCAATTCAGGAGCTTGTCCGACTATGATTCGTAGTCCTGAAATTTTTGAACAGTCTGTTTACTGCAGATGTTTTCTTTCATTCCGATATATATGTCTCTGCAGAGAGACCTCCATGGTCGATGTGGTTAGGGTGCCAGCGCGGTGCATTGACGCAAGAACCTCTCACCAATGCGGTCGCTTAGAGTTCAAGTCCAGCTCATGTTGGGCTTCCTCGTGGTAAAGTCTTCCAGCAATCTGCGGATGGTCGTGGGTTTCCCCTCGGGATCTGCCCGATTTCCTCTCACCATAATACACCATAATAACGTCGTATATGTGAAAATATTCTTAAGCAAAACGTATAAAACACCAATTAAATATATTCACAAATATCCACATGGCTCCGTAGGCTAAATTGGGACAATATATACACGCCATGTAGAATTAGATCACCACGTTGGATATATGAACATTTTGCAATCAAAGCTCAACTGAGATGCATATTTTGGCTGCCGACGACTTATAAACTATATCATGGTAATACACGATAACCTCTGACTTAACGGTCGCTTACATATATTGTTATTTGGACTATACATGATTTGTTGTTTCAAGCTATACTCGACTGACTTTATTAATTTATTTTCACAATGTTTCCAGTGTTACATTGTGCCGCTATATATGACCTCCGAGAGTTCACATTTCTTTATTTGTTGATTGGTGTGCTACGTCCGACTTTTCGGTGAAGGACTTGCCCTAAATATTTAAGCCACAATAGCGAGTTTAAAAGATGTCCAGTGCTGATTGGGGTGGAGGACATCGAAAGTTTCACTAAAAATTCTGATTTTATTTTTTCTTACTTAATTGGGTTTTGATTTGATAATCTGTATCCACATCCACTGAGCACCGAGAAAGTTTTGATCATTCATTCATTCATTCATTCCACAGATCGTTTTATAACAGATCGCATGCATGCACGTTTGTTAGTTCGTAACCTGTATGACCGTTCGTTCCTTCATTTGAAATCGTTCGAAAATCCTCAAATTCGAGCCAGTCATATGTGCAAATCGGTACATTTATAGGCCTACACGTGACTTATGCCATGCATAGAGGCGGGTCGTGGCAATGCACGGTGCGGCTATAAGACGCTGCATATCGGTGTTGGTTCAATTCCAGCCTCGGACAAGCAGGCAGTTTTTATTGCATGTACTTCCATGCTTCCACTGATGTACTCAGATGCTGACTGGTGGCAGTCCACAGCGCCTTAGTATTGTTTGGGTAGAAGCGAGGGCCAGGGTCTTAATTGCAGTTTCTTGCATGACATCCCTATAGATTCCAGCCAGTCATTACATAAATCACTGCATGTGTGGGTGAATATTTATCGTCACATGTGGATAGTTACTAGCCAGTACTTGTAAGGCCGGTGTATGAATAGATCGAGCCTAGGCGGTTTTCGCCATCTTGACAACTAACGACCGTCACTTCATATGAAATATTCAGAGCCGTTTTGATATGTATATGCGCAAAGCGATTTCAGGCTTTAGCCTAAAGTTGTAATCCAAATTAAACTCGTGCATGTATTAAATAGATGATTCAAATCTGTAATATTTTGACTACGGATTCTATATATGATGTGGTAGTACAATTTCCGCCAAGTGTGAGCCTCAACCTTCAAATATTTTACTTTGTACAGAAAAGTTTTGGACTTTGACCTTCTGGTTTAACTTTGGACATCTGGCGATCTGTTTTGTATACAAGTTAGTTGTCACATAGCTTTACATGTAATACGGCATAACTTGGGACTGTATATAGAGGCTGTATCCATGTCTTTCACATCAAAGTAGTGTTTTAAAGAACAGTTGAAATAAAGCGAGGCTGCGTGAAATTTATTTATTTATTTGATTGGTGTTCACGCCGTACTCAAGAATATTTCACTTCTACGACGGCAGCCAGCATTATGGTGGGCGGAAAGCGGGCAGAGCGCGGGGGAAAATCATCGCAGACTGCCTGTATCTATGTTAGTATAGGTATGTATGCTTGGGTGTTAATGTCATACTTAACAATTTTTCAGTCACATGACGACGAGGAGTCATTAGGTGTGTGTACATATACTGTGTCTTCTAGTGGCAGAACTAGCCCATATGCCGCCAGTAGTATACTGCATCTAAAACGTGTCGCGCTGCGGAGAAGGAGGAGAAGGAGGAGACGGGAGAATTCCCTAGGTATACTATAATAACCTATACTAACCCTACCCTACCCTACAGCTGCAGAGCAAAGCGTCAACAAACGCCCGGGCACAACTGACAGATTCCCCCCCCCCCCCCCCCCCCCTTGCTGCAGGACCGAGAGCTGGCAATCACCATCGTGGACGCAGCCCGTGCCCGTTACCTGAAAGAGGGAGCTGTGCTTGTCCGCAAGGCACCACCTGCCTTGGGAGGGGGGAAAGAACGTGAAGCAGCAACTACGTCAGTTTTTGCACGAGACCCCTATCCAGAAGGCAAACCCTCACTTCGCCAGGATGTGCCATAGAGCATATGGGCAGCCAACCCGCCCAAGCCCTCCGTGACCGTCGAGGACAAACCCGCAGACGATAACGACTTGACACGGGAACTTTGCTACTGCTGCTTGTGTCCTGTCACTGTGCTTATTTCTTTTCTGTCACTGTCGAAGTTCACATGCAAAAAAAAAAAAATGTCACGCTGAATCCCCGGTCTATTCGTTGGTTATTTCTCACCCTACACGGCGTCTGTTATTTAGCTATGGGTAATCCACTCCGGGTCAGACCAGGCCATGTACGCGTGGTCCGAATCCATCTCACAGTACTCCCAGTCAGACATGTCAAAGAACTGAGCCATAAAATTGTAGTAGAGCTCCAACATATGGACTTTGGCGTACTGGTAAACCATACATACTGTTTGCAACCGAAGGTTGTAATGAATGGTCCTTTTGCTTGCTGACCACTTCGAAGGTGTCGTCATTGATCCAGTCGACGGTATGGGCACCGTACACTCAACAGTAACTTGCGCGTCTCGCCAGGCCAAAATTTCACACCCACGTGTCGGTTTTGGTTTGTCACGGTTTGCCATAGCCGGAATTTCTTGATCGTTTCACCGATGAGTGCCTTGAAATAGTCAGCGTCCCATTGTCGCCGGACTTGAGTGGCGGGGTCAGCAAAAGTTTGGAAGGTTCGTTCGGGCGTGTACTCTATTACTTGGTACACACGGGCCACTACCAGCCCGTGAGCGAGTTACCATTGTAGTAGCGGGGTGGCCAGCAGAATTTTCGTGCCGAACATGCTTCCAATCAGCATTTGCCTCCAACAGAGGATGATGCCATTGACCCTTGTGAACTCCGCCATGGTGGGGGCCTATGTCCTCCAGGCTCACGTCGGTGTTTTTAAATATGGGTGGGCACTGCTCAAAGCCCGGTTTGAGATCGTTTGGAATATGGATGTCGCATTCGACGAAGCCAAACAACCGATCTTCGACGACAGCCTCTACCAGCTGAGCCTGCATCCTGGGCTGTCGCTGTGACGGAGGTAAGGCGCACCCTTGCAGGAAGGCGCGCAAGGTCGGGTTTGTTTTCCGCAGGCGAAGGAACTCGCACTCTCATATGGACACCAACTGGTATCCCTTGGAGCGGATGTAGGCGTCGTTGGCGTCTACTTTCCGGCGCAAGTCTTGGGAGGTCAACCCCCGCCGGTCGTTGTAGCGCAGCTTCCCCTGGCATGGGTGATTCAGGTTACAGCCGTGTGGTGGTAATAGCAACCGTGGAACTGGAAGACGGTGGGACGTCCGTCGATGTGGGCAAACCCGTCTACGGGGAGTTGACGATCACCCATCCGTTTCTCCATGTGATTGAGTCGGTGGCGGATGGGTACCCTGAGCTGGTACAACTGCCAGTTCAGCCATTTTTCAGCCAGATGTGTCGCTGTGAAGGAGGGAACGAACTTCTCCCCGTCACGTCGCCATTGGATGTTGTGACCTGCAGGCATGACTGAGACAAGACTGGCCAAGTACAAAGTAATAGCATCGGACCTGACGATCCGCATACAGAGCTTACCTCTCTGTGTCACGCATCGTTCGTGCTAACGATGAAAAATGATGCTTGACGACGACGTTTTTCTTCAGGCAGGCGTGCATGTCTTTCTCACCGATGAGCGTGAACACGGAGCGCAGGTCGTGAACCAAGTAGAGGAGGGTGAGCCCTGGGTTGTTGATGCAGTCTTTGAACACGTCGACGTGCATGGTTTGGTAGAACGCTACCATCTTTCCCGCCGCAACCATGAAGGGTATTACGTCCAAGTTGTACCACAGCAGCAAGTCTTTTACGATCCACATGCTGTGCATCGACCACGTCTCATGCAGCGTCTTGTACTCGGCGTCCGAGCACGGTTGGTGAGTGGGATCGTGTCGAAAGCGTGGCGGGGTGGGAGCGCCGTTTCCTCCAGCCGTGCAAGGGAATCTATGTAGCTGTAACAAATGTTGCTTTGGGGGCCAAGTAATTTCGAATATCCAGAAATTTCAGCTGCGGCGTGTTGAGGGACATGTGATTGTTGTTGCGCTTGATAACACACTCCAAATCACCGGACTTGACCAGGTAGGGGTAAAGCTGTTGCTTGATCAAGTTCAGGTCGTACTTGAAGCCAAGGACGAATTTGTCTCGCACCCGTCGAGTGTAAGACTGTTTGGTGTCGTTGGGATTGATGCGCTCTTTTAACTATTCCAAGATGTAGGTGTAACGTTCTGTGAGACCTCTACTGACCTCGCTGATGGCATTGAGGTAAGTCATCATACGTTGGACGAGAGCTTGGGGATCACCGGTAGAGATGAAGCCCACGGGTTGGTCGTGGTCGGGCACGTTGGAGTTCACGCTGACACTCATTGGAATGTGTTGGGACGTCCGTTCCGTTGAGCCGATAGTCGCTTCGTCCACTGGGGCCAGGTAAGCTTCGAAAAAGTCATAACACGCTCGGTAAGGGGAACATTCTATCGTAGTCTTCCCGGAAGTAAATGTCTATGTCCGCCAACACTTCAAAAATAGTGGGTTGATTGCGGAATACACAACCCGGGTACTTGCGGTGAATTGTGGCAGTACCCCTCCTGCCGTCGTAAATGATACGCATTACGAAACGTCTTATGGCACACTTTACACGTGTAGAATTGAGCGTAACGAGTCAGGTCCTTGACGTGGCTGAAATGCTGATCGTGAAGGTCCAACCGCATGGTGGAAGCATAACGCTCTGGACTGAGATTGATGAGTCGATGGGCTCTCGACCGTGTCCAGCGCACTGACAGGCACACAGCGGAAATGCCTGGGCTCAATTTCTGCCGCCTCCAGATATATTCGGTGGTGAGGTCGAGCCTTGTTCTCGCAGTCTTGGTGTTGGCCTTGTCCAGATAAACGTTCAAAAACCGAAATAAACACAAACAGTCCTTATAACGTCCATGACTAATTTCGCTAGCATGTGTATTTCCTTGCTATCCTGCGGGTATAGTGGCAACGTTACCCAACCCTCACCGATGGGCTGATCGGGTAGATTGTGAACAAAAAACAACACGTTAGACAAGAGATCTACCGTCCATTTCGTGTCGGGGCGTTGTTTCTGCGCCCAGGTGAGTGTGTCTGTGCTGGCGAGATGGGTGAGGAGTCTAGACATGTTAGCCCGACTCTCCACGTGGTATGGAGAGTCAAGTACCCGGGAGTTATTAGTGCCCCTGTACCATCTTGTGGCGTAGGATGTAACCGAAGCTATAGTTGACGCTGTACGCTGTGGGCTGGTCTTCACAGATAACGTTCAGGTACTCGACCATGACTCCGAGATCGCTGAGTTGGTAGTTGTAGAGGTCCAGTGAATGGATAACAATAATACTATTGGACACTGGAGACGTAACGAATATAAATATATTTATACATCTATATATATTTATACCCCAGTAAGGATATAACAATGGAGAATACGCGGTCTTCAGGACCGATCATGAGAGACAGGGGGGACGATGAGCAGTGACGAGCGAGACAGTGAATTTAATAGGTAGGCAGACCAGGAAATGGTATTCATACCGCCTACCCCACCAAACGAACGTTGGAGAACAATGATAGCGTTGCCAGACTCTCCAGAGACGCCTTGCACCCCTCCGCGGGTTGATGATTTGCCGAGACGAGAAGAGGGACAAATCACTGCACCGTCAGGATAGCAACCAGCAGGAGATAATGAACTACCCCACCTGTTGGACCCATACGGGATGAATTGGAGCTGAGCACACAGCAGGCCATGGTAGGAGATGAGAGAAGTCCAAATACGACAGCGACCCAACAATGTGGAGTGGTTTATGATCCCGGCGGCATTAATGGTTTAACCACCCCGAGACGGACTAGCAGCAGCGGTGGTGGACTATGCTTACCTAGTGCCAGGGGCACCCACCGTGGGTGGTGTTACAGCACCAGTCACAACTAGGAAAACAGGGTATGGACTGATTCCCACAAGAGACCGTCACATATGTCATTGGGCCGTCTGATAGATGCCTGCTACCATGCCTCCACACGGGAATTTGTGGTTATTGTGTGGTGCATTTGAAGCGTCACAACAGACCTTTTGGTAACGAGCCCTTCTACTGTGTCTGGACATTGTACTACTAATAATGGGGAATAATAATAATAATAATGATTCCCCTTTTCTCCCAACCCTTTTTTTCTACAAGATTCAGACCTGTGTTGACTTGTGTTGACGAGGCTGATGTTGTGTACAACCAGTTTATCGCCCGTTGGCGTTTGTGTCATGTCGCTACTGCGCGTCTCACTGGTGCTATACTTCCGATATATAAACAGCGCCGTTTTTCTTGTATTTTATTCTTATTGGCACATGCAGCAAACTCACCCCTCTACCAGCACTCTCCATATACTCGACGTTGATGCCACAGTAACTTCGTCCGGCGAGCTTACTGGCACATGTTTATATATATTAACCATTAGATTTTTTCTCTGTATTTAGTGTTGCGGTTCTACGTGGAGAATTTAGCGTGGGCGTTTGTGTAATGTCGATACGACACGACCGGTACTCCTATACTATACTATATTTAGTATACCACTGTGTACATAGCTGGGAACTATGTGAGTGTGGAGTGGTAAGAAGTATTGGACAGTGAATGCCAAACCCGGGGCCGCGCGTAAAGGGTGATGCCCCTGGGTCCGTTGGAGGTAAGGTGCGGGGGTGTGACACCCCGCGAGCAGTGCAAGCCACAAACTTAAGGTCCATAGGCTCGCCGATGAAGTTATTGATTTTGTCTAACGGACAAGGTCGCCACTTTGCCGGATCTGTCTATAGCTGGGGGAATAAGTTGGTGTGGCGTGACAAGAAACATCGGGTGGAGAGTGCGAAACCTAAGGCCGTGCGTGAAGGGTGATGCCCTTGGACTTGTTGAAAACACCACCGCAGCGTCCGTGGGGTTCGTCGATGAAGTTTATGATAGTGTCTTACGGGTCAGGCAGCCACTTTGCCGGATCTGTTTATAGCAGGGGCAAGAATGCTGGTGTGGCGTGGCAAGAGGCATGGGGCGGAGAATGCCAGACCCGGGAGCGTGCGTGAGGGGTGATGTCCCGGGCTGTGTTGGAAACACGTGAGATCCCCCGTGGGATGTCCGGTGTCTGGCATCAAGAATAGCACCTCAGCCCTCTAGGCAGCGTTACGGTAAGCAGCCGTACGCACGGAAGAACCCGATTTTGCCCGGCAGAAGTGTGGGTTGTTGTCAGGGCAGGGTTTACGTAAGTCCTGTTGACATTTCAATGTCTGATCTGGAGCACGAGGTGATCCCGACACAAGGCAAACATTTTGCAGGCAGGAGTTGGGATTTTCACATCTGCTGTGAAAGGCGCACTCTTACGTCAGACTTGGCCTAGACGATGGACTCTGTGAGGGAGCGTTGCTGACCGTTGTGCTGTTTGAGTGACATAGTGAGAAGACGTGTGAGCATGGCGTGGTGATGGTGGCTACGGTGTGCACATGCACCAAGAACACGTTTCGTCCGGCAGAAGATGTACGGGTTCTTGTCCTGCTGTTGTAGGGAGTGCATACCACGCTGGAGAAAGTCCAGCGAGCAGAAGTTAGGAGGTTTTTACCTACTGCGCGAGACGAGCCCAACGCAATTTTTCCCGGCGGAACTACGGGCTGTTGTCCTGCTGCAAGACGTGTATGCCACCCAAAGTGGTATTGAGGTGGGAGGTTTTACCTACTGCGCGAGACGAGCCCGGCATAAAATGTAGTACACGGCGAGTGGGGATTCACCTGTAGTGCGCGCGCGGGTGGGTCTCGGGTATACACACCTTGTCGGCGGCGACAACACGGACAAATTTAAAAAAGAATAAACAGAAGAAGTCCGAAGGATCGGTCCTTTGGCGATATGTCCGCACAAGACTTGGGCATCGCGGCGTAGCCGAGCGGTAAAGCCCTGAGGGGTCTGGCCCAGTGTTGAACCGTTCGGCGTTCCCAGAAACACCCATCTCAAAGGACTAGTTCTCGCGTAAGACAAAAGCTATCTTAACGATACGCTGTGTGTGACTTACCCTTGCGTGTTGAGCACGTCGATGCACTTGCCAATCCTACAACTAGTAGAACGTCTTCTGAGACGTTTCACATGTGTAAATTCGCTCTTTTTCCCGTGCGTCTGCCAGTACCGGATCCAGTCCGGCAGTCGGACAAACGTTCAGGCACATGAATGGCACGTGAACGGCACGCAAGGTGGCCGTGGTGGTGTCCGTTAGCTGATGCCCGAGCCAGTTGTCCCGTCTGGAAAATGTCCCGGCGCACGTTCGGTAAGTCCCTCCAAGGACTCTCCTGCGTTATACGCTCCGAGTACTTGGCGTTAATGTCGCACTAAATTATCTCGCGCTAGCATTGAGCACATTTGTGGGCCATGATTTGTTTTGACGAGAGATGCCATCCGCTAGCATTTTTTAAACCGTTTTGTTCACGCTGCTCAAGCAAAAAAGCGCTTGGACACATCCACTACTGTGATGGGGGTGCTCCCTTCCTTTTGTCACCATCCAACGGTGAATCGGAGAAAATCACACGGGTTTAACTGTAGCGGCACGATACCCCCTATCTCCCAACCCTCTATTTATCCCGTCAACGCTGACGCCCACGAAATTCGCTCGCAAACACCGAGTGCGCAATGCTTTTACCCCAGCATCTGCGTTTCTTGATCTGCTCGTCGCCCATTGGTCAGTTTTGTCGCAACAGAGCTGCTCAACCCTACTTTACAAGCCTACTCTTCGCTCACCCGCCACTCATTGGTCTCAGCTGCCTCCCATTGTAGGACGCAGCGCGGGCGTGAACGAAATCCGAGCTCAACACTCAACTCCACATGCCGACCAGACAGTACACACTACTCTACTCTACTCTACTCTACTCTACTCTACTCTACTATGCCTTACTACACTCTACTCTACTACACTCTACTGTACTCGACTCTTCTATACCATACTAGACAAGACAAGACAAGACAGGATTAGACTAGACTAGACTAGACTAGACTAGACTAGACTAGACTAGACTAGACTAGACTAGACTAGACTGCACTGCACTGCACTGCACTGCACTGCAGTATACTATGGTATACTAAACTATGCTATACAGAGAGCGGACTCAACGACGCATAGTATACCTAGGGGATTGCCCCTCCTCCGCAATATGACACTTTTTACGCAGTATACTACTACTTGCTGTCGTCACAGATGCATCATACCGAAACCTTATCCAGTCATATTATACTGACACCGGTTACTGGGAATGATATTAACCAGTCCTGTTTCCTTGCTCTATCCTCTCAGTGCTGAGCGTCAAGCGAGGCAGCAGCAAAACTGCCATTTTTAAAGTCTTTGGTATGACCCATTAGGCCACCGAACAATCACCTATATTAGTATTCGACCTGGAAATTATTCAAATGTTAAACTACATATACGAGCTGAAGTTTGATCTGCATGTAATATATGCCTATAGAATATATGGGCTGTCCTCCCTGAAACATTGAAAACAGCGTGACGGCTTCTTCTTTCTTACACGTAGCCACATGGATTTACTATTTATAAAATAACTTCGTATACATTCCAGTGGGAATTGCTGCTTTTGCAGGTTGTTTTGGAAATGGGCACTGTCGGGTTTAAGATTTACATTAAAATCAAAGAAGTGAAAACAGTTTTAATACCGTTATAATCAACTTAGTTAAAACCAGCATGCATATTCACCTACAGCATGTGCGTTGATGGATAGTGAGATGCAATAACGTACTCTTTTTCATGGAAGAAAATATGAGCCAAAGTTCGAGATTTTGGGCATCACTTTTTATTTTCTATGTGTATTTGGATGAGGTGATATCACAGTCAACACTGCGTGGTGTATGTAGCATTATATACCGGTTGCCCGGGGTACATTGACTACACTGGGACCATTGCGTTGCACTTTTGTACAGTATATGGTAGATACGCCTCGCTTGTGCCTTCCAGAGTTAATTACATGCCATGTGGCCTCAGTTGTGATTCATCACGACAATTATCCGCGACCGTATGATGTGTGCTA
Source organism: Liolophura sinensis (assembly GCF_032854445.1). Lineage (NCBI taxonomy): Eukaryota > Metazoa > Mollusca > Polyplacophora > Chitonida > Chitonidae > Liolophura > Liolophura sinensis. Next base: position 1,554,902 of record NC_088301.1, on the reverse strand, counting down.
AACTGTCGTCCAAACAACCCCGGGCCAACAGGCCAACTTTATAATGATACCTAACCTCAACACAGTGAGTGTGTATACATGTATAGGTACGGTACACAAGAGTTTACCAATGGACCCCAGAATTTGGCCCCTAGACAAGTATACTCAAATACCATAATTGACTAAGAGACTGCGTACATAGGAATTATCAGCCAGTGATTGATGCCTGTTTCCCGCCAACCTGACCCCACGGCTAGCCATTGCGCATATTAATTCAGGATAAAAGGCCAGAGAGGCGGTTAAATCCACGACAACCTGACAAATGTAACTGACCCCCTTAAGCGGAAAGCCCCTAACACATCAGTAACGTACTGTACTACCTATAATGCAGCTCCCAGGTGCGTTCCATTGCATGTGATGGACAAATATTGTCCACGGTCTGTAGTATTAACTGATGTAAACCTAGCTACACATGCTATACGCTACATATAAGTCTGTTGGCCATTTTCTAGTTGGTACATACGCACTCTATTCGGTGTTAAATAAATATATCGGGTGGGCTTAAAAAATGAGCTGTACTTTGACACTCAATATCTACGGAACCATCTTACGTCAGCTTCTAAAAATTTACACACTCAAAAGCCATTATGTTCTTAGTATACAGACCAAATTTCAATTTCATCCTTTAAGATTTCCGTTCATAGGACCAAAATAAAAATAGAGTCAAAAACGAGTGTTCCAGACATTTCAGAATGATGCTCTACCTTATTTTACTTGAAAAGGTGATCAATTGGTCCTTCATCTTCTCGGTAGACGGCACCCAAACGTTTCTTTCATGAACTTATTGAGTCCCGAATCTCCTTAAGAGTGATTTTTTCCAGCAGTTCTTGATGCTTCCTTTTAGTTCATCCTCAGTGAATTTTTCTGTGCTACCCTCATAAGTCCCTGACAGGTGATGCATTGTGGGTCACCGGAACGTGCGTTTTTGAAGCTATGTTTTCATTGTAACCCTGTGTACAGGCTACGCATGCTATGAACTTGAAAACTGATCAGCATATTAACAAAATCATGCCATTTGAATTTCTAAAGTGTGAAAGGGTTTGAACAAAGGATAATGGAGCTATGCAGCATCAAAGTACGGCCCATTTTTTTTATGCCCACCCGATATATAGGCGATACCAATTGACTTCATGGAATATATTACGGTAAGCTGGAGGGGAAAGTCCAAATCTTGAAATTCTGTCAACAGTGCGATTCTCTGTAGGCCTATCTAAGCATTCCGTGGATTTTTTAAACCATAAACTAGGAATGTTCTGGTGGATAAAGCATCCCCCAGACCTGGTCCATGCTGCTTGACAAAGCTCCCCAGAGGTCTTGTCTCTGCTGGTTGACAAAGCTTCCCAATGCCTGGTACCTGCTGGTGCACAAAGCATCCCCGAGGACTCGTCCCTGCTGGTAAACAAAGCATCCCCGATGGCTGGTAGCTGCTGGTGGGCCGGTTACGTGTGACCATTTAGCAGTTCTCGCACTGTCGTAGCTGATCTGGATTTTTTTCTCGGTGCTATATGTCTTTAATTATTTTAATTATAAAGAAGGGACACACATAAAGGTTATGGCCTGCTTATTAGTAAGAGTACATCCTTCACCTTAATGTTGCTTGATGGTGAGCAGGAAGTGCATAAAAGTTGCACGCCTTTTAACCGCTAGGGGTGGAGGTTCAACCTCGCACCGAGTATTCTGCCGCTCAAGTTTTTATATATAATATAACATAAAATACTATTGCATAGAGAGTAAAACAAGAGCAATAACGATAGTGTGATTGTTGACAGATGGTCACGTGTAACCGGTGCAATCCCATCTCCCAAATTTATACCTCAGGTAGGGTTTTGATCTAACTGTTCTTGCAAATGATTAAAAAATGAATTATTGTAGTGATATTACATGCAGTTTATTAGACGCCACTGGTCTACAATTACTAAAAATGCTGTGCTGTCACACATGATACGGTGTGATATTTAACGTATCATCTTAAATATAGATTACATATGTCATGTGTAAGTCAAACATTTGACATTTTGTTGAATTGCCTTTGACAAATATTCGTGCACAGGATTATACAGGCGATATCATACCAGCGTTCGAATTCTGGCAAACAGTGTGCTCTATCCTTCATGCTCCCAACGTTTTCAGTACCAGAAACTATTTAGTCACGATAATTCCTTGTGTAACGTTGTGTGTTTTTAGCGCCGTACCCCTGAGGCGAATGACTCACTAGAGGGCCATTATAGGAACTATGAAGGGAGAGAGACAATAGCCTGGATTAGTACGGCGTGGCGCCGACAAGGACTTCGTACAACCATATGCCGAGATCCTTCAGATATCCATAGTGATTTCTACGTCGTCAGTTGGATTGCATACGTCTCATATCATCCCACGTATATGCAGACTATGGAATGTGGTGTGTTGGCCTGTCTGTCTGTCTGTTACCACAAAAAGCTTTTTTTCGTCTTCTCTACGTTTTTTCTATACACAACTGGATACAATGTGTCGACAGAAGGCCAGGCAAGTGGCACCAAGTCGCTTTATTGAGTTATTGGTTCCTGGGAATGATATTAACAGATACCCTGGGATATAACGCATCGCAGAGTTTCTGAACAGTTTGGAGAGTTAATTTGGCAAATTAGAAGTTTGACCCTCATCTGGATGGGTTCTCGTTGGCGCACTAAAAAAAAAAGTCACGCTCCCCGCGGTGCAGCGATGCATGAGCCCATTAGTGATTAGGTCACAAGTTCAAATCAAGATTCGGCTGCAGTTTTGCGTCAGGAGATTTGCCAGGTACCTGGTCAAAGGCGGTGGTTTTCACCGTGCTCTGACAGGTTTCCTACACCAATCGACCCAGTCGCCGTCAAATTAGTGGATCATTCATGAGCATAGCGCTGAAGAAATTTATGGAAACCTTATGAACGCGGTGTATACGGTACATTTATATCTCTGATAGAAGTGTGGAATCTTCAATGGAACTATGCGTCTAAGCAGACATTTGTATACCTGCCGTGAACCAATATGGACATTCCAGATCAACAATCGCCAGGCAATAATCGCAAAGCCAATTCCCAAAACGACGATTAACAAAACCACCAAAGAAGGCTCAGTATATCATTTCTGTACGTAATTAGGATGAAATCATGAAAAGAGAAGCTGTCAGCAGTTTTCAATGATTCTAATCAGTTGTGTCTTATAAATACTGGGACATTGGATTTATGTAATCCCCAAATATGTAATCAAAACAGTGCATAATTCGCATAATTCGCCATTTTGTTATACCAAACCTCTCCAGTACGTTTTATTTCTTGGTTTTCAAAGTCAATAGCACATGCTCTGCGTGTGTTTGAGAGGGACTGAAGATGGTCGTGACTAGCCGTTCACTTCTGTCAGCTTTGTTGGGATGAACATTGACAGAACTCATTTGATCTGATTCTGACATCGAATCTTGTCACGTGCTCATATTTACAAAGCGAGGACTGAGTCAGCACGTTGGATATCCAATGACAGATGAGGTGACAGATGACATTTGATGGCACTCCCGCCAATGAACGTCCGTGATCTTGTTAGAAAACACCACCAAGTGGTGCTATCCGATTTTGTTCTACAGGACACCGTAGGAACAGCACTTGTGACAGTATTAAGTGGAAGCGTGTGTCCTGTTATTTAGAACAGTTTATTTAAAAATGTGAAGCAAATTGAATCTAATCCACGAAGCACTGGCTTAGTAACTATAAATCAGCTTTTAATCTGGGATTCCTTACGAGGCCATGGGATTTGCCATGTCATAGAAACCGGTAACACAATGTCACGTCACCATCAACCTACGCTCATATGGCTAAAAGGCAAACACGGTTGGAGTGAAATCAACAGAAACAGTATCCTTCTCGGCTCGTACAAATCAGTCGCGCATGCACGATCAGTTAAATAACTGATGATTTGATTTTAACTTTAACTTTAACTTTTGATTTCCTCAATGTGCGCCATTTTCCGTAATTCGAACTATGATATCTGGATTATGCAACATCACAAAATTAAAACATATGCCGTTTAACTTTATGTAGGATACTTTATCGATGCATATACGTTTGGCCTAGCATTGTCTTTTCTTCTAAGAAAATTAAGAAGGTTCGCGTAACTTGAGGTTTTGGTAAGTTGATTCATATTCTTAAAAAGTTTTTGAGCACTTTTACAACATCAGAACCGTTTCTCTTGTGAAACATTTTCACTATCAAAAGCTTCCCGGCAGAACCATGTTATTTTGTCATGAACCATGGTTGATATTTTCAAGGCATGAGTATAGGAATCTACATCAGTTCATTTTACATTTTATTCTAGCAACATGAAATGTCTTGCGCTTCTATATCTGTTTTTATATTTGATAGACCCTATTGACTGTAGTAAAGAACAATTTTTCCCGATCTTGTAAATCGGAGCAACCATGAGTTCGAACTTCGAATACAGCGCTCCCTAGATCGCCTGAAACGTTGTATTAAGGTGTGTCAGGCAACTGTAGGGAGGCCGTTGTTTTTCTTTTGTCTACCCATGCATAGAAACCTGAATGACGTCGTAAAGCAATTATCAATGAAATCAATTAAAAAATACTCCTCTCTTTCCACATAAAATTCAGAAAACTTCTAAGCATATGAACATCTGACATGACCATTTTGTTCGCTTCATGTATTACTTTCATGATTTGAATAAAAAATAATTATAAACTATATGCAGAATTCTGGTTTCACAGCCGAGAAGAATAACTATGCTTCAAATAATACGGAAGACACCTAACCAACACCTAAAACAATTTTATTGATAAATGCTGATTAAATAGCTCCGTGAGAGGACACAAGTGATGAGGCTAAGCCTGAACAAGTGTACATATGTTTCACTGACTCCAAAGGTCCAGCTTGTCTATTGTTGGCAGTGAAGTTAAGCGAAAGGTAGAGAGCAACGCATGCGCTGTAAGGAATATGAAGACTTTCTTTAAGGCCACTTAACCATGGTTTTGTAAAACCCATTACAGAAAAATTCTCCCGCTCTTGAATCGACGAGAGTCTGGTGGCGAAGACGACATCAAAGCTACAGACAGTTATCATTTTTATATGTGGAAAACTTGTTCATGGTCTGCCTAAAAGGACAAATAACTAATTAGTTAATCACATCAGATATGGAGCAAATTCTACTGGGCATCCTACATGCTACCCAATGGTCGCTTCTTAAATGGATTTTTCTTGTTTCGTGTCGCCGATGTTTCTTTCGGGATGGGAACGGCGGCACCAGTTTATGGGGACATATTGCATGCAGACCCCGAGGAGACGTTCTGTGTATTGTCGGTATCTCGTGCGAATCACAACCACGTGTCGTGTCAATCATCACCGACAGTTTCACAGTCGACACTCATCCTACGAAGAGCATATCACACAAAGTTAAGCTAAACAATACTGCGATGCTGTCAAGTATCAATCTGACGGAAGTCCACTTTAGCTGTTGTACCTAGTAAACAAAGACGTGCGTTTGAAAACCTCAAAATTTTACAATTGTCCGACCCATTGGCATGGTTTATATAAACACGGTTCAAGTGTAGTATGGGAGGGAACAGTAATAATTTCTACCGCTCGGGAAACACAGAACCTCTTAACGGAAGCCAGTCGGCTTTTCGCTGTGCTCTTCATTGACAAGTTTTTGATGAAGAGTTTCCAAATGAAATTATTGTGTATTGATTAACCTAGCTTTGATATCGTCCGTCTATTTGCATAATTATGTAACCCACAGCACGTAACGATTCAACATTAACGATTTCATAAGAATAATAGAGACCCAGCTTGTGTGGGTTCATTGAGGAAGACAAGCTCCTCGTGCACGCTATATCATCTTCACTTCGACAATAATTGGCTGGGATCTTGAAATGCAAACATATGAAGTTATAAATAACAGCGTACTTAATAGAAGTTTTAGGAATTTAGATTTTTTTTTGGCGATGTACATTGTCATTGTTGAGAGGTTTCAGGGTGGGCTTTTGACAATTACTATATACTGATGAAGAAGGGCAGACCGCGTGAGCTGTAGGGCTGTCCAGGAATGAAGATAGGGTATCTCCGGCAGTCAGTCCTCGCCTGGGAATTGACATTCATCGCCTCGGACTACAGATCGAAGTCTACATGATACAAATTAAGTTTACTGTCACTGCCAGCAGACAATACCTCTTGGTTTAGCATTAGTGTCTGAGTCGACAATTGGACGGAGGGAACAGAGTTAACAATTCGGCTCATGTAGCCTCTACAACCCAGGATATGTATAATGATATCAGGTCGGAATCTGAGGAACCGTCGAGGGTTCAGAATCCTGGTGCCAGCGAAATAAAACCGAGCTTTTTTTAATGCGTGTTGTTTTTGTGCAGCGTATTGATCGTAATTTAATTGTGCTTGGCGTTTGAGGGCTACAAGAGTGTTGCACGTCGGCCGACGATCTCCCATCTTCAGTTAGGCATTGCTTTATTGGCATCATCCAACCTGCAAACTGCACTTAGATGCACTAAAGTAATGTGTGATTCACACGACATTAATTTGTTAACACCTTATTGTACTGCTGTAGATTACTTTAATTACTGGATACCATATGTACAGCAAATAGCCCGGCCCGTGTACATCCAGCCTTAAGGGGGCTCCATGGAGGGATGTATAAATAGGGTAAATCTATGATACAAACACAATCAAAGGCGGACTGAGACGTGTGGTCACTACGTTATTTGTCTGTTTATTCAAAGATCACTAGTTTATGCCAAAGATAAGATTTTAATGAAAGTCTGGTTTTATCAGACTTCAAAATATGCTTAACATAAGGAAATCGCATGACACGACTGAAGTATTGTTGAAAATTCACATTAAACTCCAGGACAACAAGCAGACAATCTCACTTGTCTATCACTGACTCTCACCATTTAAATATATAACTGTTAAATCTCCACGGCTAACATCCAATTCAGCGGGGTGGAGAAAGCGAATAGCGAAACAACATTGCATGGTTTGTTATTTTATTTGGTGTGAAACTACTGCTGTTTAACGCCTTACTAAAAGACTACTTCAGTTATACGACTGCGCTTAATGTCTTTTTATATTATATGTTAAATACTTTGGTAATACAGCTTTCTGAAAAATTCTTAATCAGTGACGTCTAATATATTACAGTTAACATCACAGTTTTTGCAGTTAACATTAGGCATTTTCTCCACCTAATGCTGTTTAGTATGTTGCTAGGCATGTAACTTGCTACTATTTAAATATTTTCGTGAACAATTTGAATAAACTCATAGCTGAGCTAAATAGACAAGAGGCTGTCTATCAACGGTTACGTGTGACCATTTGTCGTCGTTGCTCTGGTTTTCTCTCTATACTGTCGTTTAGTCTTTTATACACCTGCAGGCCTTCTCATTGTGAACTATCGCCCGTTGGCAAGCTGATCTCCCAAACTGATGTGACCTACGTGTTTTCACCCCCACGAGTTCAAGGTACTTCATATTGGTGGAACGTTCATGATTTATATGCAATGAACTTCATTCTGCTTAAAACAGAATTCTTCTGCTTGTCTAAGCATTCCAGAGGCTGATGGAATTGTTTTCGTGTTATTAAATGTCATGACAACACGGCATTGTAAGTGAGTGAGTACCAAGGGTTTAAGGTCGTACTTAGGCAAGCAAGCCTCCGAGCCCGAGCCATTATACCGATACGGGTGAACTAGTTCTTGCACTATCCCCCTTAATGCTGAACGCCAAGCTACAATTCCCTTTACGTCTTAGGTATGACCCGACTCAGGTTTGTCCCTGGATCTACCGCTCCCGAAGCGGACGCTCTACCAACTGAGCCATCGGGGCGGTCAGTGCAATGTGAGTAATCTTTACCTTCATTTAATCAAGCTAGCGATGTCCACATCGTCTACCTCGATTTACTGAGCCATTCTGTAAGAGACTGGTCGGAAGTTCGAGGTCACATGACCATCCTTCCGTGTCTAAAACAAAAGATGTCACTTTTTGCCACTGCGCTAGTGACCATTAAGGTCTAGTTGTACAAAATAACGTTACGAAAGCTCTACAGAAATACTCAGACTATCTGGAAAGCTGACAATTATTTCACATCCAACGGATACAAGATCGCTGACAGCGATTCAGAAATATGCACTTTCCTAGACAATAACGTTGGCAGAACTGTTTTCTTCCCCCACGACCTTTGTTATTAAGGACATGGTCTCCAGCTTCCGATCTGTCTGACAGAATATTAACTCTTCAAAATCCCGAATTTCCCTTCATAAATATGCATAATCTATGGTCCAATTAAATTTCACCTTATTTATTAACACTGACAGGAGTTGGATGGGATGTGGGTGTCGTGAGAAGTATGCGGTGTGTGAATTTTATTTCACACTAGACGTAGAAGTGCTAACGAAAAAAGAAAATCACTCCCTACACATCGACGTGTAACTAAGGGGGGTCGTTTTGAGGTGAAATAGACTTGATAGAAATCAGTGACGAAACAACAACAACATATGCTCCATCGATCGGCGGGTCTGCCTGTTGCGTTACCACCGGTATTGCCTGGTAGCTTGGTGCTTTTGCGGTACTTGTTTGTTTCAATAAAAGCACACCAATCACCATTCTCGTTGCTTATTGCAATGTGTCAAGGAATAAATCGGATCAGAACGCACATGCATTTGCCTTGAAACAAGGAAATATACAAGCATTTACGATCAATGATTGGCTTAAAATGCCTTAGAGGAAGTACTCGGGCCGCAATGCCATTGGTTGTCGAAAGAGTAGGTTTCTAAAGACTGGTTTATGTCCAGTATCGCAAGGGCGATAATGAAGCCTATAGCAAGTATCAACCTGTATCAAGATGGCAAAGATGGTAGACCATGCCGTGACCTCTGATAAGTCGTAGGTAACAAATCTGGTGTGTTTTTTTTTGTTTGTTTCTTTTTTGGTTTTGGTTTATTTTCCCAAATTCTGCTTACCTCACATGGGTGCCAGGGAGAGTGTAGGGCCTATACGTAGATGCTGCTGTTTAAGCACATACATACACAGAATAAAACCCTGAAATAAAACCTTAACTGAGGTAAGTTGACAAGAGGCCATATTTCATCAGTTATCTTAGACCATTTTCCTACCACAACACTGCCGGGGCCGCTCTTGATTTACTCCCTGCTGTAAGTCTTTTTCTTGCTGACTTCCTTTCCGGACGATCTGAAAATTGACTGAGGTCTTTTTAAGGTGGTCTTGCCAATTTTCAGCACAACAATATGTGCTATATCCAGCAAGTGTAATCCCGAATAACAATAATACTATCTTGTATATCTACAATCACAACATCCAGGTGTATACAGAATAAAAGGGGCGTTGTAATTAAGTGTCCATCAATCTCGCACGTGAGATATGTGTGTGTATATATATATATATATATATATATATATATATATATATATATATATATATATATATATATATATATTAATTGGAAGAACAAATGTGAATTTACGTTTTCCAGGAAACAAATGTAAGCCTTTTCCATTTATATAAACCCAATTCTGAAGAGTTCAGTTGGATCACATCATGTCGCCATACGGCATTTGTAATTTAGCCCACAAGAAAACACCAACAGGGTGCGTTATATATACTGTAGCTCCTGGGAATAGGAAATGTTCGCATTTATAAAGCATATCACATTAATTATATGTACATGTATATTTGTATTAATGAACAAGAATTATACACAGGCTTTGGCCGTGACTAATTGATTACCAGTACCGTATTAACCATCGGTTCTTGGCCTCCAGAGAGCAGAGTGTCAGAGTTTCATTTCAGCAACATGACAATTCCTCCATAAATCATTGAGGTAACGGTACTTAGTGCCCCACGTGACCGTATGTGTGAAGATCTACACAGTCTAGGGTAATTCCGTCCTGAATGAAAATCGCGGACTATACAATGGCCTGACGAAATTCGAGGGAGTTAACTCGACCATAGGGCTCACTGTATAGTCTACAATGGACAATGCGATCATTTGTAGGTATACCGTGTAACGTCTTAAAGATCAGAGTGAAATGATATTCCAAACTTTGTAATTATCAGACCTACATCGATAGGTGTCTCATATATGCAATGCTTCTGTAATATGAGCTCTAGTACGTATGTATACATATGTAGTATGTATATATGCATGTATGCTTGGGCATTTCCAAGTATTTCTGACAAACTATTGCCAGCGTGAGAGTTGCAGAACACCATGAAGTATAGATGAGTGTAAAACTAACGGAGAGCTTTATTTCTGTGGTCTGTGACAGTAAGGGCGGACATGCTGGGTGTCATGGAGCTCAGAGATTGGGTTTACTGATTTCATTCATTCGTCTGGAATATTTCTTGCGTCTTATGTAACACCATTGGAAATTTCTGCCTGTTTCTCTTTGTATTCTTAAATCGTTCTCATTTTCTTGCTTTGTGTACTTTCTTAGCTCTTTGGTGGTTTGTGTTGAACGTGGTTTAACGGCTGCCGTACGAATGTCTGTTTTGACGCCTAAATTTAATGCAAATGGACGTGTCGTTTGTGTGTGTTATAGACCCAAACGAATGGACGTGTCGTTTGTGTGAGTTATAGACCCAAACGAATGGACGTGTCATTTGTGTGTGTTATAAACCCAAACGAATGGACGTGTCGTTTGTGTGTGTTATAGACCCAAACGAGCGAGATATCCAAGAAATTCTAAGGCACACAGATGATGCTCGTTGTCATCTAACCTAGTTCTGAGATGGATTGGATGTTCCCAGCTTAACTTCCACATTAACATTGTATCTCTGAAAGCTAAGCTGGGAAGAATGACATTGATCTCAGATCTACATCTAACTATACACTTCCGACGGAATGGTCAAAGAAGTTTGTTTTAAAGTTCGGGAATATATAGTCCTTTATCTGTATTTATAATAAAATGACGTTATAATTTCACGAGTTCTCACTGAACAAACTTAAACTTAAAGTATTGTCTTACAGACATGTCTCGATTTAACAGACAGTCCACTGTTCAGCTTTGCTGGCAACGCTCCAGAATTGTCTGTTACAGTTACCTCTCCCTCCCCCCAAGATTAAGATTATATCTTTGACAGTTGTAAAAATAAAAAATGTCAAATATACCATGTACATAAAGTAATGTACATTAGTGTACCCTATGTAGAGCGATTTTAGTTCACGGATTGAATGACTGTTGAATGACTGATTGATGCTGAACGCTGTGCTGAAAACTAGTTTTTTTTCTTTACCGCGGTTGTCAGTTTGAGAAAACCGGAATCCCGGAGCAAACCATCATCCATTGGCTTATAACCGAGCAACTTTCTCACAAGTTACACAGCGAGCTAAACGTGTGTGTATGCGAATTTGAAGGAAGGTATGTGGCCTTTGACTAGCTTCATATAAGATGGTCTAAAAGGCTCTATGGTCGCTTTTTGCCACTAAGAGCAATGCAGGCGGGGGAACTTGTTCACAGAAATATAGTATACTTTAAGTACCGGTACGTGTGACTAAACTTACCACACATTCTTCGATGTGCAAATACAGTTAAAAAATTGATTTTGCATTGTACACATGCACGTATATATATTTGCAAAAGGTAAGCCGCGAAATTTTCTACTAGAGGACATCGATTATTTTTATAATATTAGACCTACATGCATCATCAAACAAATTTGCATTTTTTTTTGCATCTTTGGTATTGAAGTAGCATATCACGAAATCATTTTACGAATTTATTTCTCTTTAACTGGGGTACATTTAAAAGCGAATAGGTTAAAAATTACGGTCTGCAGTGTTTTATGCACTTGCCAGCCGATATATCCTACCTTGTGCAGGACTCGCGCGATAATCATGCAGTGAACGATTTGTCGATCGGTAAAATGTTAGCTGAACTCTCTCCATTCAAACTGCTCCCACCATCTATTATTTACCGCCTGTAATATTAGTTATGAATCATTATGATACAACAGTTTGCCGGGTTCCATTAGAAGTCAGTCTAGCGTAAGATGTGCTCCTGGTCACCTCATCTTCCCTTGACATGCAATGGGACAGCTCCCTTGCAGAATGGCACTTGTCGCGTGACCAGCTTTATATACTGGACCATTAAGACTGTGTGGAGTCCGCGAAAGGCTCTCGGTGGTTTGACCTCAAAGGTCATCAATATTCCGACACACAGCACTCATTCATTCATCTTCGAAATGTTGACCAAGTTATCCTGGCAACCCATTACTGTCGACAGTTACTGGGCCTATTAGCCTCTATTAAAAGCATTCCTTTAGTGGGAATAATGGTTTGTCGATTTCTCCAGCGCAGGACATGGATGCATGAGATGGAATACCGAGATGTGGAGGAATTTGGGGCATCGCATACCGTCATACCACCGTCACTCCACCCCTTGTCTCTGAATACCACTCATCCCCTCCCCCCACCCCACCCGGCATGCTTCTATACCCTATACCATAGGTGCTTCGCCTGTCCACACAGAAAAGGAGAAATTAACAAATGCACAGACGCTTTCGGGGGAACAATCCACAACACAAGAAATCACTCTCCGCGTCTTACACATTTATAATACTAAGCAGTCCTTTTCACGGAACATGGTATTAAAGTAATCAACGATCATTTGCTTTTCTTGTGAAACTATATATTTAAAAAGCCTAGTTGTGTTTCCTTTGATTTTGAATGTTGTACTCAGTTGTGACTTGAACCAATGTTACAGGCCTGGCAATTTCCCACCGTCTTGCTAAGTGTCCCATTGTATGTACCGACACGTCGAAGCCACCTAAAATCTGGTTAAACCTGTTCTATGCTGGCAAACAAGGAGAAGCCCTCGGCAAGAAATTTACTAAAAGGCCAGTAGAAAACCAGTAATTTTAATACTTCAATGACAAACCACCAAAGTTAATTTCTTCACCAACACCAAAGACCCCACCCCCAAAGAACATCGTAGCTCTATTGTATATAGATTTACATGTCCTACACGTAACTCGGAATTGGTAAAAGAGATCGGAATCCCATCACAAGAATTAAGAAACATGCAACTAATAACAATCACAGTGAAATATTTAATCATCTAAATAACTGCAGTGAGTGTTAACATATACATGATCTACCAGCCTCCCAGATAACAGAAATAACAACAAACACAGAATGCCACTGATCTATTTTCTTGTTTAAGGAAGTCTTGGCTATTCGCAGGTGTAAGCCATCTCTTAACTATGGCCATGAAACAATAAAGAATCAATACTGTTCAGATAATGTTTGACTATTACAACACGAATTCTGTTCTAGTTTCCTGTATTACATTGTAAGCTGATTTAGTATTTTCTACATTTTTTGTCACTATCACCACATAACACCATATATCCGTTATATCCAACTCGTACCCATAGCTTTAAAATCATTGTTTAGATGATGTCTGCACGGCTGTTATGTTATCCTGCAGTTTTATTCTCCTGCATGTATATCTTATGTTGATTTAACACCAACTTAACACATGGCTTTGTCTCCATGCCTGTATCTATATTTTGTGTTGATTTAACATTTAATCTGTATTTTGTGGCTTTGTCTCCATACCTGCATGTATATCTATAATTTTCATCATGAAATTTAGTTCTCCTGATGATGGCAAAATAAACAGCCAAAATAATGAATCAAAATGAGCCTTTCGTTTTACGGTGTTACACTACTCGTGCATTACGTTAAACTAATTTGTAGAACACCAGGTGTATTGTCCAACGTTATTCCCCGATCCCCACCGTCTCACCAATATGTCACTCTGACCAATGTTATATTCCGGGCCTCAGGACAGGGTAAATTCGGGGTAAGTTATTGTAAAACAAATTTCAACTATAATAACTGAACAGAAGTCCTACCAAGATTAATGATTGAAATTTTGACTTAAGTGTATATGGCTTCGTGGTCCCGGGGACAGTCGATTCCCACCGTTTTACACTAAAAAGTGTGTTGGATCAATGCTGTACCCCATCACCCACCGCCTTGATAAGTGTGGCTTGGATATGAAGTCAGTTTTCTATGGTGCGTTGTACTGGCCGTACTTTGTGGCCACTCTTTGTGAAAAGTACGAGTTTACCAAATTAGGACGCTTTCGTTTCCAGGCATTTTTTGTGATTCTAAATTTCTTGGAACGCATAAGATAATATTCACAGTGGGCTAATGGATAAATCCGTCTGCCGTGATGTACAATAAAAAAAAATTATCCGTGACTACGCACCCTGGACAAAACTCAGCCAGTGGGATTATTGACCAATGATAATCTATCGTTTACGTTTATGTTGGGCTCACTGTTGGTTGCGAATTCTTCCCTTTGCGTATATGTATCTGTTGCTCGGGGAAGTATAAGGTCTTCACACCAGCTGCTGGCGGCTTAATGGTTGTCAGAAGACGTGCTAGTGAACAAAGCAAACATCTTGATAGAATTGCCGGCACGAACTGTTGTGATCAATAACCATTTGTAGGACTGACTAGCGCCAATCCAGACCAGATTACTGCCAGCTCTCTTATCGTCGATAACTCCGCCGATATAACGCCTTAATGCTTAGCCCTCTTTTAACGCTGGGCTACATCTGATCGTATCTGGCAGGCACTATGTCAAAAAGCCACGCAAAATGGAATACCTTGGCCAGCTTAAACAAGAACACTCAAGCAGAAATTGCCTTTTTACTGCCAAATTCCCTTTGTATCACAAAGGCAAGGCGTTTTTCCAAGACTAGCTATTTAAATTATTCTCAGAAAAATGTAAGAGCCGTTAAATCCTTGCACTAAATTCACTCCTCTTACTTCGTCTATACGCTACCTTTCTATAGCGAAAGTGGGTCGGGGTGATGCATATGTGATTGAATGTGACTGGTTTATTCGGAATGTCAGATCGATGAACTTTGTACCTCAGAAATATTTCGGAGAGAAGAAAAGTTTTCCATCAAAGCATGACACAAAAGTAGAATTGTTAACTTGGTATAAGTAGTTGACGTTTTTTTTTCTTTAAATTCCGAGGTTTTCCTGTACTTTACGATAATGTATATGCAGTATATACGTTCTATGTGTTCCATTATGAACTAAAAGGGCAATATTATTCATATCGATTATGGTTTGTCTTAATATACACCTTTGCTGGCTCATGATATACTGCATGAAGACGTTTCCTTAGACCATGCGGATTTAGCTTGGATGTGTTATGGAGTGATATCCGATATATGGCTTCTTCATTTGAATTTATAATATTCAAAGAAATCCGATCACTGGCTCATTCGTCTAAAGCGTTAGTCTCGTCACGGTAAGCCTACCCGGTAGCGCTGATCAGTGAGGTTGAGCGATTAGCTTGCCATGATTCAGTTTCAACATACGTTCCGTTAAGCTCCATTAAGCCACATCATCGTAACAATAGTGTAATATTTTGTCATCCCAAGCCTGGCCGTGTCAGGGCCTACAACCCATGTCGTTGTAATGCACCGGGTCTGCTCCTTTACAAGAAAGTTACTTTCCTTCCAGTTATGGACCGCCTTACTGGATAATTATTTCTTCGTCAGTTACTCGTGTTTCCTCTATAACTAATGTCCTACTTTGGATTTTTAAGACACGGATTTCCTTTTATTCATTACGAGATCTCATTTAATGGTATACGTAACATGCAGATACTTAAACAGAATAGTGCACACAAGATAAAATGTTGAAAAGCATGCGTCTGTAAAATTATTTGTCTCCCATTCAGGTATTTTATACTTTCGCATTTGTATGCCAGTCATTAAAAAAAATTCAGTTTTACAGAAATTGGATATAGGCCCTCGTGTAATCCAATCTCAAGGCGTTTTAAATTCATTACGATTAAATTTATCGATATTAGGTTTCCCGAAAGAGTTAAAAATATCTAGGATTGTGTCTTGTACAAGTGAAAAAAACTCCACCATTTATCAAATGTGCCGGTCAAAATCTTGTTATTTAATATCCTGGGCTCTCGTTGTACATGTCAATACTTCATTTCCTCGAAAATGGCAAGGTTAAGCGAATCCATATTTTACGTTTCTAAGTTAAAAATAACGGCACAATAAAACGGGAAATCGCATTTTGATAATGACGTATGATGGATAACCAGAAAGAAGCTTCTGTGATAGAGTAGCGTTTATTAGCATACATAACATATTGCCTGTAACGGCTGATTGGGCATTGGTGCTATACCTATGCTTCATATTGTGTGCATTCAGATGGAGTGTGCCGGCCAGCGCACACGTGTGTATACGTACAGCTGGCGGGTGACGGAGCGTGTATTATAAAGCAAGGGCAGGGAGGGGTGAAGGCAGTCACCCATGTTCTTCTTACGGGGAGACGCGGCATCCTAAGGCACACGGTTGTCAGGGTAAGGGGGAGATAGGGCGAAAGCCGGAATAATCAATACGGTCGAATATAATCCCCATGATTGATACAGGGGGTAATGTCACTATTTGGCCACCGGCATTCCCCGGGGCGTTTCAATCCGCGTTACAGATCTATAAACGGCTGATATGATATGATATAAGGGTCGCTCTGCTCCCCATCAATCCTGCCGCCTTAATGCATTGGGCTTGTCGCCGGCCAGTTTGGTTCTACATTCCACTCACCTAGGGTACACGAGGTACAATTATATGCCGGAGAGGATGGGTATTTCCGAACACTCTGGGCATTTGTTACAGAGGGGATAATGGGGTAAGGGGGTTCGGCTGGGGTAAAATAATAAAACAACATTTCTGATATTATTTCTACAGTGATTCCTAGGGTTGGCGGCGACACAGTCATATAATTACATATAATGAGACATAAACGTTCTTGAATTATTCAATGAGTCAAGACAGTTAATGACCATGGTTGTGGTAACGAGTGATATTGCCTGCAAGTCACGTCGGCCAAACATAAACACCAACACGGTAACTGAATTTCACACACCACAGATTACATCAGGGTAGGAGATCCTCGGGATATGAGACCTCTGGGGATGAGAATTACATAATGTTACGTGGTGAGTTAGCTCTGAGATCGGATGGCTACGGTCCCAGGTTGGCTTTCTGAAAGCTAAGCTGGGAAGAATGAAATAGATCTCAAATCTGGGTGGTGAGGGTACTGAAACACTGATCGAAGACTCGAAAATTGATGGCCAGATACCAAATCACTCACATGGGCTGATCATAAATATGTTCATGCAATCTGATTATCTGACCGAATACATTGTCACGTCATCTGAATGACTTTTTTAACACTGGATATGAGTATGTGTACTAACAGAAATAGATCCGAGTCTCAGTAAACATGACAGGTTGTCACACAACTGGGCAGGTTGAGGGAAAGGTTTGAGAGTCTAGCTATGTACCTGTAGCTCAGGTAGGGGTCGCCAGTCTGGGTACTCAGTGTAAGGGATTAATGAAATGACACTGTGAAAGGAAGTTAATACTATATATGAGATATAAATAACTACTAAAGTACAGGCTTAGTATCCGTACACATTCCCTCCCCACCCACCCCCCCGCTCACTTTCCTAACCAAACCCCTACTTGACTGTTAGGTATTTATTCATTTATTTGATTGGTGTTTTACGACGTACTCAAGAATATTTCACTTACACGACGGCGGCCAGCATTATGGTGGGCGGAAACCGGGCAGAGCCCGGGGGAAACGAACGACCATCCGCAGGTTGCAGACACACCTTCCCACTTACGGCCGGAGAGGAAGTTAGCATGAGCTGGACTTGACTGTTAGGAGCTGATGAAGCATAATCTTCAAAACTGAATTTACAGCCCATGGCTGAGTAACTAATTATTTCTTCTCCTCCATATTACGTTTGATGAAGCCTTAAAGGGGGGGGGGGGGTATACTAAGGAAGCCCAAAGCCCCCGTGGGGGAGCACTATGAATAAGTCCTGCATGCTACAGCCTACTACAAGAAGACACCGAATATCTTGAAAGGACCGAAACAATATTGAAACAAACTCGCAGATAATGAAGAAAGGATGGCGTTCATACAAACATTATTAATTGTGTTCCGCACAACAGATGTGGGCCTGGTTGAACAGTGTACCTATTAAAGTTAAGTCACATAAATTCATATTAATAACAGTCACTCTCATATATAGAAAATTGCAATTTTAGTTCCGACTTTTTTTAAAACCTTGTTTTACTCTTATACTCTTCGAATCGGTCGAGTCGAAAAGAGGAAGTTGTACCTTCCTCGATTGGCGTTCAGCATAAAGGGGATAGTGCAACGATTGGTTGACTCGGGGGTGGGGGGGCTTACTTGCCTTCGGTAAGGCGTCTCAGTGAAGCAGCACTAGATAAAAGAGCGGAGGCACATTAGATGCACTCTAAGGATTCCTTCGTCGTCATATGACTGAAAACTTAAGTACGACGTTAAACCCCAAGCACTCACTCACGGATTCACCAACTCGATCATAACTGCATGGTTTTTGTGTATTCATCATCATGGTATGTTCGTTGTTAAATTTCGGACACCAAACGGTTTAAAAGTTAACTTGCCAAGAGTCGGTGCTTTACCCTGGCCTCTTAAGCCTCTTCCACCCATGGAACTGCCCATCGTATGAGTGGAAAACTGCTGAGTAGAGCATAAAGCAACAACCAGTGAGATCAATCAATCAATCAATCAATATGATATGAGTATCTACGCCTCATACGTGGGAGAGAAGTTCGTCGCTAGCTTCCCGACGGGCTGGGCATGTAGATTACCCCAGGCATTCCGGACTCATAAAACTGACCACGATAATATACAGATGAAAAACCGAGCGTTGCCTGATACTACAATCAAACAAATAAATAAAATAATAAATAAAGAAAGAGACCCGCAGATGAAAGGTAAATCAGGGGGCGCAACTATGCATGAGTGTGAAACTTAATGTCTATTACAGTTATTCCCCCTGTAACATGGGCGAGTAATAATGTTAGCGGTGCCTAGGCTCAATAATTAAAAAACCTATCATACATGAAGATAATAATAAATCGGTCTACTTTAAGCATGTTATTGATGTCGAGTATGCTGATGCTGCTTGTATTGCACGTAATAAAACGCATAATCACGTAAATCAGCCTGCTATACACATGTAGTCTCTATATACCTAGATACGTATGATTTTTTTTATCCCTAGCTGTTTAACATATTTACCGTTACTACAGTTAATATTAAGAGTATTTTTCTCGGATGTTGACATACTAGTGTATCAATGATATCGAATTTTATTTTTACTCTAACTGTCCATTTTAAGGCACCCTAGAATTGCGCTTTGATTATTGTTTTGTGAAAATTATGAAATAAGCTTCAATTTTATATCGCTTTTAGCATGTATTACTTTATTTTCTTAAAGAGGCTGAAGAGACATTTGGCAAAAAATCAATGAGCGCAAATCCAATCAAATTTTTCATGTTATTTTAGGATAACCCTAATAATTACCCATCGCAAAATACCAGCCTCGTGTATCTGTGTAGGCCGAAGTGCTACTGTTCAAAATCCGTAATACGATTTCTAAAATTTAAAAATACGCGTCTTAGTACACCTTTTCCAAGATTTAGAATTATGCTATAAATACTACAGGTACTTTTGGTAAATGGAGAAAATTTTATTTGATTTTTTGCCAAAAATCTCCGGTATAGTTTCTTTAAATATCATGAAAAACTCGGGAGACTGTTTAGCCCAGCATAATATGATGGCGAGCAAGACAGGCACATGTGGGTCGGTTTTATTTCACATACCGGTATCATGTACCTGTAGGAACACATATGTGGATTGTACATACGGGTGCCCGTGTCGTGTTTTGGTTTGATGATAACACGGTGACATTTACCTGGGATATGAGGTCACATGTCGTGTGATAACGGTGGGTTTACGTGACCAGGAAAACGTCATCTGGCTGACGACCGGCGTGCAGTAGGGTATACGCCTTTGTAGGGCCTTTGTTTTATAGGTGTCGCTTACTTACTTACCCGGTACTTTGTATTTTGGGTCTCTCTTGTTCCCATCATTAGAACGGATGTGTGCATGTAAACGACACAGGCTCATCGTTGAATTGCTATACACATTAAACGTAGGGAACCATACCACTATGATCTGGGATTAATTGTTTATAATAAAATAAATGTGAAGGTCAAATCGTAGGGCCTAGACCTATACTGAGTTTCGACTGCAGGCCTGTACTCTCCGCCCCCCCCCCGCCTCCGCAAAAAAAAAAACAAAAACAAAAACAAAAAAACAAAATAACAAAAAATAACAAAAAACAAAAAGAAAAAACCCCAACAAAACAAACAAACAAAAAAAAAAAAAAACAACCTGTTGCAACCAAATTATTCTATTAAATATAACACACACATTCTATTAATTCAACATAAAGATTCTATTAGGCTAACAGAATATTATTGTGAGTAAAACACAGTGTTATGTTACAATAACAGAATACATTCTAGCATTACTCACACAACAGACTGACTTTGTGTTAATTATTTTGTTTCTTTTATTTCTTTGTGCAGGCTCGCAATACTATATATACCTCAGTAAAGCTTTGATTAGAATTACCCCTCCAAAGTTTAACTTTTCATTTTAAGCCGCAGCCAAGTGGTTATTAGATTGGTCAGATGCATGTCACTGTGTATACAAAGGGGCCTATGCCGATCCATCCAAAATTCCGAAAATTGTCGATGTTTGCCGACCACATTCGTTCCGTCAGAAAGTCCCACGTGACGACTCACATGTGCTTGATTGAATGACACCGGAGTTGCTTCAAACACTGACGACACAGGTTGCATTGTGATTTTTTCTTCACATTTCTCAACCATTAGGTAAGTAATTAATATAAAATAGGTAAAACCGAAATGTTGTCAACACGGGTGAATGATCGAGGCGTCATTTCTGTTTTATCAGTGCGAAATATCAAGAAATAAGCAAGTGCCGGTGTTGTGGATCCCAGTGCGTCGTTAAGAGAACAACAACAACACACGTGCGGGTCTTTGTAAGATATTTTGAATTTCATTTGTCATTTAAAAGGGTTATTTACTTAGTAAATGTGTCTCAATATATGTAACTGGCTGAGGTCTAAGCTAGAACGAAGGGAGACATAGTTATCATCGTTTATTTCTAAATCTAAGGGAAGGAGTAAATTAACATTTTATTTTAACTGGCCGGCGACAAGCCCAATGCAGGTCATTATATAGATACATATGTACGGGTACCGGTATTATGTAGGATGTACATTTGTGACAAAAACCCAACAGTCTGTATACATAGAATAGTGCACTTGATTACCACGTAACAAACAGTGCATTTCACTTTAGATTCACATTCTGTAACCATAAACCTGGGTTAAACTTTGTCAAATCTCCAATTTTTGGGTGCATTTGCCTCCTGTCATAGCTGGGAAATCGAGGATTCGAAAGTGAGGCTCTCGCACCTAATCTCGTGGAAACCTGTCGCCGTATTTGGCCCCCATTGCAAAAAAAAACTGCTTTGCCTCTTATAGCCTATTATGGATACCTCTATTATGGATCTAACCACACAAAAGCAGCATTTTTTGAAGTGAGTAACTTTGAGAAAGTGCCTAAGGGTATAGAAAATTATTTTTCTGACCGCAATTGGGCCTGCATGTCATAACCTAGGAGTGGTTTCAGATTAAATTGTTAAATAAGATCAGATCAGATTGATGTTGTTGCTGCAACATGTTACACAAGATCATTCTATTCTGAATGATATAAGCAATGTTTTTTGAGAGGAGTAAACTATAATTTGGAATGGGGTTAAGAATGTTAATCTGACTGAAAGGTATTGCATAACCATGGACAACAAAGAAAAAGATCACACTATTGGGTTCAGGTAGAACCTTTGGCACCTGACCTCAGATGCAGGTGGGACGAGAACAGGTAGGATGGATAAGGTATATTATGACTGAGCAGTGTATGCGGTGTGGTATCCAACTTTTGTGCCAAGGATTCGCAAGGATTTATACAGTTATATGATCTCATTGAATTGAAAAGGAGTATCTGGATTGAGTGGATATTAATTAGTGCTGAGGGTAAATGTAGACATACCTACATCTTAATTAACTAGTCCATTTCTGATGGAACAGCTTGTGGCAGTAGTCCAGGATTGCTCTGACTTTTGGTCTGACCATGGATGGACCCAAACCAAAGTCACACCGCACCCCATTTAAAACCTGGATGCAGTTGCCATCGGAGTTAGTCACAGGGTTTGAGACAAAAATTACCTATCAAATATATCTACACGGCCTGAAGTTTACATCATTTTGTTGATAACAACTGATGCTTGAAGTTTTAATGCGTGTGTGAACAGCGGTACATGTTCCTGGCCATAAATCATTTCTGGTTGTTTCTCTCAGTTAGGCCTACTGTCACAACTGTGTCGCTGGCAGGAGAGTTACCCCACTCAGCAACTCTGTTGCATAATGAAGTTACAGGTCTGTGGGCTGTAATATTTCCAACCCTGACTTATTGGAATCAAACACATATATTGTATAGTATAGTAAATTCATGTATGGTTTGGTGTACTTACCTCTAGGTACAGCTAGCTGATCTGATGATCTATTTCATGTAGAGTAATAGTGTAGAGATTTCTCTCAGTTACTGTCACAACTGTGTCGCTGGCAGGAGAGTTACCCCACTCAGCAACTCTGTTGAGTAATGAAGTTACAGGTCTGTGGGCTGTAATATTTCCAACCCTGACTTATTGGAATCAAACACATATATTGTATTTTATAGTAAATTCATGTATGGTTTGGTGTACTTACCTCTAGGTACAGCTAGCTGATCTGATGATCTATTTCATGTAGAGTAATAGTGTAGAGATTTCTCTCAGTTACTGTCACAACTGTGTCGCTGGCAGGAGAGATACCCCACTCAGCAACTCTGTTGCGTAATGAAGTTACAGGTCTGTGGGCTGTAATATTTCCAACCCTGACTTATTGGAATCAAACACATATATTGTATAGTATAGTAAATTCATGTATGGTTTGGTGTACTTACCTCTAGGTACAGCTAGCTGATCTGATGATCTATTTCATGTAGAGTAATAGTGTAGAGATTTGGTTATGCCAGATATATTATTTGGGGTGGGGTAGGGGGTGGGTGGGGGGCCATGTAAATATAGCTTTTAGTAGAAAAAAGCTGTGAATCTTTCTTAAAAAAATAGACGTCATATTTAGCTCAAGATACTTGTATACTTCATATTACCATCCACATTGTGGCAAAGAAATGTCATTTTAGCACCTTTTAGACCTATTTATTTCACCTGTAACTCTACAACAGGCACATGCATATACCTGTTTATGACAGGAAATTTGATAGCTTTGACCTACCAGGGTTCATCAGTAACAGGCCAAAGGTTGGGGATTCACCCCGGCGCTTCATTTTCCAACACATATACCATTGTGTACCAGAGAAAAAAAGTTGAGTATGGCATTATTAAAACTACGATTATTCAGTCATTCATAGATCTTCCTGTTATACCAGATTAAATTGTTCACTAATTAGAGCAACGGGACAGGTAATTCTGTTATGTGACTTTGTGTCCTTGTCAAGGACATAATTATTTAATCAGCAATTCAGGATTTTAAATGATAATGTTCAATGTCTAGATGAACTTTCCAACGTTGCATAACTTTAGTAATTCCACACCTCTAATCCACTTGAATGAAGAAGAAAGTCTGCCCTGAATAAACATATTGGAATTTCAGGTATAAAATGTTCCTTTAATAAGTTGAAAATTACTGTGCACTACACCTGCTGTTGTTAGAGACTGAGTTATTGGTCTAGAGTATATGTGTACTTCATCAAATAAATCCCTTCAGCTTATAGGCCGTGTCAGTCTCCAATGTAACTCAGGCTGTTCTATCAATTACAGTTAATTATACATGGGCCAGATGCCAAAAAGTCTGAAATCTGTTCAGAAAAACAAGAATAAAAACCAGCAAACGCATGCTTAGAATGCAGACTTATTGAGAACTTGTCAGTTAAAATTCATGATTACTGATTTTCTTTTGTCAGGTGTTAATTTGTTAAATCACACTGTTTTACTTCTGCTGGAGATTATTCTGCGATAGTGAAATATGATAATTGTTCCCAGACGTCCTTAACATGGGTATTTGAAACCTGGGTTATCAATTTACTCACAAATTTAAGTTATAAATGACAAATCTTTGCCATTTTTACTGGCTGGTACATAATAAGGCATACATGTACAGGTTGTATGGTTTGTGAAAAATTATCTGAAGTTTTAAACTAGATCCAGTGAAAAGGTGGTCTGATCTGCCTTGTGTAAGTGTTATGTCATTGTGCTGGTCAGGATTTAATCCTGCTGCCCCTGGCATTGTAGAGCCAGAGCATTACAGCTGTACCTGTGTGAGGAGTGATCATGCCATGTCAGGGCCAAATTGTGCGGACTCACCCTCCCCCTTCCTCTTCCCCTCCTACCTCCCCACCACTCTAAATTCCAGAGCAGGATCCTGGGTATGTCATATCATGAGACCACAGGCTCTGCATTAGTGAAATGCCAAAGTAACCCCTGTTGTCCACACTGTTGTAAATATAACTGATGCTTTAAACAAACATAAAACAAAACTTTTGATAAAGTACAAACATAGTGCCACCCCATGGTGTGGAGGCACACATACATGTGGTCGGTAAACTCTAAATACATCCCTGATTGGCTTTTATTTTGTAGAAAAAACAGTCTGAATAAGACTTTATTTGCGAAGAAGTGATTGTGTGACAGTTTTCCGCATCAAGCTGTGATCGGTCTTCTGAATTTACAATTTACAATTTAGTCTACCAGAACAGTCCTTTATTCAGATGTCACTGATGTTACGTTTCAAAATATAGTTTTGTTATTGGATCATCATGACAGTAGAGATCAAATAACAAGTAATGTAGATTTTTTGAAATGCTTCGTAATTGGATGAAATCTGCTTAAAATGCTCATAGACTATAGGAAAGGTTCAGAAGTGTTTAGGAGTGTTTGTAAAGAGTGAATTCATACCAAAGTCAACCTTTTATACATGTGCATGTATGCTGATCAAGTACATGCGTACTGATGTGGTCATTGAAACTCGACACTTACTCTGACCTTAGCCCTGTTTCATTCATACCACTATTGTAGAAGTGTTCTGGCTTACTCCATCACCATCACTCCTATTTGCCCTACTTACATGTATAAATTCTATGCTATGTGTGGTGCTTGAACATGCTTGTTTAATGCTTTTCCTGAGCAGTGGCAACTTGTGTCCAGGCTGGACTGACCATTGTTCTATTTAAATACATGACACACAAAACAAAACACTATCACAAAGTAGGCAGTAGGCCAATAGAGGTTATACAGCTTAGACCTGAATTACTGTAAGCCTATAACCCCAACAGTTTTCCACATAGTTTTGATTTTTGCTGGATACATAGATACACGGATGACTGTGTTGCGACTCACATTTGTCCATTTTCGCAGTTGATAGGATTACTAGATAGGCGTTTTCCTTATATATACTATATAGATTTGATTTTTTTGTCTGGGCTACCCCCCCCCCCCCCCCCACCTTCCCCATTTTTCCGTGCAGAGTTTAAATTTTTAATGGGTACATGGATACACAGATGACATGTGTCAGGACTCACATTTGTCCATTTTTGAGGTTGTCAGGGTAACCAGATAGCAATTATCCTTACATGTACTACATAAATAGAAATCGTATCTGCATAAAGTTTGGATTTGAGGTGGACACCTTTGTCAGCTTGCGATGAAGATTCCCCTCACCACAACGCTGCTGGTATTCTTTCATGCATCTCAAACAAATGTATTTGTTGGGTCGTATGTTTTGTTCACCTGAACTCTTTTTATTGGTTTACTGCCTGTTCGGCAAAGGTGAAGTTGAAATGTGTTCAATTTTCCCAGTCACCACCGTTATGCATTGTCAAGGCGGACTCTGCCACCCGCCACTGGTGGTCATAGGCAGGGTGTATGAGAACCAGGCTTTCGTCAGAAACGTTCTACAATGGATGGGAACATCACATATAATTCTACCACTACAGTCTGCATCACCCCTAACAGAAAGCACAGTGCCACAGCTATTCAGAAGGTATACACAATAGCCTTTTAATAAATCACAGATTTAGGCCAAACTGGGTGCATGTACTTTTACAAGGCAAAGTTACCTTTGTGTATATCAATGAAGATCTGATATCTGCAGCCTGTGTGGCAGCGCTTTGTGTGATATTGTTTTTAATAATTTGATGACCTGTATCCATGTCTCCCCCTACTGATGGAATTCCTGCAAAATCCTCACTGGTTCAAAATCTCTAGTTAGCTAAGGCATTGGTCATGCAAAATTTTTTTTTTTTGGGGCCATGCTGATGTTCTGTTATTCTACATATGTGTGTTGTTCTCCAAACATTTTTTTTTCAAGATCACCAATGAAAGATGTAATTTCTAGAAGACATTGAAAATGCATTGCAAAAAAAAACAGTAGTTAGAACTTAACATGTGCTTAAGCAAAGGAAAACATTCTGTAAAATGTGATGTGAAATCATACAAATAAGCATCTGGTATGGAAAGAATTCCTGATTTTTGCACCCAGGTGTGTCTGTTTAAATATTGGCAAAAGGTCTGATGATCAAAGATCACAAGAATTAAATAATCTTTTTTTCAGTTTGATTTTATTTTTATACCCTCCACCAACATTAAGAAAAGATTCATTCTGCACGTTGAAACAAAAATTTGAATTCGCATGGCCTCCTGAGAAAAAACTTGATTATGCATACCATAGGATTACACAGGATACGAGTGCATCATAAACAGGTATAAAAATTACAATCATCTTTCAGATACTTAATTTGTCCCTAAATTAAAATGAAAACCCCACAGGAGGTGTGTACACTGAGTGTTCTGCTCAGGCCAATTAACTTCTTCACAGGATTTAAATATAACGGTTTTGCACCCAAGGTTATAGTCATCAGATATGGCTACATTTGTCTAGTGTTTTATGTGTGTTTGAGTGTGTTACAGTCACTGTAGTAGGACGCTGTAGAGAACGCTGTAAATGCTTGTGGTCATGATAACTGATACACACGGACAAGGTGTCTGATATACTTGACACTAGGGAAGGGCGTGATATCACTGTGTGATAATCTCTGAAATCACACAGGCGTTATCACTGTTATCATGGTGTAGCAGGACATTACATATGTGTGTAATTCCCAGTGTCATTGACTTTTGGTGTTCTGATAAAACATCGAATGTCCTTCAGCTATAAAAGCACTTGACTTTGTCATGTTAATACCGATAAAGCTAAGCAGCCCATCAATGTGCAGCATAAAAATGGCTTTATGTGCAGCATTTATTAGCTCATCATCAAAATCAGTAAATACATAGGGGTTACAATTATAAAACCAAGTGATGTTTTTTTTTTTTGCTAGAAGTGATTAGCGAAAAAACATTTGGGTTAGTAGCATCCGGGTGGGTATGTCCATGATTGAGTTCAGAAACGCGAGAAATTCTACATGCCATTTTGATGAATTTTATATTTAAAAATCGTGATGACCTTTTATTCTGCTTAAGCCTGTGACCTTTAATGTTGCATTTTGCCCCGCCTTACCTGCACCAGCAGGGTTATTTCCTGGAGAGGATGACATAGCTGACCCAGGTGTAGGCAGGTTGTCAAGGTGACGGGGTGTATTTGTCCAGTCTGTAAATCTCTGATCTGTGTTAGTGTGTGATGGTCATGTACTCACCGGGCCACCACAGATCTGACTCTGGTTTTAATCTGTCTCTGTGGTTACTCAGCATTGGCCTGTTGTGTGCAGATGTGATGTGAATTTTTTAAACATTTTACAGACACACCATGTCTTTCTTAATGTATGTCTTGACCACGGGGGCTCAAATCCTGTCCATAAACTCTGTATATGCCATATACCAGCCTCTCACACAAGGAAAGGTGTGAAATGACTTTTGGCTTGCACCACGCAATGTCTCTGAAAATTCAAGAAATAAAGCCTTCAACTGGCAACCTCTGCACTCATTTCCGTGCCTGGGGTTATGAAATGCCCGAATCCACCGTTAGTATTTCCAGATCATTTGTATCTTGTCCCAGTGGCACTTACACACTTATTATGTGCTGTCCAAGCCCATAAGACAGTAATCTGTTAAGTTCTAGTTCATCTTTGATTTATACTTTTAGAATGGTGATTGTAATTTGTCAAAGGGGCCACCGTGACCAAGTGGTTATAGCATACCTGTGCGGTGCAAATAGTCAGTAGCCTGTCTTCAATGTGGATGCTGTGAATTCAACTTCAGCTCATGCTCGCTTCTGCTCTGGTTGTAGGTGGAAAGGCCTGGCAGAAAGCTGCGGAAGGATGTGGGTTTCTCCCACCTCCCATTTCTGCCCGCCTTCGGATAAGTGAAATATTCTTGAATAAGTAAATAAATAAATTGGCAAAATTACAGGCCATATATCTGTACATATTTGTAATGGATGAATGATGCTGAAGTACAAAAGAAGATTAAGGTTTTGACAGAGTTCATAGTTGAGCAGAATGTATAATTATTGGATATTCATAAAGAATCATTTTGTACATCATCTTGTGCAGAAGTGTTGTTAAACAATATTTTGACATACACGTAGCTGTACCTGTGCAAAAAAAATCAGAACACCAAGCTGGAAGCCACAGAAACATTGCCTGTCAGAGAATTCCCTGAAATCTGTGTGACCTCATGTGGCAATCGTACTCATTCTGGGTCCTTCATGGCTGAGTGGTTAGCGTGCCAGTACCGCTCAATCACTCAGGAGTCTCACACTAAATACAGTCACTGTGAGTTCAAGTCCACCTCATGCTGGCTTCCTAGGTCCGGCGTCCTCAAACCATATTGCAAGTGAAAATATGCTGTGGTGCGACTTAAAACACCAATGAAATAAATGAAATAAATCCATTTTCTTTCATACGCTGTTGAAACCTGTAAATACAGTATACAAAAGAATCAGCACCTTTACTTCACTGATCCCTACTCCATTATTGATGAAGTTACACTCTACCATGGCCATGGGCTAGCAGTGTAAGGATCTAAGATTTAAAACAATTTGTCAGAGAAAAGCTAAATCATTTAAGGGTTTACAGGTCACAAATTTTAATAAATGCTTTACTGGATATTGGAGTACCTATGGTAAATATGAATTTTGTTTGCATTTCTGTAGAGTGCTTGTGTGTAGATGAATAAAAATATTTCAAAAGTGTTTAACCTATGAGGACCCCTGCAGTTACCAACAGGTAAATTGAATGTATTTCTTATCACTGCTATTAAATTTCTGATACTTGTGATTGTTCTGTAGGTCATTGAATTATCTGCACACACATTCCAAGCAATATGTGGGGCAGTTTTACATTCTGTTGATTTAGAATGCCTTATAAGTGTTTACACTGTGTGGAGTTTTGAGTTGTCGGGGGGGGGGGGGGGGGGTCTCAAGTACGTACATGTAGGTAGCAGCATACAGAATATAGGTTGAAATTGAATCTCAAGCTGAAAATTTATTCTCAAATATTTTTATGGTACTAGCAGTGATCTATATTTCTGCCATATACAATGGGTTGGGATATCAGTGGATTGGATATAGGATTGTCCCAGTTCTCGAAGTCTTTGAGAAAAGTGCTTGGTATTCAAAGTGGCACCTGAAGTTGGGTCAGTGAACAGGTAGGCTTATAGAGGTGATGATAACGAGCCCAGACAACCAGGTGTGTTCAAGAATATAGATGAGGAGCAAGTTGAAAGGATAAAGGACCCTGGAGTAGAATTATTGTGGTTGAGCAAATGTAAAGTGAGGGTGAACCACTGGTAAACAGCAAGACAGAAGCAATGACAGTTTCTCTGTTTACCTTTGACTGAATTATGCCCCATATCAAGGGCTTGTCTTTCAACGAAATGTATACACCCTGTACTGTGAGAAGCAAGGTTACTCAGCAGTTTGTCAAACAGAGCTCTTTAGATATGCTATAACAAACAGAGGTGAATACAAAAAAAAACTAGCAAGTGGCTATGTAAATGCCCCCTAGAGGTGGACCAACTGTGCTCTCCTCAGTGTAGTAGTGGATAAGAGTGGGATTGACAGTCACAAGGTCCTGTTATATATCCTCTGGTCAGTTTGAGACGCTAGCTTGTCTGTGGTTACTTCAGAAAGTCTTATCTTAAATGTAGCTGATGTTCAGGCGACTGGGATGCACGTGCTGTGAGGCAGAGGATTCATATGATGTGGAGAGAAGCCCTGTGTACGACCCTGAGAGAGCAGAACGCAGACGTGAAGTGAAATATGCTGACAACTTAGCTCTAGAAACGGAATCCAAGTTTTCTGTAAAAGACCAATTGAGCATTGAACGTTCTGCAGATACCGACGAGCCACAAGTGGATTCTGCAGTAAATTTTAAAAAGGAAGGTGATTTGGAGGTTTCTGATAAGCCTGAAGTTGGGACTAGATCTGAGGTGACACCTATTGTGATACCTGAAATTGTTGTGGATGATCGTGAAAACGGCTCTGTGATTGACAACTCACCTGTCGCCGTCCGCCCAATCACTGATCAATCAGAATTTGATATAGAAGCATCTACTCTATCTGATCAGGTAGGAAATTATACATACATGTACATAGTCTTTACATTCATGTACACCTGACTTATAGCATGTTTACAGGAAACACTCTGATCTGCTGGGGGAGGAGGAGGGAGGGATTGTAAAACAAAGCATTTCAGTTTTGACATTGTTTATATTTTCAGTGGTTGACTATGGGCCTCATTAGACTCGTGCACTTATAATGGACAGGAACTGTCCTGTGCTGAGCATATAATTGCCATAATCAAGTTTCTTGCTCCTAGAAACACCTAATGGCCCTAACCTTCATGGCCTTAAATCTTTGTTGTTTATCTGAAACATATAGATGTTGGTTTGAAACACAGGAACTTTGAATTAGTGTTTGTGTGAAACATGGACACTTGACTCTTCATTGTTTTTTTTGCAAAACTTGACGATGTGTGAAACCCATGGAGATGTTGATTCCACATTGGTGTTTAAACATGGAGGATTTGACTCCCCATTGGTGTTTGTGTGAAACATGGAGGTGGTGACTCTTTATTGGTGTTTGTGTGAAACCTGGAGGCTATGATTCCCCATTGGTGTTTGTGTGAAACATGAAGGCTTTGACTCCCCATTGGTGTTTGTGTGAAACATGAAGGCTTTGACTCCCCATTGGTGTTTGTGTGAAACATGAAGGCTTTGACTCCCCATTGGTTTTTGTGTGAAACCTGGAGGCTATGACTCCCCATTGGTGTTTAATTCAGTTCACATGAGAAAAATGGAATCACTTTTGTTGTTGTCCTGCTGAAAATTTGGGGCTTATAAATCTTATTGGTGGTTTCCTGAAAGTTTTGGGCTTGAAATTGCATTTGACAAGTGTAAACAGTGATTGGTTGTATGTGTGCATCTACCCCATGTAGCATGGGTATGAGATTGTGGTGCTGCGTACATGGGAGACTGTTCTCAGAGTGATAGCCAAATGGTGCATGGCTGTTTAACTGTGCACTGCCTCATGTGGCCTGCATGTGATGTGATGGATTGCATGCGGATATGTAGCAAAGTGATTAACAGCAACTTGAATATGACCTGTTAGTTTGTGTGGATCATTTTGGTTATACTCATAACAGTTGTCAGAGGTGTACAGTTTAGTAGGCAGTGTATTACATGTCGACAGCAGAAGAATTATTCAAATAAATTTATGTTATGTATTTATGAGAAATACATCTCCATGTTACTGTTTAGTGATGCAGATTGATTGTCTTTGTGCATGCACACTGGGTTGATGATGAATCCTGTGTGTACATGAAGTATGGAGAGAGCCACTGACTATCTCTGGTGTCTCCTCACCTGCACACTGAGTTGATGATGAATCCTGTGTGTATATGAAGTATGGAGAGAGCCACTGACTATCTCTGGTGTCTCCTCACCTGCACACTGGGTTGATGATGAATCCTGCATGTATATGTAGTATGGAGAGCCACTGACTATCTCTGGTGTCTCCTCACCTGCACACTGAGTTGATGATGAATCCTGCATGTATATGTAGTATGGAGAGAGCCACTGACTATCTCTGGTGTCTCCTCACCTGCACACTGAGTTGATGATGAATCCTGCGTGTATATGTAGTATGGAGAGCCACTGACTATCTCTGGTGTTTCCTCACCTGCACTCTGAGTTGATGATGAATCCTGTGTGTATATGTAGTATGGAGAGAGCCACTGACTATCTATCTCTGGTGTCTCCTCACCTGCACACTGAGTTGATGATGAATCCTGCGTGTACATGAAGTATGGAGAGAGCCACTGACTATCTCTGGTGTTTCCTCACCTGCACTCTGAGTTGATGATGAATCCTGTGTGTACACGTATATGTAGTATGGAGAGAGCCACTGACTATCTAGCTCTGGTGTCTCCTCACCTGCACACTGAGTTGATGATGAATCCTGTGTGTACATGTATATGTGGTATAGAGAGAGCCACTGACCAGTTTTTATGCAGCAGTGATGCCACCAGCACTTATCACCTTGTATATATTTGTTATGTAACATGACAAATTTTGGTCAGCTCTGGACATTTACGGTTCTGTGGTCTTAAAAAATACTGATATTGTCTTTTCTCCGCAGTGTATAAATTTACATGAATAAATTTTGGTGTTTTTAACATGCAAAATGAGAATTTTCCCCCGAATATATGCAAAAACATGCTCTTTCTTGAAGTTTTGTCCACGTGGGATAACCCCAGATTGAGTTCTGACCTACATGCATATGTAAATCATGCCTGGTTTTCTCACTAACCCCGGCCCTGCTTTGGCTGTACTATTAACACAGGTAGTCTACAGTTCTATCTTAGGACATGGAAACTTTCATCAGAATACATGAGCATGTACACATAATGTACATGTACATGAGCCTGTACACATAACGCACATGTACATGAGCCTGTACACGTAACGTACATGTACATGAGCCTGTACACATAACGTACATGTACATGAGCCTGTACACATAACGTACATGTACATGAGCCTGTACACGTAACGTACATGTACATGAGCCTGTACACGTAACGTACATGTACATGAGCCTGTACACATAACGTACATGTATGTGAGCCTGTACACGTAACGTACATGTACATGAGCCTGTACACATAACGTACATGTACATGAGCCTGTACACGTAATGTACATGTGCATGAGCCTGTACATGTAACGTACATGTACATGAGCCTGTACATGTAAAGTACATGTACATGAGCCTGTACACGTAACGTACATGTACATGAGCCTGTACACATAACGTACATGTACATGAGCCTGTACACATAATGTACATGCACATGAGCCTGTACACATAACGTACATGTACATGAGCCTGTACACGTAAAGTACATGTACATGAGCCTGTACACGTAATGTACATGTACATGAGCCTGTACACATAATGTACATGAGCCTGTACACGTAACGTACATGTACATGAGCCTGTACACATAACGTACATGTACATGAGCCTGTACACGTAAAGTACATGTACATGAGCCTGTACACGTAATGTACATGTACATGAGCCTGTACACATAATGTACATGAGCCTGTACACGTAACGTACATGTACATGAGCCTGTACACATAACGTACATGTACATGAGCCTGTACACATAACGTACATGTACATGAGCCTGTTCACGTAACGTACGTGATACTTCAGTGGCAGCTGCACTTTGGCGGCAAGGGCTCGTCTTACTACAAGAAGACACAGTTTGTGTACACACACCTAATGACTAGTCATCGTCATACGGCTGAGACATTGTCAAGCGTGACATAAAACCCCAAGCATACCAGCATACATATACATTATCTCAGCCGTTACTTACTTGTTTATAGCGTATATAAAGTTTATATACGTACCTCTACAGTTTATTTCCAGTGCAGGTGAAACAGATGAGGCTGTGTTTAGTGTGATTGTCTATGTGATAATGACAGCAACATGCAAAAGCTCTCTGTTCTATGGTTATATTAAAGTGCATTTGCATGTACATTTATTATTTACCATGATTCTGGATAATGTCCCTTCCATGGGTTGTAGAAAAAAACTTTAGAATACATTCACGCAGGTTTATGAATTTAGGTGAACATGGTGGTCTCCTCTTTATTGACTGTTTTTTCTGATGGTAGTATTCATATTCGGGCTGTAGACATTACGGGAGACATTACCGATGAGATTTCATATATCCAATCACTCATGGCCTCCCCCTGGATTTTCGTTGTGGTCAGCTCATGTGACTTTAAAGCTTCTTTTACTCTCTCAGGTGACTATTAATATTGAGCTTGTTAACATGACTTCTCCACAGTTAATGATCAATTAATGACTTCAGTGAGAGGATAAACTCACAGCCTGGACCTGTAAACCACACTTGGCTGTAGTATCAATAATTTATTAAGTTAATAATCTGAGTCAATATGTGGTTTGTTACAAACAAGGATGCATTGGTCAGCTGACCAATTTGAGTTGATTTATTAAATAATAATTATGAAAATTTCCCACGAACTCTTCGGAAATATCGCTTCAATAAACCATTATAATTGTGGTTTTGTTGAACTACAGACAGTGACAGTCTAATGGCATTTAAAAGGCAAGTTGAATTGCTTACAGCCACTAGCTGGCTTTAACCGTAGAGTGCAGGGAGTGGTAAATGGATTAAGTGTTAAATTCTTGTTGTATGGACATATGTCATTTGATGCTAATGTAGGTCTATTTGACTGATTCATTACTTAAATCTTCAGGCAGTATTGGAGAAGATATTCTTTCATGTGACAATTACTGGTAATGGCAAGCTGTTCAAGAATATATGAACTGATTGGTGAAGTTAAAAGCCATGTGATTGTCTGAAATATTCCTAATCAATGAGGCACTCATTAATTATCACTGTGGAAAGATGATAATAAGTGATGCATGGGAAACTCTTTTATCTCTGTAGCACCACATCACGTTGCCATGGTGACTGGTAACGCCGGAAACACTACCCTATCCACTGGGCTGCACATTGTTGAGAGTGTGTGGCGTGGCAAGCATTGATTGACAGTGCGAAGGAGGAAGCTGTCTGTCGTGTATGTTCAAACCTAATGCTCAGACCACTACACTCCCATTCTCAGTGCTGCATGTTGGGATTGTGCAAACAACTGGCAGAGTCTGGGAATGTACCAGGCATACAGAAGAGCTCTGATAAACGGGGAAGTGTTTGACTGCTCAGTGGACAGAGAAACTCTCAAAGCCTTGTGGGAAAAATATTTGGAGGGGAAAGACTGTAGGGTTCGTCCACTGTCGGGTACTTCAGGTGTGGCCTCAGATCTCTGTTCGCTGTCCAGTTCATCGGGAGATCTTCTCACTGCGGATTCTGTAAGCAGTTGTCTGATGAACCTAAAGCTATTGATCTTTATAGTAGAATGGTTTTCTTTTTGTTAAGCTAAACACATTCTCATATCCTGATAGCTACTCAGCTGAATGTTCAGGCCCTGGCACTGTGGATGTGGAAAATGTGGTGGAGATGTATGTCAGAAGAGTTGTCTGTAGGTTGTGGCCATGATTCAACTTGTGACAATTTTGTTGTTATTCCAGTTATGGCCCATTTCATTGCCTCTTTAGGTGTAATTCTCTTCTGCTTTATACACAGAGCTCTTTCATTGTTGAACGTTTTTTCAGTTTGCTACAGAAGAAAACACTATTTTCAACACACCTGCTTTGAATCATTGACATACAGTGTAAGGTGCAAATCAAACACAAATACTCGGCAGTATTGAATAATTATTTGGTAGCTCCAGAGACTTCACTCAAGTTTGTTTGTGTTGATGAAGTGTGTTGTTGACAGAAACATAGTGTAGCTTTGCAATGTTTTTCTGGTTTTTGCCTCCAAGCTCAGATGTTTTAAGCTAAGAGTAAAAAGTAAAAGCATCATAAAAACACCATATGCACGGGTGAAAATGGACCAAAAAATCGCCTTGTTGACTTTTTCTATTTGGAAGAAAAGATCAAGTAAGCCTTAAACTGATCAAAAGTTCTTTTATAGTTTTCTAAAATGGTGTTTGCAGATTTATTTTCTCAAAAGAAAAAAAAAAAGATAGACATTATCATGTGGTATTAATGTACAAATACCAAAGAGTCTTTGCTTCAAAGAAATGTTCAGTTAGGCCACAACGTTATACCCCAAGCACTCACTCACTGACTCACTCAGTTAGGCCACGGCGTTGAACCCCAAGCACTCACTCACTCACTCAGGCCACGATGTTAAACCCCAAGCACTCACTCACTCAGTTAGGCCACGTTGTTAAACCCTGAGCACTCACTCACTCAGTTAAGCCACCGCATTATACCCCAAGCACTCACTCACTCAGTTAGGCCACGGTGTTAAACCCCAGCACTCACTCACTCACTTAGTTAAGCATGACGTTAAACCCCAAGCACGCACTCACTTATTGACTCACTCACTCACTCAGTTAGGCCACGACGTTAAATCCCTAAAACTGACAGTCACTGTCTCATTTGCATAGCATTAGGGCTGTGTGTACCAACACTATGTAGTACAGATCATCAAATCAGTGTAAACGTGCTCTGATGGAATGAGGAGCTCGAAAAACTCCTTCCCACTTGAAACAAAGTGGTCCAAAGATACTGGATGAACAATTTTTTTCTTTCCTTCAAGGAACTGTTATCATTCAAAGTCAAAAAAAGGTACATGTATTTGATAAGGTCTTTTTAACAGCCTTGCGATGTCGTAAATTGCATGTATGCTTTTTTAAAGTGGTTGTAGTTCTCCTGAACATTTTATTGGTGCATGTTTGTACATGTACTGTGGTCAAGTGATGCTGGAGAAATCACTGTGAGCAGCGTATTACATGTTTGTACATGTACTGTGGTCAAGTGATGCTGGAGAAATCACTGTGAGCAGCGTATTACATGTTTGTACATGTACTGTGGTCAAGTGATACTGGAGAAATCACTGTGAGCAGCGTATTACATGTTTGTACATGTACTGTGGTCAAGTGATGCTGGAGAAATCACTGTGAGCAGCGTATTACATGTTTGTACATGTACTGTGGTCAAGTGATACTGGAGAAATCACTGTGAGCAGCGTATTACATGTTTGTACATGTACTGTGGTCAAGTGATGCTGGAGAAATCACTGTGAGCAGCGTATTACATGTTTGTACATGTACTGTGGTCAAGTGATGCTGGAGAAATCACTGTGAGCAGCGTATTACATGTTTGTACATGTACTGTGGTCAAGTGATGCTGGAGAAATCACTGTGAGCAGCGTATTACATGTTTGTACATGTACTGTGGTCAAGTGATGCTGGAGAAATCACTGTGAGCAGCGTATTACATGTTTGTACATGTACTGTGGTCAAGTGATACTGGAGAAATCACTGTGAGCAGCGTATTACATGTTTGTACATGTACTGTGGTCAAGTGATGCTGGAGAAATCACTGTGAGCAGCGTATTACATGTTTGTACATGTACTGTGGTCAAGTGATGCTGGAGAAATCACTGTGAGCAGTGTATTACATGTTCGTACATGTACTGTGGTCAAGTGATACTGGAGAAATCACTGTGAGCAGCGTATTATTGGTTTTTGTATGTTTTGCTTCATCTGTTCATACAATGTCATGTTAATAGGAAAATTGTGGCTGGCATTTAAATGCTAAACGTATCCTATTTTCCATGAAATAAGTAAATGAGTTTGTCAGTGACAGTCACAAGATTGTGTTGAGAGATTTCATTGTCCTACCCAGTTAAGACCGGTGTGTAACAGGGTCAAACTGGCTGATGTAGTAGTGGACATGGTCAGGGTATCTCCATTAAGACCGGTGTGTAACAGGGTCAGACTGGCTGATGTAGTAGTGGACATGGTCAGGGTATCTCCCTTAAGACCAGCATGTAACAGGGTCAAACTGGCTGATGTAGTAGTGGACATGGTCAGGGTATCTCCGTTAAGACCGGTGTGTAACAGGGTCAAACTGGCGGATGTAGTAGTGGACATGGTCAGGGTATTTCCGTTAAGACCAGTGTGTAACAAGGTCAAACTGGCTGATGCAGTAGTGGACATGGTCAGGGTATCTCCATTAGCAACATCATGAACATCCTATTTTTCATGTAAGCTACATGTGTATGATAGAAAATTCAGGATCGGTTTTTGTTTTCCCATGTTCAAGCTATGATGACACTGCTTTCACAGCATGTATGTACATGTAAATAATTGATCAGGTTTGATCCAGTACCATTAGCTCACATTAACTGTTACCTGTATTCATGTGTGTCGACACTGATCTGTATTCGTGCGTGTCGACACTGACCTGTATTCATGCGTGTCGACACTGACCTGTATTCATGCGTGTCGACACTGACCTGTATTCATGTCTGTCAACACTGATCAAACTTCGTCACCAGACATTGTCACCTTGAATTCCTGCGCTGATTGTTAACGAATTGCTTGTCTATCACACAGACACTTACATGTAGCATGATTGATGTACATGGAAATAGTGCTCAGCAGGTTTCTTGTTATTCATTTTAGTGTCAAGGTCGTAAAAAAAAATGAACATTTTTATCCAAGGTGCGCACAGTCCTTGAAACTCCTCGAAAGTGCTTGAAAAATACAATTTCATTTTCTAGTACTTGAAAGTCCTTAAAAAAGACAAATACTCCTGGAAACTCCTTGAAAATCTTACTTTGTCCTGAACTTAAATATTGTCTGCTGACTGCTGAGTCTGTATATCAGGAGCTCGCTGATAATTATCCAAAAATCAGGGCTTCCACTGGCACTCGCCATTGTCGCAAATATAGAACAATTTTTTGAAATGGCGAAAAATTTGATAAAACGGGAATATTTTTGGCAACAGATTTATTTACTTAAGAAAAAATACAAACGTTGTACAAAATCTGCAGTGAGAGTTTTCTGGGGTTTTTAGCAGATTTTTGCAATTTACGAAGGGATTTCAGCATTGTTGCAAATTGACTTACATTAAATAACTCTTGAAATCATTTTTGTTAAATAATGAATAAGAATCATGGCATTTTGGGGGATGCCTTTCATCGCCAATTGTAAAAAAAAAAAAAAATAATCAAGGGAAGTAAATCAAGGTAGAGTTACACCTGTAAATGAAGCTACCTCCCATGAAAAATTTGAACTTTTCCACTTAATAAACTATTTTTTTTTTTTTGGAGCCGAAGTAAATTAAATGTTTGAGAATATGTGCCATTCATAAATGTGTACGCCATCTGGCTTTCTCCTGTCAGACTGTTACTCCAATGTACTGATCATAATGTTGCATGTAAATAAACTGAATTTACAAATAATTTCGTAACAAAATTTTCTGATAGAAGAAATTACATTTTACTAGGATCCTACAGATAGGTTGAAAAAAGGAAAAATAGTATTTACTACAAAATTTGATTAGTGGCTAAAGTGACAGGCTAAAAAAAATACTGACCCAGAGGAAGCCCTGCATAATGATATATGGCATTCATTTTTTTTTACTGAGCCATGGCCAGGTCAAAGAATATGTTGCATTACAGAGGTGAAAGGCAGAGATTTCTTACAAAAGCAAGCGTACTATTCAATATACATGCATGCAAATTAAAGCATCTATAATTCCGTCTTAAAATAGAGTCTATAATTTGCACCATTGTATGTTTAAACTGGCCTTGAAAATGGCAAAAAACTCCTGGAAAATTCCTTGAATTTCATTTTCATATACCTGTAGGAACTCTGTTATCCCAAACATTGAAGGTTCCATTGTTAGTCAAAGTGAGGCTTACTTAGAGCTCTTAAGTCTGTGAAGGAAATTTATATGTGAGAACCAAACTGGGTAAATGGGCAAATTATCACATATAAATTAGGCCACACCAATCTAAATTCTTGTTTTATGGGTGGACTATATCTTCTTCCAGTGTCAGAGAAGGTTATAAAAATATAACATTTTATTTTGTTTAAGACATGAATAGAAAGATCTGGGAAAAACAGAAAAATTATAAAAATATCAAGATCAGCCAAAACAAAAAGGTGAATTTCCAGTTTTGTTCTCAGTTTGGGAGCACAAACTTTTTCTGGATCTATATGACACAGCTGTAGACATCGCTTCGGTGTATGTACTTGTACGGTAGTAGGGTTATATTCAGAATGTTCTTGTGGAGTCTGAATTTGATATATACACAGTATTCTTGTACGCCATAAAACACCAATGAAATAAATAAACAATAAACAAGAAGTATATTCTGCTGACATTACCGTGATGTCAAACAGAAAAAAATGTAAAATTACTGGAAATAGATCTGAAGATTCAAAACTTAATTTCAAAAGGGTGGTCTTGGCTGACTCTGCTTTTTAATCTGTCTCTTGCTGGTTTGACTACAACCTTCAGTTATTAGGTTTGTCAGGTACATGACAAAGGGCAGTGGTTTCCTCTAGACGCTCCAGATTTTATCCAGTCATGGACCTCATCAGCGTTGTGTAATTGGAAAATTATTTGTGTATGGCATCAAACAATATTCACATATAAATAACAAATAATGGCAAAAGGTAAAATTTCCATTTCCTAGCAGTATTTGGCTTTCTTCTTGTATTACTCTCTTTTTTTTTTTTTCTGAGACTGCACATTATAGAACACTGCTAATGAAACTGTTATTCATACGTGACAGGAAACAGAAGGAATGGCTGACAACGTTGTACCTAGAATCACCAAGCCAGCCCCAGATTTCAGGGGCCAGGCTGTCGTGAAGGGAACCTTCAAGGAAATCTCTCTGTCAGACTACAAAGGGAAATATCTGGTGTTCTTCTTCTACCCTCTGGATTTGTAAGTTGTTATTCAAATGAAATAGATCTTGGTGATCAATCTTTTGAGTTCCATAAATCCTGTGCAAAAATAGAAAATGTCCTATATGTACTTGATGATAAACTGTTTCAATCATGTGTCATTATACCTGCTGGGCATGTAGTTTGGATATTAAAAGTGCAGAGTATCTTGTATATTTCCATCACTTCCGTTGACGGTTACATGCCATCCAGGATTATGCAAACATGTTTGATGTTTGTTGTTGTGTTGCAGCACATTTGTATGTCCGACAGAAATCATTGCATTCAGTGACCGGGCAGAGGAATTCAGGAACATAAACTGTGAGGTGGTAGCCTGTTCCACTGACAGCCATTTCTGTCATTTAGCATGGTAAGTAGCCTTGTAGTTTGTTCTGTGGTGTTTGCCATGGTAATTCACCTGGAAAAAAAAGATGGAGGGCACATGCTCATACCTTGGTTTAGCTTCACTAATTGTCAGACGGATTGTTTCAGAATGTACAAATGGACAGTTCCTTTAACTTTGTGTTTCTTTCACTCAGAAACGTGATCACTGTGACATAATAATAGTGTTTCAGTCATATCTCAGTTACAAATAGCACTCAGAAGCTGGGAGATACATGTTCCCTGTTAAAGTAGTGTTCTAAGGGGAGAATACTTTTGTGTGCGGAGAGCAAATACCTAGTTATCTCTTGTGTTTTATTGGCTTATATTGTGACGTCTATATGTATCACAGTTATCTTTGATTACAGCTTATTTTCTGTTTCTGTGATTTGAATAATCAAATAATGGTAATATTTTGAACCAGTCTGGTTTAATATGATTTTGAAACTTTGATACTGAGCATTTGTTTGCTAACAGGTGGGGAAAATAAGCCTTGTAGATTTTGATATTTGATCTATTTATGAATATTATTAAAATCAGATAACAAAAAATGTGGGATAATGCATGGTAATGTTTTCAGGGTTAACACACCGAGAAAGCAGGGTGGTCTAGGAGACATGAAGATTCCGCTACTCTCTGATAAGAACTGTTCCATCGCTAAATCTTACGGAGTTTACAAAGAAGATGAAGGAGTCACATTCAGGTTTGTCCCCATTAGGTTTCAAGAAATGTTTTGTAATATCACATTACATTTGACTTGAATGATAGAAATTTGGTTTTCTTCACTTACATAATGTAACTAAAGACTTAGCTGTCCTAGTGTGCTAGTAGATTTTGTGGCAGGACCACTGGACATCCTTAACCATGAACTATTGACTCCTGTTTCTTTCAGCTGACAGGTTCTCAGATATCTGGTCAGGTGAAGAAGTTTCACCTGGACTAGTCTGGCTTTCTCTGGACTATATCTGTTTTCCCCTGAATTCTGTTTGGTATTGTCTGGATTCTGTTTGGTTTCTTCTGTATTCTGTTTGGTTTTCTCTTGATTCCTCTGGAGTCTGCCCATTTTCCCCTGGACTGTGTCTGGTTTCCTCTCGAGTCTACTGTTTTTCCCTTGGACTCTGTCCAGTTACTCTGGAGTCTGCCCTTTTTCCTTGGGACTCTCTCAGGTTTCCTCTGGAGTGTGCCGCTTTTCCTCAGGGACTCTCCCTGGTTTCCTCTGGAGTGTGCCCTTTTTCCTCAGGGACTCTCTGTGGTTTCCTCTGGAGTATGCCCATTTTCCATTGGATTCTGTCCAGTTTCCACTAAGGACTATCCATACATTTCAAAAACACAGTTCTGAGTATATCATGAAAAACCAAACAAATGACATCTGCACAGAGCAGTTGAATCTGTTCCAAGCATGTACAAATAGCATAAAACATTTATGGTTTTATATCTTACTTTATGAAGCTAAAAACAAAAGGCTTAGGCACCTTTACGATTTGTAATGAAATTTGATTTGACGGATTTGACGTACAAACTTGATGATGGTTGAAATAATAACGATAATTGAAAATTCCTGTTTCTCCGCAGAGGCCTGTTCATTATCGATGACAAAGGTAATCTCCGTCAGGTGACAATTAACGACCTGCCAGTGGGGCGATCATTGGATGAAACCCTGCGATTGGTCCAGGCCTTCCAGTTCACAGATAAACATGGAGAAGGTAAACGACACAAATACATGTACTTTCGCAAACAAGTGTGAATGGTCCTGGGTTTGATAACACAAGTATGGAAGCTCTCTGAGGGTGTTGGTAATGTTCCTGGGTTTGATAACACAAGTATGGATGCTGTCTGAGGGTGTTGGTAATGTTTCTGGATTTGATAACACAAGTGTGGATGCTGTCTGAGGGTATTGGTAATGTTCCTGGATTTGATAACACAAGTGTGGATGCTTTCTGAGGGTATTGGTAATGTTCCTGGGTTTGATAACACAAGTGTGGATGCTGTGTGAGGGTGTTGGTAATGTTCCTGGGTTTGATAACACAAGTGTGGAAGCTCTCTGAGGGTGTTGGTAATGTTCCTGGGTTTGATAACCCAAGTGTTGAAGCTCTCTGAGGGTGTTGGTAATGTTCCTGGGTTTGATAACACAAGTGTGGATGCTGTGTGAGGGTGTTGGTAATGTTCCTGGGTTTGATAACACAAGTGTGGATGCTGTCTGAGGGTATTGGTAATGTTCCTGGCTTTGATAACACAAGTGTGGATGCTGTGTGAGGGTGTTGGTAATGTTCCTGGATTTGATAACACAAGTATGGATGCTGTCTGAGTGTATTAAACCCGAAAGTTCTTGGTTTCTGTGACTACCTGTACGTACATTTAGTATTTTGAAAATCAGCTTTGCTAAGCAACAGAGCCAGGTTCAGCCTAAATATCAATTATTAAAACCATACCCTCTTCCTCTCCGGCCATAAGTGGGAAGGTCTGTCAGCAACCTGCAGATGGTCCGTTTCTACCTACCATAATGCTGGCCGCCGTCGTATAAGTGAAATATTCTTGAGTATGGCGTAAAACACCAATCAGATAAATAAATAAATAAATAAATCAGTTGTTAACACATATAAACCAGAAAGCTGTGTCAGATTTCGTCACTGTGGATCAAACAAACCCAGGTGGGTAACCTTGAAAGCATTGAAACTCTTAACTCTGACTCTTAATTGCGGTGTTAGACAGAGAATGTTCAGATTCAGTGTTGGGTCTTGACTACCATTTGTTGATCGACCTCTTGTCTTCCACCAAGACATTTCTTCAGCCCATAAAACTGGTTATAGAACAATCAGATGTATAAATATTAGATAGCAGCATATACTGTTAGATAGCAGCATATACTGTTAGATGACAGCATATACTGTTAGATAGCAGCGGGGGCCTCCGTGGCTCAGTCGGTTAGCGCGCTAGCGCAGCGTAGTGACCCAGAAGGCTCTCACCAATGCGGTCGCTGTGAGTTCGAGACCAGCTAATGCTGGCTTCCTCTCCGGCCGTACGTGGGAAGGTCTGCCAGCAACCTGCGGATGGTCGTGGGTTTCCCCCGGGCTGTGCCCGGTTTCCACCCACCATAATGCTGGCTGCCGTCGTATAAGTGAAATATTCTTGAGTACGGCGTAAAACACCAATCAAATCAA
Organism: Liolophura sinensis; assembly: GCF_032854445.1. Taxonomy (NCBI): domain Eukaryota; kingdom Metazoa; phylum Mollusca; class Polyplacophora; order Chitonida; family Chitonidae; genus Liolophura; species Liolophura sinensis. The sequence goes on along the minus strand of NC_088301.1, from coordinate 1,510,375 downwards.
ATCAAATAAAGTTAGATAGCAGCATATACTGTTACATGGCAGCATATACTGTTACATAGCAGCATATATTGTTAGATAGCAATACATGCTGTTAGATAGCAGCATATACTGTTACATTACAGCATATACTGTTAGATGGCAGCATATACTGTTAGATGGCAGCATATGTTGTTACATTACAGCATATACTGTTACATGACAGCATATACTGTTACATGGCAGCATATACTGTTACATGGCAGCATATACTGTAACTGGGTTCTTCAAAACAAGGTAGAAAACAATAGACAATAAATAAAGTTGTACATTGGTAACGTGTTGGGGTCGGTGCATATGTGGTTATGAAATGGGTTATGAACTAATTTGATCATTAATGGTTTGTTGATGAACCAATTTGATCAAAAATGGACTTGATGAATTAATTTGATCAGAAATGGGCTGTTGATCAACTAATTTGATCAGAAATGGACTGCTATGGAATTATGATGCCAATAGTAAACAAATTAAAAATTGCTGTGGATTTTTTGTTTTCTACAGTTTGCCCAGCAGGATGGAAACCAGGGCAGGACACAATGAAACCCGACCCCAAGGGCAGCAAAGAATACTTCGGGAAGAAAAACTAAGCATTTAAAAGTGGAAAACAGGTTTCCCCAAAAGAAACCGTTGCCTTTTACAGGTAGTCATGAAAGGTGAATACTCTGCAGTGAATCCAAAGATGTTTCAGATTTATGATGAAGAATGGGGAAATGTGTAAGATTTTATACATTTTGTTGGTTTCAGCATTCTTATTCCAGAACACTCAACACATTATTGCTGGAAAGAAAGCTGGTTTTAAGTATGTAAATGTGTGAAGGTGTTTTATAATATGTAGCACTTTTTAGTTGTTCATTTTTCATGTTAAAGTATATTTACTTTCATAGGACATTCAGTGTTCAGTGACGGTTATTGGGGATGTCTTTTCAAAGACTTGAATTTTTTATCAGAAACGTCTGTGTCTTGACTGAGCTCATTTGTATGCTGTTACTAGATGGTATAAGAGTTGTAATACTGTAACATTTTTAAGTATTGGGTGATAGCAATACAGTCTATTCTGATGTTCGTAGCTGTCTTTTGCTGTAGGAGAAAACTGAAGAATCTTATGAAGAAAATTAAGATGGTTTTTGTATTCAGTATACACGTATGAGAAAAATAATAAAAAAAAGCGAAAATTGACTACTCCCATACAGCTAACTATGAGAGATCATTCTAGTGATTTTCTGTGGAATAAACACATTTGATATACTGTTAATGATTGTTTTTCTTCTTTTGGGTAATGTTTAAAAGGCATCTCTTGCCACGTTATGGCTGCAAGGTTGCCAGTGGCGTAACGTTAGCCCATTATCATTCAGCCTGCCAGAGTCTCGCCACGCCATGGCTGCAATATTGCCAGTGGTGTAACGTTAGCCCATTATCATTCAGCCTGCCAGAGTCTCGCCACGCCATGGCTGCATTATTGCCAGTGGTGTAACGTTAGCCCATTGTCATTCGGCCTGCCAGAGTCTCGCCACGTCATGGCTGCATTATTGCCAGTGGTGTAACATTAGCCCATTATCATTCAGCCTGCCAGAGTCTCGCCATGCCATGGCTGCAATATTGCCAGTGGTGTAACGTTAGCCCATTATCATTCAGCCTGCCAGAGTCTCGCCACGCCATGGCTGCAATATTGCCAGTGGTGTAACGTTAGCCCATTATCATTCAGCCTGCCAGTCTCGCCACGCCATGGCTGCAATATTGCCAGTGGCGTAACGTTAGCCCATTGTCATTCGGCCTGCCAAAGTCTCGCCACGTCATGGCTGCATTATTGCCAGTGGCGTAACATTAGCCCATTATCATTCAGCCTGTCAGAGTCTGGCCACGCCATGGCTGCAATATTGCCAGTGGCGTAACGTTAGCCCATTATCATTCAGCCTGCCAGAGTCTCGCCACGCCATGGCTGCATTATTGCCAGTGGCGTAACGTTAGCCCATTGTCATTCAGCCTGCCAAAGTCTCGCCACGCCATGGCTGCAATATTGCCAGTGGTGTAACGTTAGCCCATTCTCATTCGGCCTGCCAGAGTCTCGCCATGTCATGGCTGAAATATTGCCAGTGGCGTAACGTTAGCCCATTATCATTCGGCCTGCCAATGTCTCGCCACGCCATGGCTGCAATATTGCCAGTGGCGTAACGTTAGCCCATTATCATTCAGCCTGCCAGAGTCTCGCCACGCCATGGCTGCAATATTGCCAGTGGTGTAACGTTAGCCCATTCTCATTCGGTCTGCCAAAGTCTCGCCACGCCATTGCTGCATTATTGCCAGTGATGTAACGTTAGCCTATTATCATTCGGCCTGCCAAAGTCTCGCCACGCCATGGCTGCAATATTGCCAGTGGTGTAACGTTAGCCCATTGTCATTCGGCCTGCCAAAGTCTCGTCACGCCATGGCTGCATTATTGCCAGTGGCGTAACGCTATGCCATAATCTTTCATCCTGCCAAACACTGGACACGTCATGGCTGCACTATTTGTAGTGGCGTAACGCTATGCCATAATCATTTGTTCTGGCAAAGTCTCGCCACGCCATGGCTGCATTATTGCCAGTGGTGTAACGTTAGCCCATTGTCATTCAGCCTGCCAAAGTCTCGCCACGCCATGGGTGCATTATTGCCAGTGGCGTAATGTTAGCCCATTATCATTCGGCCTGCCAAAGTCTCGCCACGCCATGGGTGCATTATTGCCAGTGGCGTAACGTTAGCCCATTATCATTCAGCCTGCCAGAGTCTCGCCACGCCATGGGTGCATTATTGCCAGTGGTGTAACGTTAGCCCATTATCATTCGGCCTGCCAAAGTCTCGCCACGCCATGGCTGCAATATTGCCAGTGGTGTAACGTTAGCCCATTGTCATTCGGCCTGCCAAAGTCTCGCCACGTCATGGCTGCATTATTGCCAGTGGCGTAACGCTATGCCATAATCTTTCATCCTGCCAAACACTGGACACGTTATGGCTGCACTATTTGTAGTGGCGTAACGCTATGCCATAATCATTTGTTCTGGCAAAGTCTCGCCACGCCATGGCTGCATTATTGCCAGTGGTGTAACGTTAGCCCATTATCATTCGGCCTGCCAAAGTCTCGCCACGCCATGGCTGCATTATTGCCAGTGGTGTAACGTTAGCCCATTGTCATTCAGCCTGCCAAAGTCTCGCCACGCCATGGCTGCATTATTGCCAGTGGTGTAACGTTAGCCCATTATCATTCAGCCTTCCAAAGTCTCGCCACGCCATGGGTGCAATATTGCCAGTGGCGTAACATTAGCCCATTCTCATTCGGCCTGCCAGAGTCTCGCCACGTCATGGCTGCAATATTGTCAGTGGCGTAACGTTAGCCCATTATCATTCGGCCTGCCAAAGTCTCGCCACGCCATGCCTGCAATATTGCCAGTGGCGTAATGTTAGCCCATTATCATTCGGCCTGCCAGAGTCTCGCCACGCCATGGCTGCAATATTGCCAGTGGTGTAACGTTAGCCCATTCTCATTCGGCCTGCCACAAAGTCTCGCCACGCCATGGCTGCATTATTGCCAGTGGTGTAACGTTAGCCTATTATCATTCGGCCTGCCAAAGTCTCGCCACGCCATGGGTGCATTATTGCCAGTGGCGTAACGTTAGCCCATTATCATTCGGCCTGCCAAAGTCTCGCCACGCCATGGCTGCAATATTGCCAGTGGTGTAACGTTAGCCCATTGTCATTCGGCCTGCCAAAGTCTCGCCACGCCATGGCTGCATTATTGCCAGTGGCGTAACGCTATGCCATAATCTTTCATCCTGCCAAACACTGGACACGTTATGGCTGCACTATTTGTAGTGGCGTAACGCTATGCCATAATCATTTGTTCTGGCAAAGTCTCGCCACGCCATGGCTGCATTATTGCCAGTGGTGTAACATTAGCCCATTCTCATTCGGCCTGCCACAAAGTCTCGCCACGCCATGGCTGCATTATTGTCAGTGGCGTAACGTTAGCCCATTATCATTCGGCCTGCCAAAGTCTCGCCACGCCATGGCTGCAATATTGCCAGTGGCGTAACGTTAGCCCATGATCATTCGGCCTGCCAAAGTCTCGCCGCGCCATGGCTGCAATATTGCCAGTGGCGTAACGTTAGCCCATTCTCATTCGGCCTGCCAAAGTCTAGCCACGCCATGGCTGCAATATTGCCAGTGGCGTAACGCTATGCCATAATCTTTCGTCCTGCCAAACACTGGACACGTTATGGCTGCACTATTTCTAGTGGCGTAACGCTATGCCATAATCATTTGTTCTGGCAAAGTCAAAGTTTGATAGAGTGGTCTATAGTGATTATCAGTCCTCGTTAGAGGGAGGGGAGTTTCTATGGCATATGGGTATATTCATGGTATTTCATAACAAACCTGGCCTCTGTGAGTTCAAGTGGAGCTCATCCTGGATCCCTCTCCAGCTGTACGTGGGAAGGCCAGTCGTGGGTTGGAGCCCAGTTTCCTCCCATCATAAGGCTGGACGCGGTTCTATACATATAAGTGAAATACTCTTGAGTATGGTTCAAACAGTCCAATAAATAACAAACGCTAATGAGTACTCTTCGCTGACCCGTTCCATGGAAGGACTGGTACTGTGTTAGGCCTTTGACCATTGGGGTTGCGTGCTCGATTCCAGCTCTTGTTGTTTCTATTGCGAACCTGCGGATTGTGATGGATTTCCCCCCCCCCCCCCCCCCCCCCCCCGAGATCTACTTGGTTTCCTTTTACCACAATACTGTTTGCGGTCGTATAAGTGAAATATTCTTGAGTGTGGAGTAAAACACCAATCAAACAGATAAACTTCTATTGCGACCTTAACTCAGAAAGGTTGCCTTGTACCTGGCGGTGTTCAATGGTTTATTCGGGACTCTTGGGTTTTTCTCCACCGATAAACCTCCCAGTCGTCATATTGTATATGAACAAAAAATTCTTGAGAATCATGTTGAACATGGATAAAAAAAAATAAGAAATACCAATGAAGTAAAAGAGGCCGATGGTCCTTTGATGACGAAAGCTCACTTATATGTGACCGATGATATATTGAGGACGGGAGGGCGTGTCAGACCGATTCCAAAATGCCATATTTAGACCAGGCCAAATTTGGAAATGTGATTTTGAGTCCTTATTTTTGGGTCGTGTTAATTGAAAACGCATAACAAGTGCTCTGATAAGACAAATGTATGAATATTTTGAGGTTTGGGACCATGAGCTGCGTGTTCATAGTAATGACGTTAAAAATAGTTCAAACATTTCTGTATGGCATATTACTCTAAATAAATGTCATTATGTGCGGATGGAATGCGAATGGTAGCCTGTGACAAGCCTGTCTTGCTTTTGTGGCATTTGGATCGACCCTTTGTTTTAGGTGACATCGACTGACCTCACATTTGGTCTCTACAAGTTACTTCACAGCTGGAGATCTGAGCAACCTTGGGTCGAAATTCTTCAAGACAATAGTGTGGTAAACGGAGAATACAGATGCCATCATTTTTATTCAAATTCATTTTTAAATTCATCAACATGAAAATATGTCCCTGACCGATGCCGCAGGCTTGAATCTAGCTATCACTGGAGGTTAGTCCAAGAAGCTAACCTGGCGAGGTGCAGTAGCTTTCTCTTGGCAGTTCTGGCACCCCGGGTACTCAGATAACCTTAACATATTAATCTGGTGGCTTTCTCAAAGCACTCCGATGACCTTGGCACATTAATCTAGTGGCTTTCGCCGATCACCTCCGTGACTTTGGTACATTAATCTGGTGGTTTTCTCCGGTCACCTCCGTGACCTCGACACATTAATCTGGTGGCTTTCTCTGGTCACCTCCGTGACCTCGACACATTAATCTGGTGGCTTTCTCCAGGCTCTCCAGTGAACTCGACACATTAATCTGATGGCTTTCTCCAGGCGCTTCAGTGAACTTGACGCATTAATCTGGTGGCTTTTTCCAGACCCTCCCGTGGCATCAACACATTAATCTGGTGGCTTTCTCATGGCGCTCCCGTGACATGGACACATTAATGTGGTGTTTTTCTCCTGAGGTTCCCGTGGCATCGACACATTAATCTGGTGTCTTTCTCCAGGCGCTCCCGTGGCATCGACACATTAATCTGGTGTCTTTCTCCAGGCGCTCCCGTGGCATCGACACGTTAATCTGGTGGCTTTTTCCAGGCGCTCCCGTGGCATCGACATTAATCTGGTGGCTTTCTCCAGGCGATCCCGTGGCATCGACACATTAATCTGGTGTCTTTCTCCAGGCGCTCCCGTGGCATCAACACATTAATCTGGTGGCTTTCTCCAGGCGCTCCCGTGGCATCGACACATTAATCTGGTGGCTTTCTCATGGCGATCCCATGGCATCAACACATTAATCTGGTGGCTTTCTCCAGGCCACCCCATGTCATCAATACATTAATCTGGTGTTTTTCTCCTGGCGATCCCATAGCATCAACACATTAATCTGGTGGCTTCCTCCTGGCGATCCCGTGGCATCGACACAATAATCTGATGGCTTTCTCCAGGCGATCCCGTGGCATCGACACGTTAATCTGGTGGCTTTCTCATGGCGCTCCCGTGGCATCAACACATTAATCTGGTGCCTTTCTCCAGGCGCTCCCGTGGCATCGACACATTAATCTGGTGTCTTTCTCCAGGCGCTCCCGTGGCATCGACACATTAATCTGGTGGCTTTTTCCAGGCGCTCCCGTGGCATCGACATTAATCTGGTGGCTTTCTCCAGGCGATCCCGTGGCATCGACACATTAATCTGGTGGCTTTCTCCAGGCGATCCCGTGGCATCAACACATTAATCTGGTGGCTTTCTCCAGGCGATCCCGTGGCATCAACACATTAATCTGGTGGCTTTCTCCAGGCGATCCCATGGCATCGACACATTAATCTGGTGGCTTTCTCCAGGCCACCCCATGTCATCAATACATTAATCTGGTGTCTTTCTCCTGGCGATCGTGTGGCATCAACACATTAATCTGGTGGCTTTCTCCAGGCCCTCCCGTGGCATCAACACATTAATCTGGTGGCTTTCTCCAGGCGCTCCCGTGGCATCGACACAATAATCTGGTGGCTTTCTCCAGGCGATCCCGTGGCATCGACACGTTAATCTGGTGGCTTTCTCCAGTCGCTCCCGTGGCATCAACACATTAATCTGGTGTCTTTCTCCAGGCGCTCCCGTGGCATCGACACATTAATCTGGTGGCTTTCTCCTGGCGCTCCCGAGGCATCGACACATTATTCTGATGGCTTTCTCCTGGCATCAATACATTAATCTGGTGTTTTTCTCCAGGCGATCCCGTGGCATCAACACATTAATCTGGTGGCTTTCTCCAGGCGATCCCACGGCATCAACACATTAATCTGGTGGCTTTCTCCAGGCGCTTTCGTGGCATCGACACATTAATCTGATGGCTTTCTCCTGGCGATCCCATGGCATCAACACATTAATCTGGTGGCTTTCTCCAGGCAATCCCGAGGCATCGACACATTAATCTGGTGTCTTTCTCCAGGCGATCCCGTGGCATCGACACATTAATCTGGTGGCTTTCTCCTGGCGATCCCATAGCATCAACACATTAATCTGGTGTCTTTCTCCAGGCGATCCCGTGGCATCGACACGTTAATCTGGTGGCTTTCTCCAGTCGCTCCCGTGGCATCGACACATTAATCTGGTGGCTTTCTCCAGGCGCTCCCGTGGCATCGACACATTAATCTGGTGTCTTTCTCCAGGCGCTCCCGTGGCATCGACACGTTAATCTGGTGGCTTTCTCATGGCGCTCCCGTGGCATCGACACATTAATCTGGTGGCTTTCTCCAGTCGCTCCCGTGGCATCGACACATTAATCTGGTGGCTTTCTCCAGGCGATCCCGTGGCATCAACACAGTAATCTGGTGGCTTTCTCCGGGCAGCCTGGTAAACTTGACACATTATGCTGACAGTTGTCTTTAAAAGTGCACAATTCTTGAGCATGAGGTTAAATACCAATCCACCTCAAACAATAAATTTGCCGCATATCAACAAACTTTTATTCTTGGAATGATAAAATCAGTCTGCTCAGTTAGAATTTTTAGGCGGTGCATTTGATATTTCACAGTCTAAAGGGCTGGATCCGATGGCTTGCCGCTTATAAAACATTAAAGCATAGATATATACTGAAACTTCACACTAGGAGAATTCAGTTATATCCAAAATGGGTCATACGAGGCAGTTAATACAGGCAAATAGGCAAATAGCCAGGTCTAATCTGAGGCGTCCGACCATTGCCATTCTTTTGGGTGCGTACATCGTGCTCTTGTGAAAACGCGACCCTCCAGTTGTGCGAGGTCATATAGCCACAATTTCATGTGGCTGAGCAGCGAGGCGAATTTGCTGGTGATTAGAAAAAACACGCTAACAATCCTTGAGAGATAAACAGTTCGCATGCCACGCCTTACAAATGCCGAACCTGTAGATGGCATGCTCCAAGCTGGCCAGTCTACTGTTGCCATGAAATGCAGTAGACGGACAATTCACAACCAGAGGGCACGTGCATCAAACGGATACGACATCTGATCGCTCCAGGTCACTGCGGCCCCATATAACGACACATGCAGAGAACAATTAAATTCACCGTCATCTGCGTAATCGTTTTGCCACCGCAAGGTCATGCTGCAAGGATTGCGTAATTGCCCAGACCATACAAAATCGGATTGGTGCTGCCCGTCTTCGTGTCGAACGTCCTTATGTTGGGTGGATTCCGATATAGGTAAACCGTAATGAACGACTACGATGGGCACAATTTCACCTGTGCTGGAACCAGAGACAATGGAATAGGGTTGTAGTTAGCAGTCAATGAGACACCGTCGCCTGGCTATTGTGAAAGCGAGAAGAGGCATGCACGGTACTGAACAAGCTTCAATACAGATGACTAGCCCCAATGAAATCAAAAGTGACCCCATTAAGCTACTGTTGACCGCTTGTGGCGGGCGCACCAAGCACACCTTTATGCCCGATCCCGTTTTAGTGTTCCCTTTTGTGTCCATAAACAAGATTTATCCACTAGTAACACACTTTATTCTGTATGGGTGTGTTTTCAACATAAAGTAACACATGCGAAGTTTCTTGTTTTGCACAGTATATATCAGATCATTTGTACTCGTTGAGAAATGAAGCGTTCAACATAAACTCAATAAATAAGCCCAACACCATACATATTTTTACAGTGTGGTCATATATTCTGCTTCGTTTACAAAATATGGGTGATTAGCTGACCGTATCCAATAAACACGAATTTAACCAATGTAGACAGATTGCAATGTCCGGAATATCGGTATCAAGAGCATATCCAAAACACTAATAATAACACTATTAGTATTACTAATACTATAATTCGTGGCCATTCCTCCACAATCTGTACAAACCGTATATTAAGTGTACTACACTTACACTATGATGGACATTAATAATGCTGAGGTTAGTACACATTGCGCTGTGGTTCGTACACATTGCGCTGTGATCAGTGTCTATTGCACTGTGGTTCGTACACATTTCACTGTGATCAGTATCCATTGCGCTGTGGTTCGTACACATTACAGTGTTATCAGGACACATTATACTGCAGTGAGCAATGCTAGTGCACATTAACCTCTGTGCCCAGTTTCACAAATATGTTGTACGATAATCGCTGATATAGGACAATGGCACGGTAATAGTGACGTAGACAAATGTACGATAAAACAATGTCGTGTTTATTTGATTATTTTTCTGATTGGTGTTTAAGCCGTACTATGGTGGGAGGAAACCGGGCAGAGCCCGGGGGAACCCACGACCATCCGCAGGATGCTGGCAGACCTTCCCACGTACAAAGAATGTCGTATACCGTTTTGTGAAACTGGGCCGAGATTCGTACCGATTACACTGTGACCAAAATATACCTGTGCATAATCATGTCAGTACGCATTACAATATGACCAGTACACATTACAATGTGACCAGTACACATAATGTGACCAGTACACATTACAATGTGACCAGTACACATTACAATGTGATCAGTACACATTACAATGTAACCAGTACGCATTACATTGTGACCAATACACATTACAGTGTGACCAGTATGCATTATATTGTAACCAGTACACATTACAATGTGACCAGTACGCATTACCATGTGACCAGAACGCGTTACATTGTGACCAGTATGCATTACAATGTGACCAGTACCCATTGCAATGTGACCAGTACGCATTACAATGTGACCAGAACGCGTTACATTGTGACCAGTACGCATTACAATGTGACCAGTACCCATTACAATGTGACCAGTACGCATTAAAATGTGACCACTACACACCACAATGTGACCAGTACGGATATCACTGTGATGAGTGTGCATTGCACTTGGATCGGTGTGTATTACAGATACATTAGGCATATATTACACAAGGCCTGTCATACGTGGGGAAATCTGACAGAAACCTGCGGATGGTGGTGGGATTACACCGGGCTCTACACGGTTTCTTCCCGCCATAAACGTAAGGCAATACATGATCCGTGCGTTATTTGATGGAGCTGCCACAGTATTCTCTTATATCAGAAAAACTTCGTTTGGGAGATCGCTCTGGAGGAAACTGAATGGTAGAGAGTGGATGTATCTCGCTAAAGAATGGCATTTTGATTAGTCCATTTTTGAAATCCATTCAGAAATCGCGCAGAACATGATGTACCAGACAGCAGTCTGTGTCAAGTTACAGATCTTTTACTAAAATTTAATTATACTAAAATTTCTATTCTATAAACAATATAAAGCCGTGTTCATTTGTACAATAACGTTAACTACAATGGGACAATGTTTGAAGAATGGACCCTCCCCCTTTCATTTTCTGTATGTGTTTTTTTCATTTCTCATAAATCCAAAAGCGTGTCGTGTATGCGAGATCAGTCTTGTAGGTTGATGGTTGTGGGTAACAGTGCTATTTCAAGCGTCAAGAACATCTTCGGTACTGAGTGCACCAATGGATAGTCATTAATATACAACCAAGGGCAATGTGATTAACACTGGGAGTGATATTTCCTATCATGCGCTGAAGCTTGGAGGCAGATTAGAAAGATACCGGAACAATCACCCAGTCCTAGATCGTACTGCTTTTACCATCCGATTGGACACACTTTTGTAGAAATCACAAAGCGATCCCCTATGCCATAGCCTCCTGAAAAAAACAATAATGGGAAATACATGTACAGCGTTTATAGACCTGACTTTAGTGGGATTGGTGTTACCTCAGATCTAGTTAGCGACAAGTCAGCGCAGGGAGCGGCTCCTATAGACCTAACTTTAGTGGCAATGGTGTTACCTCAGATCTAGTTAGCGACAAGTCAACGCTGTGAGCGGCTCCTATAGACCTGACTTTAGTGGGATTGGTGTTACTTCAGAGCTAGTTAGCGGCAAGTCAGCGCAGGGAGCGACTCCTATAGACCTGACTTTAGTGGGATTGGTGTTACCTCAGATCTAGTTAGCGACAAGTCAGCGCAGGGAGCGGCTCCTATAGACCTGACTTTAGTGGGATTGGTGTTACCTCAGATCTAGTTGGCGACAAGTCAGCGCAGGGAGCGACTCCTATAGACCTGACATTAGTGGGATTGGTGGTACCTCAGATCTAGTTAGCGACAAGTCAGCGCAGGGAGCGGCTCCTGTATACCTGACTTCAGTGGGATTGGTGTTACCTCAGACCTAATTAGTGGCAAGTCAGCGCATGGAGCGGCGCCTATAGACCTGACTTTAGTGGGATTGGTGGTACCTCAGATCTAGTTAGCGACAAGTCAGCGCAGGGAGCGGCTCCTATAGACCTAACATTAGTGGGATTGGTGTTACCTCAGATCTAGTTAGCGACAAGTCAGCGCAGGTAGCGGCTCCTATAGACCTGACTTTAGTGGGATTGGTGTTACCTCAGACCTAGTTAGCGACAAGTCAGCGCGGGGAGCGACTCCTATAGACCTAACATTAGTGGGATTGGTGGTACCTCAGATCTAGTTAGCGACAAGTCAGAGCAGGGAGCGGCTCCTATAGACCTGACATTAGTGGGATTGGTGTTACCTCAGATCTAGTTAGCAGATCGCAGGGGATGGCCATAGATCTAACGTTTTATTCGGACTGGAATAAAATCATACCTTCTGATTCCCAACAAGCCGCTCCGGGGCTGTCGCTGTACAAGAAGTACGGCACAGGGGCATAGTCCACATGGGGGCAGTGGACGAGAGAAACAAAGTCAATGATCTCCATGTAACCACATATACTCGCACAAGTGGTCAGGGAACGAGTGATCGGAAAGGATCTCTCCAACTCACTGGAAAATAAAATATCAAGATTGAAGAATGTAACTTTGACACTATCTGTACTGTCTTATTGGGACACATAACCTCGTCCATGACGTTGGATCTTTGCTGGAATATTTGACACTATCTATACCCTCTTGTTGGTACATGTAACCTCGTCCATGACGCTGGATCTTTGCTGGAATATTTGACACTATCTATACCCTCTTGTTGGTACATGTAACCTCGTCCATGACGCTGGATCTTTGCTGGAATATTTTACACTATCTATACCCCCTTGTTGGTACATGTAACCTCGTCCATGACGCTGGATCTTTTCTGGAATATTTTACACTGTCTATACCCTCTTGTTGGTACAAGTAACCTCGTCCATGACGCTGGATCTTTGCTGGAATATTTGACACTATCTATACCCTCCTGTTGGTACATAAAACATTGTCCATGGTGCTGGAATATTTGACATTATCTATACTGGGACATTGGCATGTACACTGAGCGCATGGACATGTATACTCCCCCCCCCCCCCCCCCCGGACAAGGAGAGCATGGACACATACCTCACCCCACGAACAGTGAGAACATTGAGACATACACTCACTCCACGAAGAGTGAGGCCGTGGACATATACGCTCACCCCACGGACAGTGAGAGCATGGACATACATACTCACCCCATGGACAGTGAGAGCCTGTATGCAGTATGCACCCCCCACCCCCTTCCCCATGAATAGTGAGAGCATGGTCATGTACGCTTACCCCACGGACAGTGGGAGAGTGGACATGTACACTCACCCCACGAACAGTGAGAGCGTGGGCATGTACCTCACCCCTCAAACAGTGAGAACATGGACATATACGCTCACCCCACGAACAGTGAGAACATGAACACGTACACTTACACCACGAAGAGTGAGGCCGTGGACATATACGCTCACCCCACGGACAGTGAGAGCGTGGACATGTACGCTCACCCAATGAACAGTGAGAACATGAACACGCACACTTACACCACGAAGAGTGAGGCCGTGGACATTTACGCTCACCCCACGGACAGTGAGAGCGTGGACAAGTATACTCACCCCATGAACAGTGAGAACATGAACACGCACACTTACACCACGAAGAGTGAGGCCGTGGACATATACGCTCACCCCACGGACAGTGAGAGCGTGGACAAGTATACTCACCCCATGAAGAGTGAGAGCATGGACATGTACGCTCGCCCCATGAACAGTGAGAGCATGGACATGTACGCTCACCCCATGAACAGTGAGAGCATGGACATGTACGCTCACCCCATGAACAGTGAGAGCATGGGCATGTATACTCACCCCACGAACAGTGATTTCATGGACACGTACTCCCACACCACGAAGAGTAAGAGCATGGGCACCCCACGAAGAGTGGGAACGGGGACATGTACACTCACCCCACGGACAGTGAAACCGTGGACATGTACGCTGACATGGACAGTGAGAGCGTGGACGTTTACAAACTTTCTGGTCAAGGCCCTTTACCTCATGTCTCCATGCAATTAAAAACAAGAGGTTTTTTATCACTCAACTGCAACCGCTTCCAGCCTGAGGATCAAATCTGTAGTTTCCATCTTGCCCCTACAACGCACATTTTGCGTTCAGAATTACTAGTACCTTGAAGCAACTGTCTCTTACTCAGGGTATCTAACTTAGGCCCGAGGTATGGCAGACTACCTGCGTTCCTATAATACAAGTAATGTACCTGTCAAAACAGCAAACTACCACAAGAAAGACATGACATCAAAGCGACCTCACCTGTGATGAGTGGAGAAGAATGGTAAGCTATCGCCCTTGATGTTCTCATAGCTGGATGCAATAAGGCGGTCCTGGGTCATCCAGTTGTTTTTGTCCGACCCTGTACCGTCAAACAAAAACCAGGCCTTTCTCACTCCCTCTGAGAATATCTCCACCTTCACCTGGATATCGAGAGAGATTACTTGATATCTGGATTCACACTGGCATACAGCGAAAATACCACCGTCCACCACTCATCAGTTTATCAGCCAGTCAGTCACTCTCCGCCCAGTCAGCTATGCTTTCAGTCCCCGTAAAGATTCACGCGGGTCAGGGAAATGCCTAGTGCAATGCTTAAAACTGCATCGTGCACATATTAAACAAGTAGCTGATTGGGGACATTTAGCCGAAACAACAAAAAAACATTTATGCGTAACAAACAGAACATTTAGGTGCAAGAAACAAACAAAAAAAGAGAAAGAAAACAACAACAAAAAAACAAACAAACACAAACACGAAAGCATACACACAATTCTGGATCTCAAGCTGACTTCATACTATCGCGTGGAAAGCCACGTAGCGTTTTATGTGCTTAATCATAAACCTGAACTGATGAAAGTTCTAGAGCAATTTACTGCCTCCTTCACCAGCATTTTATATTTAATCATGCCTAATCCAAAATTAAATCGAAGGCGTAAGCATCGGAAATATATGAACACTGAAGTTTTCGGATTTAGATTTTTGAATAATGACAGATGGATTTTTATTCATCGAATCCACTGTTTCTTTGTTAATCGTGGGCTTTAGGAGATTCGGCAGCTAGTGGTGTTTTTCATCGAGTATGATGGATTTGGGGAGAGGATGGGGTTGTGATGGGGCATTGTTTTTTTATACTTAGATGCAAAGATACCAGTACCTGTGAAATAAAGAGTTCGCTCCATTTCTGTAAAATGTCAGGATGTTTGAAGGGGAGATCACTGGAAATGTCCTGGGCTTCGGTACTGTGTGCGTTCAGGTATATAGGATCCAGGACAAAGTCATCGTAAACATTCCGGCCATTTCCCGCCACGGCCTTGAAAACCATCTTCCACTCACACGTGTCTGTAACATTAACAAGTTATCCTGAACGCCATATTGAAAAGAATCTCAAGTGGGTGAAAAACGGATGAAATTGAATCATACCTCACCAGGTTGTGTTGTACCTCACCAGGTTGTATTGTACCAGATCAGTTTGTATCGTACCACACTAGGTTGTATTGTATCAGATTAGGTTGTATTGTATCTTTTCTCATCTGGTTCTATAGTACCTCAACAGGTTGTATTGCATCTGACCTGGTTGTATCGTACCTCAACAGGTTGTATCTTGTTTCATCTGGTACTATAGTACCTCGCCAGGTTGTATTGCATCTCACCTGGCTGTATCGTACCCCGCCGGGTTGTATCTTGTTTCATCTGGTACTATAGTACCTCGCCAGGTTGTATTGCACCTCACCTGTTTGTATCGTACCTCAACAGGTTGTATCTTATCTCATCTGGTACTATAGTACCTCGTCAGTTTGTATTGCACCTCACCTGGTTGTATCGTACCTCGCCAGGTTGTATCTTGTCTCATCTTGTACTATAGTACCTCGCCAGGTTGTAATGCTCCGCACCTGGTTGTATTTCACCTCGCCAGGATGTATCTTGTCTCATCTTGTACTATAGTACCTCGTCAGTTTGTATTGCACCTCACCTGGTTGTATCGTACCTCGCCAGGTTGTATCTTGTCTCATCTGGTACCATAGTACCTCGCCAGGTTGAATTTCACCTCACCTGATTGTATCATACCTCAAGAGGTTGTATCTTACCTTCCATGGTATGACTCAGGTATACATGTATGTAGATACTATCGATAAACTGATATTTACAGAAAGTACAGAAAATTCTCTGTGAACACCTGACCATTGGATTTTTAACACAATTCTGCTTAAGCCATGGTGCTATGGGCATGTAATGTGTTTATTTAAGCATATGCATGAACAGTTAGAACAAAAAACCCTAACTGTGACAATCTGACAAGAGGCCATCTTTTACCGGTTACGTGTAACTATTTGCTAACTATCACATTGTCGTGACTGCTCTGGTTTTACAAGGGGTGGTTCAACAGCTATTTATTTTTATCCAGTATGATCTCGCGACAAAAAAATGGTCAGTCACAGGGGACAGAAGTTGTCAAAATGTGATCACGAAAAGTGACCATCCTAGCTGCCAAGAAGCTATGCGGAATGGATTTATTGCAGTCACTTGTAGGCTCTACAGTGTTTGTCATCGTTGTGGAATTTACATATGCTATGTTTGGAATACTGGACCGTGCACTTCAGTGGGTCTTCAGGGTTACACCCTCCATGTGTGAGGTTGTCTGGATGCATGGTTTGTGGGGAAAATCGACCGACATGTATACATAAATAAATACATACACACACCCACATATGTAAACTCATCCGTACATAAATGTCCGTATTCTTACGCACAAAAACACTTACGTACGTAGGTACCTACATACCTACATACATACCTACCTACATATCTGTCTTCAAACCTACCCACCTACATACACACCTACATACATAAATATACATACATACATACATACATAGTTGAGACAGTGTCATGTAGCTTATTACCGTTACATGACCTAGTAGTTGAGACAGTGACATGTAGCTTGTTACAGTTACTTGACCTAGAAGTAAATACAGTGACATGTAGCGTCTCTTGCCTTCTTCTATCTGCCAGGGGACATTGTTACAGTTACATGACATAGAAGTGAAGACAGTGACATGTAGAGTCTCTTACCTACCTCTATCTGTCAGGCGACATCGTTACAGTTACATGATTAAGTAGTGAAGACAGTGTCATGTAGCTTGTTACAGTTACTTGGCCTAGAAGTGAAGACAGTGACATGTAGCGTCCCTTACCTTCCTCTATCTGCCAAGCGACATTGTTACAGTTACTTGGCCTAGAAGTGAAGACAGTGACATGTAGCGTCCCTTACCTTCCTCTATCTGCCAAGCGACATTGTTACAGTTACATGACCTAGAAGTGAAGACAGTGACGTGTAGTTTCTATTACCTTCCTCTATCTGCCAAGCGACATTGTTACAGTTACATGACCTCCCTTACCTTCCTCTATGTGCCAGGCGACATTGTTACAGTTACATGGCATAGTAGTGAAGACAGTGACATGTAGCGTCCCTTACCTTCCTCTATATGCCCGGCGACATTGTTACAGTTACATGACCTCCCTTACCTTCGTCTATGTGCCAGGCGACATTGTTACAGTTACAGGTGCAGGTTTCGGGCTGTTGGAAATACTTTAGTTCACTCTGGTACGGGAACGAGGGATAGGCCGTCCGAGTGTAATGATACCGGGGCTGCTCAATGTAGTTCCGTATGTCAGGGTGCAGCTGGGGTTTGCGGAAATCCTCCTTTACTTCGTCTTTCATACGAACTTTTCTACCCTCATTTATATCTTCTTTTATGCCATCCTCAGCATCGTCTTTCTCACTGACAGGCTTTTTATCAGTTCGAAATCTTCTGCTTATCTGAAAATTCTCAACAGGACTCTGTTTTGGGGCTTTCTGGGATTGGTTTTCATCGAACGTATCAAAGTATTTCCACAAAGATTCCCCTGTTTGCTTACTAGCCTGTGGTTCTGATAAAGTGGCTGGATTTATGTAACTAGGATAATGCCAAGCGCTCTGTTGGCTAGAGCTTTGTTCGGATCCTTGCCAGCCCTGATTGTCAGAAAGCTGGAAAATGGAAAGGTCAGGTTGCTGATTAGCAAATGGCTGGGTGCCGTGAGATTGTCTGTTAACAAATTTTTGGAAAGTGTTAAGTTGTTGTTTAGCAAATGGACGAGAGCTTTCAGTTTGCTGCTTAGTGAAGTGTTGGAAGCCTTCAGATTGCTGGTAAGGAAGCGAATAAGAGGTGTCGGGTTGTTGATTAGCAAATTGTTGGTAGCCGCCAGGTTTTTTGTTTGCAGCTTGTCGAAAGTGTCCAGGCTTTTGGTTAGCAGCTTGTTGGAAGTTTCCTGGATTTTGATCAGCAACTTGTTTGAACTGGCCCGATCGTGGGTGAGCATATTGTTGGACGCCACCAGGTTGTTGGTTAGGAAGTTGTTGGAAAGCGCCAAATTGCTGGTTACCAAATTGTTGGAAACTGCCAGTCTGCTGGTTATCAAATTTTTGGAACCCGTCGGACTGCTGGTTACCAAATTTATACCCGGTAGGTTTTTGGTTACCAAATTTATGAAACCTGCTAGGTTGTTGATTACCAACTTGTTGGAAAATGCCAGGCTGGGGGACAGCAAATTGTTGATAGCTATGAGGTGACGGCTTGAGTTTTCTGGAACCGTCGAGTTCTGTGTCGGTAGTTGTAAAGGACACACTAGACTTCTGGCCAGGCTGAAGATTTGTACCAACTTGTTGCTGAGGCAGAGAGGCAATCTCTTTTGGTAGGATGGTTCCTTGGTTTAGCTTTTGGTCAGAACCGTCCTGTAAGTGACCAGACACTTGTTCAGACGGAGCCTTTGCCCCCAGTTGAACGTTCACAACCTGAACAGTCGGCTCCTTCAGGAGATCGTCCAGCTTGTCCACATGATCCTTAACGTCGATACGTTCTACATACTCTCCAGTCAGCTCACCCTGGGTTTGTATAGTTCTTGCATCTTCCTCCCCACCATCGACGCCTTGGACATTAAATGGTGCCGTGCCGACGGGACTTTGGGCGCGTCTTCTGGGAGGTCTTACATATCCTGACTCGCCTGTCCGGTAATACCCCGGGGCTGCCCCTATTAGCAACGTCAGGAGGAGCACACTTGTGAGGGACCGCTGTCTAGCAGTCATCATGGAGGCTTCTAGGAGACGGTCAGCATGAAAGTCTATCAAGCAGAAAGCTACCACCTGCTTTCATTACCTACGTTCGTTTAACATTGCAACTGTAATAAAACTACGTGAAGCACATTCCTGCTTGGGCATTTTCATAGGGTATATGCGTGTTTGTAAATACGGCCTCCAGCTATGCGGTGTATTCTATCTGTCGTCGGCCATAGCACGGACACCCCACCCACATTCACCAGGTCTCCGAGGATTGTGCGACTTCGAGTGGAATTCAAACTGAAGCCTGTGTTAACCGTAATTTAACATAGACAAGCCATCGTGCAATGTACCTACATTGAAATAATTCAAGTGTCAAGAATATATTTCACACACCATCGTTCAGCGGCCGCTATCGTATAAGTGAAAAAAAATACTCAGTATGGCGTTAAAAAGCAAATCCTAAACCAGTGACTGCTTCTTACATTTAACACCATTATTGTAATGTTATTTTCAACTTGATTACTAAAATTTAAACTTCTCTCTAATCATCAAAGATGAAGCCCCAGATATTTTTTCTGATTTTTGCTGACCTTGCTGAATAATATAATAATCTATTACAGTTATTTCATATAAATATTTGTAATAATTTCATTTCTGCTGATAACTGTGTGGCACAATTACATTTTCATGAACTCCATCATGGCGACTTTCTTCGGGATTAGTACAAATTTGATAAAAAATTGCTTTATTGGCTGGAAGTATATATTAATGAACGCCTAGTGATAATCAATCCCGTGTCGGGATAACTGTTTAAAAATAATAGGGAACCGTTTCACAATGCCTTATGTAAAAGAGATGAGTTTTAGTAATTCATGGAATTTCAGATACCACAGGCCATAAAACAGGATTGCAAGTTTGATATGAATCCAGGGTCTGAGTCTGCTGTATGTCCGGCTGCCACTGGGTTTTGTCCGGTTCCTCCGCCCATAACCGTGACCGATATAATAGCTGATGAATATTCATTTTTTATTGTCCGGCTGCCACTGGGTTTTGTCCCGTTCCTCCGCCCATAACCGTGACCGATATAATAGCTGATGAATATTCATTTTTTATTGTCCGGCTGCCACTGGGTTTTGTCCCGTTCCTCCGCCCATAACCGTGACCGATATAATAGCTGATGAATATTCATTTTCTATTGTCCGGCTGCCACTGGGTTTTGTCCCGTTCCTCCGCCCATAACCGTGACCGATATAATAGCTGATGAATATTCATTTTCTATTGTCCGGCTGCCACTGGGTTTTGTCCCGTTCCTCCGCCCATAACCGTGACCGATATAATAGCTGATGAATATTCATTTTTTATTGTCCGGCTGCCACTGGGTTTTGTCCCGTTCCTCCGCCCATAACCGTGACCGATATAAGCTGATGAATATTCATTTTTTATTGTCCGGCTGCCACTGGGTTTTGTCCCGTTCCTCCGCCCATAACCGTGACCGATATAATAGCTGATGAATATTCATTTTTTATTGTCCGGCTGCCACTGGGTTTTGTCCGGTTCCTCCGCCCATAACCGTGACCGATATAATAGCTGATGAATATTCATTTTTTATTGTCCGGCTGCCACTGGGTTTTGTCCCGTTCCTCCGCCCATAACCGTGACCGATATAATAGCTGATGAATATTCATTTTCTATTGTCCGGCTGCCACTGGGTTTTGTCCCGTTCCTCCGCCCATAACCGTGACCGATATAATAGCTGATGAATATTCATTTTTTATTGTCCGGCTGCCACTGGGTTTTGTCCCGTTCCTCCGCCCATAACCGTGACCGATATAATAGCTGATGAATATTCATTTTCTATTGTCCGGCTGCCACTGGGTTTTGTCCCGTTCCTCCGCCCATAACCGTGACCGATATAATAGCTGATGAATATTCATTTTTTTATGCCCGGTTGCCACTGGGTTTTGTCCGGTTCCTCCACCGCCAGAGAAATATAGAAGAGCGACTAGTCACATGCCTGGAGGTGTAGGCCCTACATCAAAACACGACATGCAGCTCCAGAGAAACAAAGAGCGACCAGTCACGTGCGTGGAGGTGTACAAGTTTCAAACCAAGGTTATGTCACATACGTACATTTACCGACGATGTGAGAATAACTGGTACATTTACGACGATGTGAGAATAACTGGTACATTTACCGACGATGTGAGAATAACTGGTACATTTACCGACGATATGAGAATAACTGAATGTGAGAATAAATAGTCATTTGTCACAATGACTTACCTATGGTTAATGGGCATGGGGAATAAGAAATGTTGTGCTAGGCGCTGAGAGCTAGTGAGAATTCCCTGTAGGTACGTATGTATGCTTGGGATTTAACGTCGTACTTAACAATTTGTCAGGCAAATGATGACGAGGATTCATTAGGTTGTATACATATGTAGGGTGAGCTCATACACCAAAATTCTGCCACCACTGGCGTGCCATGCCGAAAACACCAGGCATTTCGGTTTTCTCCACCCATAAAATTGACCGCCAAGAAAGGAATAATACGCCATAACAATAATGGAGTCGAGGCATCACAAAGTAAATTCATTGCATGATGATAGTTACTTTCGGTAAGTATCAGCATTTTCACATGATGTATCTCCAGTATATATCATTTGGCAAACACCAGTTTATCTGCGTAGGTTTTTGAGTGTGTTCTCAGTGAAATTGACCTTTTCTAGACATGTCACACCTTAGACGTGATAATAAGACGAAGACATAAATAATAAAAGCTAGTTATTCAAAAGGAATGAGAAGGTTCCGTACAGGATGTAGTTTGGTGAACGTGGAATGGATAGAACTGACCTCGCGATGAATCAGTTCATAGATAAAGGTGTGCGTGTCAGGACAGCCTTTCATCATAACATGACAAACTACAAGTAAATATGTGCAGTACACAAACCTATGTGTACGGATAGGATTGGAATACTTCGCGTAATATTTGGCAACAACAGCTGGGTGAATCATTTGGTATGTGTTAGGTTTACGTAAGTGAGTGTTTGGCTTGGTCTATATCCTGACACCTGGACTGAGTAGTGTATAGATTGCTTACTTCTTTAACTGAGCATCACAATGAAGAGCAGAATGGGTAGATCAAGTACGTTGCTTCTCATCGTCTTCTCTGTATTCATGACCCCGGTCACGGGGCTTTTCTGGCCCACTTTGGACAGCCTGCGCCCGTTTGCTCTTCCAAAGATGGCTCATCAGCCACTGGGACGATTTCCTCAAGACACCGGTCAGCAGAAGGCGGGAGAAGAAGATATACCAAGAAGCTGGTTTGTCAAGTCAGGGGATCATTTCGGTCACATATCAGACACATCAGATAATCAGGCCAATAATAACCCAGGCCTTAACGGACAGGCTCATGATAACCAGTACACTCATCATGGTCACACCCACGGTAAGCACCGTGAAGATCTTGGGCATACCCATGACGTCGACATTGAAGATTCCGGGCAGAGTCATGAAGGCCATCTTAACAATCACGGAGATGCCAACCTCAGTGGCAGAGAACATAGTCTTGGTGTCGACTCCAATGACACTAGACGCAGTGCTCATGCTGACAACTTTGATGATCACCGAGATACCCCTGATATCAGTCTTGATGTTTCTTGGCACATTCATCAGCTCAGTAAACACGGACATGCTCATGAAGACGTCCCTGACAATCAAGGAAATGCTCGAGTGAACCCGTTGATTGAGAACAAAGACAATCATAACCAACAAACTGATAATCACAAAGGTACCCCCAGTGTGTCTGGAGCTCAAAATTATACTCAAGAAGACCATCTAGACGATGTCAAACATGAACCTGATGGCCACTTTAAAGCCACACAGACTAATGATGATCCGAGAGATCCCATACACAGTCAGGGCGAGCACCAAGAAAGAGGAAACACTCATGAACATACTGATGGGGACAAGCATGGTGCAAGCCAACAGTCTCTCAGTGACCAAGACTATTTTGATGATTACAAGTATGCTCATGATTCCCACAATAATAGCCAAGAAAATACTCGTAAACGTCAACTTGAGGATAGCGGCTATACCGATGATGGCCACCTAGATAACCCTGAACATACGCATGATGGCCACCAAGATGACCAAGAACATACTCATGATAGCCACATAGGTGACAACGAACATACTCATCATGGCCACCTAGGTGACAACGAAAATACTCATCATGGCCACCTAAATGACCACGAACATACTCATCACTTAGATGATCACGAACATACTCTTGATATCCATCCAGACGAACATGGACATACTAACAAACGCCACCTGGATGATCACGAACATACTCACTATATCCACCCAGATGATCACGGACATGATCGGGATATCCACCTGGATTATCGCAGACAAAATCATGGTACGCACTTTGATGATCGCGGAAGTTTTAATGTGAACAAAAAGCGCGCGAGGGTTGTTGCTCTGGGCCGTGCACATCGCTCTGACTTGTCAGACAGTGTCCCGGCCGGCGACGATATCCACGATTATGTATCCCCTTTGAGACAGGGTGGTGTACTGTCCCGCAGCCAGGCTGGTGCACTGCCCCGCACCCATCGCACGGACAAGGCTTCGGGCTTTGTAGGCAATAACGATGACATGGCAGAACATGGTGATGTACTACCGGGCAACTTAGAAAAAAGACTTCAGCCGTCATCGCGTGGGGTCCCAACATATCCCGGCTGGGTACCAGCACCTTCGCTTGGCAACCCGATAAGGAGCTCCATATCTAATACTGGCATGTCTAACGGACAGATAGCAAGAGAGCCCTGGGTTGTAGAGAGCAGAGGCAGCCTAGTGCAGGTAGAGCAGGACTCGGATGTTCATGTTGCTACTGTGGATGAACTAGTGACGGATGAGCGGCAAACATTTGACCAAGTGAGGCAGCATCGTGTAGATAATATAGGAGGAATTTCCCAGGCCAATGTCGATATTTCGCCGAAACAAGTTGCTGACCGAATTCGCGGATCTGACGATGCCGCAGGCACTACTATGAGCCATGTTGACTTTTTCATTGAAATGCATGGCAAGGGTGGAGATTATACTTCGAGAACAAGAAGAACAACACTAGCAGCAGCAGCGGGAGCAGCAGCAACAACAGCAAGACCAACAGTGACCACGACTAAGCGAAATCGAGTGAAACCCACTGGATCTGCCCACGCGGGTGTGGAGATCGAATTCCTTCCCCTTATACCCTCTTTGAAAACATCTGACAGCGTCGCAGAAGAAGAACAGAAGGCACAACGGCAGCCTGCGCAGTCCCATAGACGAAGAGATGAAACGCTTTCTCGCGAATACAGAGTGTTGAACAGAGAAGAGGACATTTTTTGGAACGTCAATCCTAAGTGGAAACTTGCTCCGGTTGTGGCTCCCAGACGGGCAGAGAAGCGACCCCAACAGCTCCCGTATACCCAGCCATTGAAATCCCCACAAACAGCACGGAGACAGCAACTTGCAGATTGGTCGCCATACTACAACATGTACCGTCCTGGTCATTACGTACCACCCTCGTATCCTGTATACCCGCATACATATCACCCCTTCTATTATCCAAATCCAGGCCCTTTCCATCAGATGGTACCGACTGTGGAGATAGAAGGTGAGTAAAGCAGAAGAGTATGTGTGGACACATAAAGCAGAAGAGTATGTGTGGTCACACGTTCATGCTTCTTACAGTGGAGGCACTGTCCATATTACTGGCCAGTACCATTTGTAATTTCGTAAAAAGACTTTCTTAAATTTTTCCAGTTTCAAGCAATGCCATGAATTTTCGATTTACTTCTAAACAAGATGTACAAATCAGAAAATGTCGCTTATGATAACATTCCCATTTCCTCAATGTTTAACAGACACTTGTGAACTGATAATTGCATTTAAACGTCTTGTTTTGAAGAATATTAACATCATAACGCCTGAGACCGCTTCGGTGGCTTAATGGTTAGAGCGTCCGCCTCGAAGTCGGGTGACCCCGGGATCCAACCCCGGTCGGGTCATACCAAAGGCTTTTGAAATAGTACTTGCTACTGCCACAATTGGTGCTCAGCTCTGAGAGGTTAGTGAAAGGAGACAGTATCAGTATAATGTAACTGGGTTTGGGTGTCATGTCTGATGTCTTCGTCATGATACTTCAGTGGCAGCAACACTTTGGGGACATGGACATATAAAAAGACACAATATATATACATACACAAACTACACGCAAGTACGACATTAAACCCCACGCAGATATCCTTACCTACGTACCTACCTACATACGCACATACATAAGGCTAGATGCCGGCTGAGTGCTCATTCATCCGGCAACCAAGTTCGTCTTGGATATATGTTCACTTAAGATGATCACGGACCATAGAGTTGCCAAGATCTTGAACTAATTATTAATGTAAGGGATCTTCATAACCAGGTTTAGGACAAGTATTTGTACTGGATTAAAATAGAAATGATACAGACAAACTACAATCGCCATAGATCACTAAAATGGTCAAAATCCTAACTTTTCCCATTCTCGAAACTATTTGAATTCACCTTTTAGTATTGCAGTAAATGTTGATTAGTTGTTCATCTCTGCTTCAGACCCAGCGTGTAAATGGGAGCTGATTTTCAAGGCGGTGTCAGGAAGTAATCGTCATGTGTACGAGGAGTTCACAGATGACGCTGTCTACGTGAATGGTTACGTCAGTGACGCCAGAAATGTCGCCAGTGTACTCCCCTACAAGAACTCAGACGTTATCCAGAACTGGAATAAGCTGTACATCTTACAGGTACAGACGTTTGCGTTAGAAACACAGATCGAGTTCGTAATGGGTTAGTAATACTCGTTTGAGGTATTAATATTACTGACTCAATTCTGTCACTAATAGTGATAGAAGTTGAGTCAGTAATAGATTTATTCATATATGTGATTGGTGTTTTACGCGGTACTCAAGGATGTTTCACTTATACGACAGTCAGTAATAGAGGTTGAATTAATGACAGACGGTGAGTCATTGATAAAGGTTGAACTAGTAGTTGAGGCTGAGTTAGTGATGGAGGTTGAGCCAGTAGTAGAGGTTGAATCAATGACAGACGGTGAGTCAGTAATAGAGGTTGAGCTAGTGATAGAGGTTGAATTAATGACAGACGCTGAGTCAGTAATAGAGGTTGACCTAGTAATAGAGGATGAGTTAGTGATGGAGGATGAGTCAGTAGTAGAGGTTGAATCAATGACAGACGGTGAGTCAGTAATAGAGGTTGAGCTAGTGGTAGAGGTTGAATTAATGACAGACGCTGAGTCAGTAATAGAGGTTGGCCTAGTAATAGAGGATGAGTTAGTGATGGAGGTTGAGTCAGTAATACTGGCTGAGCTAGTGATAGAGGCTGAGTTACATGTAGTGATGGAGGTTGAGCCAGTAGTAGAGTTTGAATTAATGACAGACGGTGAGTCATTGATAGAGGTTGAACTAGTAATTGAGGCTGAGTTAGTGATGGAGGTTGAGCCAGTAGTAGAGGTTGAATCAATGACAGACGGTGAGTCAGTAATAGAGGTTGAGCTAGTGATAGAGGTTGAATTAATGACAGACGCTGAGTCAGTAATAGAGGTTGACCTAGTAATAGAGGATGAGTTAGTGATGGAGGTTGAGTCAGTAATACTGGCTGAGCTAGTGATAGAGGCTGAGTTACATGTAGTGATGGATGTTGAGCCAGTAGTAGAGTTTGAATTAATGACAGACGGTGAGTCAGTAATAGAGGTTGAGCTAGTGATAGAGGCTGAGTTAGTGATGGAGGTTGAGTCAGTGGTAGAGGTTGAATCAATGACATACGGTGAGTCAGTAATAGAGTTTGAGCTAGTAATAGAGGTTGAGTTAGTGATGGAGGTTGAGTGAGTAACAGAGGTTGAATTAATGACAGACGGTGAGTCATTGATAAAGGATGAGCTAGTGATAGAGGCTGAGTTAGTGATGGAGGTTGAGTCAGTAGTAGAGTTTGACTTAATGACAGACGGTGAGTCAGTAATAGATAAACGGGATAGAGGTTGAGCTAGTGATGGAGGTTGAGTTAGTGATGGAGGTTGAGTGAGTAACAGAGGTTGAATTAATGACAGACGGTGAGTCATTGATAGAGGTTGAACTAGTAATTGAGGCTGAGTTAGTGATGGAGGTTGAGTCAGTAGTAGAGGTTGAGATAGTAATACAGCTTGAGTTACTAACTACTGTGGAGATAGTAACAGGGTTAGAATTGCAGGTTGTGTTAGAGGATTGACTTGGCAAAAGAGATTGAACCATTAATAGAGGCATGAGTTAGTGATACATTTCATACAGAAGCCTTAGTAATATGTTGTCAGACAGTCCGATAGCCTTATTCGTATGTTGTCAGACACTCCGATAGCCTTAGTCGTTTGTTGTCAAACAGTCCGATAGCCTTAGTCTTGTGTTGTCAGTCAGTCCGATAGCCTTGGTCGTTTGTTGTCAGACAGTCCGATAGCCTTAGTCGTGTGTTGTCAGACAGTCCGATAGACTTAGGTGTATGTTGTCAGACAGTCCGATAGCCTTAATTGTGTGTTGTCAGACAGTCCGATAGCCTCAGTCGTGTGTTGTCAGACAGTCCGATAGCCTTAGTCGTGTGTTGTCAGACAGTCCGATAGCCTCAGTCGTGTGTTGTCAGACAGTCCGATACCGGTAGAGTGGACCATTGTCTGACAATCAGACAGCCACAGTATCTATGTTGTCAGACAGTTATATGCGGCCTTATTGTCGTGTAATGTCAACAGTAACATAGCCGCATATTGTCATCTACTGTCAGATTATTGTCTATCTGGCAGTAAAAGGAATTTCAGCTATGTGATTGCCTGACACAACTCGACTGGACTGCTGTGTGGCGCAATACGATAATGCTGTCGTATCACACTCACACAACACAATATGACTGCTCTGACACAACACGACAATTCTGTCGCCTCACACAACACAATATCACTGTTGTCTGACAAAACATGAAACGACGACTGTCTGACATAACACGATATAATTGCTGTCTGACGCAACGCGACATGACTGCTGTCCGACATAACACGACGCAACTGTTGTCTGATATCACACGACACGACTGCTTTCTGACAGAACAAAACATGATTGCAGTCTGAAACAACACAACATGACTGCTGTCTAACACAAAACCACATAACTGCTGTCTGATGCATCACGACATAGCTGCTTTCTGACATAATTGTTGTCTCACACAACATGCCAGCTGTGCTGCATAACACTACATGACTACTGTTTCACGCAACACGAATGCTGAACTTGCTGAGGTGTTTTTTGTGTGATTTAAGGTTAAAGTGGAGATATTAGCCCATGGACATAGAGCAGCGTGGTTTGTGTTCAATGGCATAGCGACCACCAAAGAGAACTGGTGGACACAAGACAGACTGATTGCCTCCAGCTACGATCACGTCAAAACAGACAGCCTGGAAGCCTTTACTACCTACGACAGGTATGTTTCAAACGGGATTGTATACCACGGCATTACAGCTTAAAATTCTGCCTGTGGCCCACGTCCGTTATATGGCCAGTTGCTATTCACACCAGTCACACTGGCTGGTGTGTATATTTAGCAAAAGTACTTACCTGTCTATTTTCAACAAACGAGCAGACAAATTCGAAATCGGGATGCATGGTTTGGTCAGGGTTTTCGGATAACTTGGTTTTCCAGATGTGGAACAATTGAATGGTAATGTGATGAACTTTGAATCAATATTGCGAAATGTTCAATGAATTCACCATATTGTGATTTCATGTCTTATGTCCACCACACCGTGACTTCTTATCTGATGTCCACCACACCGTGACTTCACATCTAAGGTGCACCACATCTTGACTTCGCGTGTTATGTCCTCTACATCATGACTGCGCATTTACCACACCGTGACTTCACGTGTTATGTCCACCACATCATGACTTCGCGTTTTATGTCCACCAAATCATGACTTCACGTCTTATGTCCACCACATCATGACCTCACGTCTTATGTCCACCACATCGTGACTTCACGCCTAAGGTGCACCACATCGCGACTTCGCGTCATATCTCCACGCCATCGTAACTTCACGTCTTATGTGCACCGCATCGTGACTTCGATTGATTGATTGATCTTTAACGCCAAACTCAAGAGTATTTTCACTTGACGGCGGTTTATGGGTGGAGGAAACTCCACCGACCTTCTCCAGGCAAACCTTTTCACTTAAAGTCGCCGCTGAAACAACGAAAGCTTTATTCGAACATGCGACTTCGAATTGATCAAGGACCTGGCTCTGCGAACCAAAGCCTGAAAGGTCTGAGCCAGCGAGGTTCCTCGTCAGTCTGAATGCAAGAAGGGAGTTGATCCCTTGTTTGCTTTACTGTTTATGGCAATATAATATTATAACCTTCCTATTTTTATCTACAGCGTTTCTCAGAAATCATTCGTTATACGACAGCGTTCCACTGACTGTGATAATACATGTGGATATGTGGAAATAAACGATGCCGTTGGGGATGCAGTGTGTTCCTACCAAAACCGTCAGAATCGCCCATACTTCCTATATAGCAAGTCTCCAAGCAAAACCGGTTGTTGGCAAACAGAAGGTACCAGCCTATAGCCAGTTAATTATAGAGTTTTAGATAACGAACATTCACGAGCGTCAAAACAACTACTCACGTCAGTGAAGTAATCATATTTCAGTCTTGTACGAACTAGAACTTCTGTCAAAGTCAAAGTTTGAGAACGCCTGGTGGTTGTTAATACATGTACGTTAACAGATCTGTCATCTGGTTGTGCCCGGGGACAGCTTAAGCTTCCCATATCCACGAACGTGGCCGATTTTATATAGGGGAAATCTATTGCGTCGTAAAAACCAAAATAAACGAATAAGTAAAAAATTAAAGTCTATGCAGATCTTTGTGAAACTGTGGAAATCCCCTGTAAAGGGGAGTTTGTAGGGAGTTTGTCTCGAATAGGGATTCTGTACCATATCTCGCAAAAGGAATTCCACAGCATGTCTCGAAAAGGGGATTGTAGCATTCCTCCGATAGGTTTATTGGAGTCACTATTTCATTGTCCTTTTCATTGCTATTTGCAGGGGAATATGGAATTGGTGACCGATTTCTGATATTTGCAAAACTGTGCCAGACGGATTGGTAAAATGGACATCGTGGACATGGATACACTTTATAGGTTGTGATCGTGGATCGTGAAGATAGTCAGAGAACCCAACATCAGCACTCACACATGAACTCTGAACTCTGACCTCTGTCTAACTCCTAGAGATATCCACATTAAATGCAAATTATGTGGTAACACCTCATTTTCAATTACTCCTTGTTGTTATGAAGTTGACGTGAATAAACTAACGACTTCATGTGTCATTTACGTTATCAAGTGCATCTTTTCTGATAAAAGCAAGACGACCTCAGCAAGTCTGTATATACAACATTACGATTGAGGTTCTGTGTAATCGGTTGTGCAGTGTCCAAACCCTTAAAATGGAAAAAAGGATCTTCTTTTTGCAATGAGAATACAGTTTTATTGTAATTATTATTTGTGATCAATTTGTTTAATTGCTTTTTACGGTCGTAAGCTTGTTAAGTATCAATGTAAAAGGAGCGTCTTCGCTGCTGTACAGCTTGTGTTTCCTGTTTCCATCAGTAGGCCTTTATACGAACCAGGACAGAGGATGCTACATTGAGACGATAATTGCAGCCATGCTTTTGTATTGGAAATTCTCGCCTGTAACCGGGGTATCCTAAACACATACAGGTGGTAAATGAGGGTTGTCCTAAGCACATACATGTAGTAAGTGACATAAAATCTATAAAATTCAAAGTGTCATAAAATCCAAGAAGTCGATCATTTTGTCAGTGACAAAAGCAATCCTGATAGCATTCTCACAGACTGTAAGTAGGATTGATTGTAAATAGTTCTGTTGACTGTAAATATAAGGTTGCTTGTTTTGCGTGTGATTATTCACATTACAGTCTCCTTGTAGAACCAACTTGTTGTTTTATGTTTGTACAGACGCCGAAATCTGCTTCTTGTCAGGGCCATCTTCTTCAGTGATATAGGCTTATGTATCTTCTACACACTATTAGCTTGTCGTGGAAGTTCGCCCTGGTGAATATTGGAATGGTTTTATGATCTGTCTGCTAATTCTTTGTTACATTGAGCCGTATTCAATGTTAAAATATCGGGTTTTATGTCAACAAATTCTCGTTGTTCACAAAATATATGCCAGGTATAACGATACAAGATAACAACAAAAGGTTTGTACAAAGATTTATTGCCATGTGTGTATGAAGCAGGTAATTTATAATAATCACTGATATAATGTTGAGATAAAACTTCTGTTTATTAACTGATCTTATTATTTGACTGAGTTCATTTGTTTCTTATTTATTGGATAATTGTTTAACACCAACAATTTTTCACTCATAAATCCGCGATTAGTTTTATTGGTAAAGGAAAACGAAGTGTTTGGGGAAAACCATGGACCTGTGGGAAGTTCTTGACAAGCTCTTACATATGTGATGCACAGATTTGCGCACCATGTTGGTGGAAGAAATGTGGTTTTTAACTAACGATAAGAGAGCACTAACAGCGCACGTGCGACGTCGAGCAGTTGATGTCTCTGAAGAGCTTAAAGGGCGGGGAGCGTGCGCCAGCATTGAGTCTTAACAAGCATTGAACCAATCGCTCCCTAGCCCTAGACTGCTCTGATTTTAGGTTTTGGCAAACATTTGATCGGCCAATTAATGATGCCCAAAACTAACATCAAATTAAAACACCAGACGCACTTGCTTTACCAATTTGTCGAGGCGTTTGAGTCAAAAATTATTGGTGAAATATGTCTCGATCGGATAACTGACAGAAGCGGGTAAATGTTTAAATGTTGCTATCTCTGACGTTGATTAGGAGTCGTCCACATATTGCTGAACCTGCCAAACCTGACGTCAGTTATCTCGTACTGGACCCGTTGTCTGACTAGGTTTAATGCCGTTCCGTTACTCAAGAATATTTTATTTGGTCATCATTTTTATAGCTGGAGCAAGACAGACAGGGTATTTAGGGCGACAAATAACGCATACGAGCTTCATTCGCCGCCATTTTGAATCAGGTGAATGTTCATCTAGGCTCGACTCGGTTGTTTCCTCGAATTAAAGGCATCTATTAGGATTACAAGCTGAATGTTGGTAGCTTATTGTTCTCACTGGGAGTTTTTTTTTATTTTTTTGTTTCTCGCCAAAATTGCAAATGGCAGCTGTACGAAATTTGGCAGCAAGATTTTCTTGGATATTTCTGCTCTGATTTTGTAGATCATATTAATTTGGTGGCCAAGTTAGATAGAGAACAAAAACATCTTCTCTAGAATCAGTGAACGGATCCTTGAGACATTTGATACGTATATCATATTAATTTGGTGGCCAAGTTAGATAGAGAACAAAAACATCTTCTCTAGAATCAGTGAACGGATCCTTGAGACATTTGATACGTGTGTCATATTAGTTTGGTGGCCAAGTTAGATAGAGAACAAAAACATCTTCTCTAGAATCAGTGAACGGATCCTTGAGACATTTGATACGTGTGTCATATTAATTTGGTGGCCAAGTTAGATAGAGAACAAAAACATCTTCTCTAGAATCAGTGAACGGACCCTTGAGACATTTGATACGTGTGTCATATTAGTTTGGTGGCCAAGTTAGATAGAGAACAACAACATCTTCTCTAGAATCAGTGAACGGATCCTTGAGACATTTGATACGTATATTTGAAGAACACATTAACATCCGTTAAATACTTTATAGGAGCTCGCCACTTGTCGAACCTGTCACGTTATAAAAAGTTTTGAATTTTGATGTATATCTAGCTTTCTCTCTAGAAGTGTTTAAATTTTAACATATTTATTTAACCTACACTTCGAGGGTAACCGGACAAGTACATGCTCTTGAAGCACATAGCTGACTATCCGTGACTTCTCAATATACCAAAATCGGTGTGCTGTTGAACGGGTATTACAGACATCATAATGTAATGCTCTGTACTGAATCAGAGGCTGAAAACCATTCGTGACGACTACCAGCCTTAAATGTATAGGCAGCTCTATTTGTTTTTCAAAATAGTTAAATAAAAATAAGCCAAAGTTAAGACTCCTAAAACACGTTGTCTTTCGCCGTTGTATAGTGTGCATATCATTGGTTTCAATTCACACATTAAAGGAGGTTCTCTTTTTCCAGACGAATCCGACATAGCCGACTAAGCCGGCTCAATTCGAAAATAGGCGGTTTGGGAAGTCCGTCTGATGTCGAAGCACCTCTTACAACCATGTTGCAACCGTGACGTTATGGTCTTCATTATTCACGATTATCTAGGTGGTATGGATGCACAATTACTTCAGGATTAAACGGAACTTGGTTTTATTTTAGCTTTGACCAAGTTCCAGATTAATGCATGCTAAAGTACAGATCTTTATTTCTGAGACCACACATTTCACGTCTATGTTCTATCAAATTATCTTTTTTTTGTTTTTTATTTTTTCCCCCGCCAATCAGATTCTATTTTCTATTCATGCTGTAATCAGTCATTCTCATGCATCTCTAAGTACTCATACATTCATAATTTTGTTTTAACTATTTTTAACTATTAAAATTTTTCCACCGCTTTAGAAAATCGTCGGCTTTCCCGGATACATCAGCTATATATTTTTCGATTTTATAATGGTCAGTTACCGTTTTCTGCAGGTTAATTATGTTTAATTTGGCGTCATTTCCTCTGAATGCAAAGATACTTTTTCGCTAAAATTTGTATTGAAAATCTCGTAGCTTAGTGTATTGAGTGCATTAATAAATAGATTCGAATACCTTTTCCCAATCAGTTTCTTTATCTAACCTTACAGTATTATTTCATTTTTCGTGGATTTTGATGTTTTGCTGCAACTCAGTATTTAATAAATCGTAAAAGCGTTTTGTTCCTCGTTTTTGTTTAGTCAGTAATCGTATGTCCGATGGAAAGGGGGCTCATTTATCGTGAGCCACTCGGTTGGAACATTTAGAATTAACCTATTATAATCTAAGAAAGTACCTTTCACTTTAAATTTTTGTTTGAAATCTTTAAATGTCAACAAATTTCCCTCTGAATTTTTAAATCCCTTATAAACTTTACATTATTTTGATACCAGTGGCTAATAAAAAAATTTGGTTCTTTAAACCTTGGGTTATACCATAAATGTTCATCAAGAATATACTCAATGTTTGTCTGATATTTTTTGTGTGTTATTTCCTGCCATGCCCTTAGAGTATCTACCCAGAAAGGGTTGTTTACTCTTTTTAGTATTAGCCGTATATACTTACCCCTTAGTGTGCATAATCTTTTTATATCATTTTGACATATACATACATTTTGTCATTTATATTTCGCTAATAACAATTTTATAACCCAAGATATTTTTAACGATTGCACAAATTGTATTAAGTTTACCACCCGTAATCCACCTTTTGAGTAGTCCTTTATGATAATGGATCTTTGTATCCTATCTGGACCATCATCCCATATGAATTTATAAAGTAATACATTTATTTCTTTCATAGTACTATCTGGTGGGTTTGGGAGGGAAAGGAACAAATGAATTAGTTTTGATAGAGCTAGAGATTTTATAACTGTTATTTTTCCTAGCAATGATAAGTTTCTAATTTTTCATCTTTGAAGATCAGTTTTCAATTTTCCATATGTTATTAAATTCAACCGTTGAGAAATTCATGCCCAATACGTTAAGTTTACCCACCCAATCTAATTTCACTTGCTGACATAGTTTTACATTGGATCCGGATAGAGAACCTATCCATGCTGCCTTTGTTTTTTCTATATTGATTTTTAATCCTGAATATTTGTAAAATATATCTAAACACGATAGTGCTTCTGAGAGAGACTTTTCGGACTCATCTAAGATTAACTGTGTATCATCAGCATATTGGCTTAATTTATGTTCTGTTTCGTTTATATTTATTCCCTTTATATCTGGGTTATTTCGTATCATTGAACCTAAAATTTCAGCACATAACAGAAAAATATACGGCGAAATTGGATCTCCTTGTCTACATCCTCTACTAACATTAAACAGAGGGGATATAATGCCGTTTTGGAGGATACACGTAGAAATATCAGTTTGAAACAATTTTATCCAGGATCTTATATCTTGTCCAAAATTAAAGGTCTCCAGTATTTCTTCTATGAATTCCCAAGAGATACAGTCGAATGCCTTTTCAAAATCTATTGACAGCAGTAACCCGGGTATTTCTCTCTCCTTTGTTTCAAACATTATGTCGTAAATTAGACGTACATTCTCTGCAATGCATCTTCCGGAAATAAAACCCTTCTGATCTTCATTTATAATGTCATTAAAAACTGTTTTAGCCGATTTGCAATGTAAACACTGTAGAGTTTGTAATTTACATTTAATAAGGTAATGGGTCTCCACTTTTTTAAAATTATTTCTAGGAGTCTATCTAGTTTTATGTCCTGAAGGCGTCCCCTAAGGTTTTTTTCCCTCTCCTACCGCTTTTGTATACAGATTAGAATAATAATTTATCTGTGCCCCCAGAGTATCTGCCGTTTGGTATATTTCTTTCCCATCGTCAAGTGTTAGTTTTGAGATAAGTTTGTTTGTGTAATTCCTTTTTTCCATAGCTAAAAATATTTTGTCGGTTTTTCTCCTTGTTCGATCTTTCTTGCATTTGACCTAATAAGTAATCCATCTATTTCTTTTTCTTTCAGCTTTTGATATTCTATTTTAAAGTTATTGAGTTCATCTAGCGTCGAATCTGTTTCATTGATAAAATTTGTTTGAATTTCCTTATCTATTTCTTCAATTTGCTTTTCCATTTGTGTTTCTCTTATCCTTTCTTCTTTCCGTTTTCTTGACGAATATTTAATTGTTTCTCCTCTTATTTTCATTAGCAATATTTCTAAAAATAATTGATCACTGATGCAAAGCTGTATTCGATCTTTAGGAATATTTTTTAAATTGTCTCTGTTGTATATTATAGGACTGTATTCATCTAATGTTTCGTCAATAATATTTTTGACTAAATCGATATATGCTTAGTCTTTTAACAATGATGAACAGTTTAATTTCCAGTAGTCTTTGTCACGTTCACAATTTATGAACTTACATTTCAATGTTATTGCGGAGTGATCGCTACTGTATCCTGGAATAATTTCTGCTTGTGTAGATATATTAAAAATGTCATCAGATACTAAGAAAAAATCTAGTCTAGCTTGTTTTTGGGGGTTCTTGTGTCTCCATGTATATCGTCTGTCATGTTCATGCATTGTCCTCCAAACATCTATATATTCATTCCCATTTATCAAATTCAACACTTTAGTTCTTGCCGTAGGGTTATTTAGATGCTGGTAATTGTATGTGTCTTTTTGAGGGTCGATAACTAAATTCCAGTCCCCACAGATTATATCAGACGGATTTCCAATTTGCTTTATTTTATTATTAATATGATTATAGAAAGAAGGTTTGTCAGTATTTGGTACAAACTGCAGAGAGTTACAGGTATGTCATGTATATCTAGGTTCATTAGAATATAGTTACCATTTGGGTCAATATCTACGTCTTTGATCTTGTAGTCAAAATTTCGATTGAACAATATAATTACACCTCTTTATTGAGAGCTGTGAGGGCTTACCCAGGCATCGTATTCCCATTCCCTTTTAAGAATGTCGCCATAATTTGAGTCGCTATGGGTGTCCTGTAAACATATAATTGAAAAATTCTTTTTTTTGAAATCCCTTCAAATAATCCCTTCTTTTTTGGACGTCTCCTAATCTTCGACAGTTCATCGAGGCTATATTCACTGAATCAGTCATAGATTGGTTTGTAATCTGTTAAAATCGGGAAAAGGCCGGAAAAACTTAGCTTCTGTGTATTACTCAATTTGGCTTTTTTTTAGTTTTCACAGTATCTCCGCCAATATGGAAAAACTCATAGCCTTTGGTAATCAACATTACCTTTCTTATCAAAACAGACAGACGCACACATCTACTCAACTTCTCTTTCAGAAGGATACACATGCCAGTCCAGCAACAGTGGAATAAGGTATGTTTAAGTATAGTCTCATCATTTTGGTGGATCTTGTATATGTATATCCATTGCTTTAAATGTGTTACTTATTGTAGCTGACATGGAATAATTCCTAAATATGGTGATCTGTTGTGATTTGGGTATAGCTTATGAGTATAGAAGATCATACACAAGAATGGATTATAAAGGCAAGGTGGATTCTGGAGAATAAAATACATATTAGGAGAGCTGATAGGTTTTGACAGATCCTATGGTTAATCGCACCCATCATATTTATCACTGATATTATTGTACAGAAGAGTATACTATTTCTTTTTTCGACACTTTTTTCTATCAAATTATCTTCATTAGTCAAGGGTCAGAGAGTGCGACGGCAACATAAATCGTTTTGTTGCTTGCTTGCGATGTAATGTCGCTTTCAGTGTTATTTAGATTATGACTCCTTGTGTCAGCCTTGTAAGTCAATGGAATCCAGTGCCAAGAGAAACACGCCCCCTTCTGACATCATGAACGTACACAAGGCCGTCTAGTGTTCGGTCTATCCACTCCTGCTGAGCATCTAACAATAACCAACCGAGGTCAGCCACTATGCGTACATTCCGAACATGGACATTCCAGTTACAAACGATACCGTATAACCGAAGGAAATGTGAAACAAACAAACAGCTATGTAAAACTATTCGACAGCCATTCCACAAACACACAGCGGGGCAAGATCAGAAGCATTTATTCCAAGTATTTGTTCCTGATGCTGACACTCGCAAGTCAGTTTATGTCCGATTTTTTAAAATTTTTATCTGAAATTTATTTTTATAAATTTACATAAATAATTAGTAGTTAATCAGCGATAATTCATATACTCCAAACTCACAATTAAAAAGTAGAATATCTAAATATTTATTACCTTAAATACTTACGTTTATCTTAAAAATTAGCAAACGTGCTAATGAAGATTCGGCACGAAATGCATCAATACTAAAATGAGCTGTATTCCATACGTCCAGAAATCAGCAATAATTCGTCAAAAAGATGTCAACTCGGTGAGCACTATCACACCCAGTAGTGTCGGTGTATAGGAAAAGAGATATTCAAAAGTCTTACCCTTATAGGTGCCACTCTGTCCATATCTTGACATACTTTATCTATCATAATTTCTTACCAGTTAATTTAGTAGTCGTTGTTGTCCAGTGTTAATCTTGTTTGACAATATCTCAGAAATATCTATTTATATCTACAAAAATATACCTCGATGAAACAGATGAGGCAGCAAGTTTCAAAAATGAAATGCAATTTCCATTTAAATCTATACATGCATTAATAAAGCCAATAAACCTCAGGAAAAAACACATAAAAAGCGCTCTTTTGATACAGGGCTTGACACACGTATGATTTGTCGTGTGCTAAGAAAGAGACATTTTGTAAAATGACAAATACCACAACTAATAAATGTCAAAATGAACATTGAATGATACTTGCAGACTTCGATACAAATTAATATGATTAATAAATATTCTTTTCGACATCTAGGTTTGTCTATATTAATACAGAAGCATATTGTTGCATAAAGAAAAAAAAAACTTTTCTCCAATCAGTTTAAATGGTAAATTATTAACATAATATATATTCACCTTCTAGACACGCACGTTATCCTGCGTCTTCCAGTTTCCACCTTGGAAATGGTGAGGCGGCAAAAGCAACAAAGCAAATGGGGCTCTCTATTTCTCTGAAGTTAAGGTCTTATTATCGTTTATTTTCAAAACACATCCCATCTTCTGATAGTAGCATATAGTTTTATACAGTTGTGTCACTATACGAGCTTGACATTGGCAAATGTATTCCCAGATCGTTTAACAGTCACAAAATTTGCATGATGGAGAGAAATATCGTAATATCTACTATATTCTACTCACATGAGTCTACAAAGACTGTAGTATTGAATTCCATTAATGTCTCTCTACTAATCGCCATCTTGGTTTAATCGTAAACGTGTTTGTCACGCATGCCATACCACACACGGAGAACTTTTCTTGCAACCCTGTTCATTTCAGCATCACGGCGAGGACAAATTTCTTGTGCTACAAAGAGCATTGCAAGCTTTTATGGGAACGCCAGCTCTGTATAGCCCAGTCATATTGAATTATTGTGCACGTTAGTATAAATAGTTACTTGGCACCGGTACAGTTTCTGTTTCGTATGAACCAAACACATGACCGAGACATACAGAAGAAAGAAAACTCTCAAATCAGTTATATATGAAATGAGAACTCATTGTCTGTAATCCCTGTAGCAAAACAATTTCATTTTTTGGCGATTTTTGTGTTAAGAAACTACATAGCCCTGAAGATGGAAGAACAAGCAAAAGCTGTACCTCTTTCGGGATAACCATGTCATGTTGTAAACTTGTAACTACATATGTGGTCCGTTAGTCAATGTGAAGGCTGTTTCGGCGCACAAAATATCGTAAAAACATTACGGATGCCAAAAACAGAAACCTTAGACATGTTTTGGGAGTTGTCTTTTCTTTTACAGAAACTATTTTTGAGAGGTGTTAGCTCGTCATAATTAAGATGAAATTGCTGCCAAATTGACACTAACTTAAACTCTTAAAAGATTTGCAGGCTCTTATTTCACAAGAGTGTCTTATAATGGTTAATTGGTAACGCTCAAGACATATATTGGATGGTGGAAAAAAAGCAACAATGGTATCAAATTAATGACGATAATAGCATGTGTGAATTAAAATGACCACACTAAGTCCATTAAACACATTCATTGGTATCATTAACATAACAATATATGAAGTAACGTCTATAGTAATCTAAGGTGTATGTCAACGTAACATTTCTGACAGTGTACAGTTTCCACACGTATAAACATACTAACGGTTCTCAGAAAATTAGAAAAATAGTTAATTACCCAGTTTTTAGTTGCAACTTTCTTTTAGGGCCCTTGTGTTTTAACTTTCTTCCTTTCTTTTTGACTAGCTTATATTTAACTCGTGCTGAACACGACTCGGGGTTGGATTTCAATGATATTGTACGGAAACATGCTATGGGCAAATTTTCCAGTTTTACCAATCGCCCTGTAAAGAACAGACACAGACAGCATTAAAGAACAGACCACCTTTAAATAAAGGTATCTCTGTGACGTCAACTATTCATTTTAGCTGCTAAACGCCCTCCCGTGCTATGTTTTAACACCAGTATACATGTATCTATATCCGCATCTAATTGCAAATACAAAAGTATGAGTCTGTTCAGCAACAGAAAGGAAAATGAAAAGTTGCAAAATGCTTCAGTCTGTACAACATAGTCCAAAAAGTCCACCGTGGAACCTCATTGTTTTTTTTTTTCAATTTATTCCCAGTAAAAATGTACAAAACACATCATGAAAACCATATTTGGAATGAGCATGAACTGACCATCAAAATGGTGCGTACTACATTTAAAGGTGGTCTCCTCCTTAGATAGGTTCTTCTTAGCACTGACTAGAACTAAACGCTTAGACATAACGCTATATTTTATCAATGAAAACTAAAGCCGTACAGTATCAGTAGTACAGTATCCTTTTTTTCAAACTTTCAACATACAGGTCACTATGGAGAATTACCACCGATATATTTAATTCAGATATACCACCACTGAATGTTTTTGTCGAGACAATTAACAGCACGTGCCTACGACTGGATGAAGCCCTAACAATGGATTGTCAAACCTGGTATATTATAGTAGTGGCGGAGGCCCTCAGGATCCACACCCTCTGTCGTCTCAGGCGGTTGAGTTACATCCTGATGAGCTGAAGGCTGGTTAGGGAGATGAAGAAATGGCCTGTGGAGGTTGATTTGTGTTTTGTACGGGTTTTCGTCTGCTGTGCCTTTATTGGGGTGTCTCGCCGACAGATAATGCAAGATGCCCTTAAACCTTCGTGGGGAAGGTCTTCGACTTTCTGGAACATGCTTGGTGGGCTTCTCTGAGGGTGTCAGAATATCAACTAGACCTGTGCCCCTGAAGGGTATCTCTGCCCCACCTTTGTGCGACACGTAAGGCAAATCTTCAACTGGGTTCTTGGTGACGTCATCAACAGGCTCCGAGTCCTCGGCGGGGGTGTTAAGACGTAAATTCGACCTTGGGTACTTGGGCCATTGCGGAAAGACGTAGCCACGTTTTCGTAGCCCAGGATTTGAAGAGGACGACACCTTGGTATCAGGATGTGCCCTTTTCTCCTGATCCAGGCTTATACCCCCTTCAGAAGAGGCCCTTGCCGAAATGTAGTCATCTTTAACTGCCTGGGAATTGCTGGAAGACTTCATTACCCGCTCGCCTAAAAGTTCGTGCATCGGTGAAGGGCCCCTCATCAGATGAGGCCTGTATCGTCGCATCTTGTCCACTCTTTCGTTTCGCTGAACATGTTGGTTACTTCTAAAACTTTCTGTCATTGGTGACCCTTGTTCAGGCAAATATACATCTTGTATCTTCTGTGAGGATGGATCCTGGGCCGAACGCCCAAGTCCCCAAGACATATCCTCCTCTCTCTCTTGTGGAACCTCACGACTTCTATGAACTGATTGAATCCAGCGTTGCCCGTGAGGGCGAACAGCATCCCGAGAACCCTTAGGGAGATCAGTGTTGGCCCGGGGGTGAAGACTTCCTTCGGAATCACCGTCTTTGTTGTGATCAGACACAGAATCTCTCGAGTTGCCAAATGAATATCTCGTAGTAACACCTCTCC
Organism: Liolophura sinensis; assembly: GCF_032854445.1. Classification (NCBI taxonomy): domain Eukaryota; kingdom Metazoa; phylum Mollusca; class Polyplacophora; order Chitonida; family Chitonidae; genus Liolophura; species Liolophura sinensis. The sequence goes on along the minus strand of NC_088301.1, from coordinate 1,468,484 downwards.
GTTGGTGAGGATATAAGCGGCGGCCTGAAAGCCTTTGGCGCTTCATGTAATGTACAGGTTCTGCATTGTCATAATGGTCACGAACAATATCGCCGGTATTTTCCCATCCACCTCTGGACTGGTGGAATAGTCGACTGTCTGGCAGGCGGTCCGACCTTTGGGGATATAAATTGGTCCGGTAATAGGGATCCCTATGTAAACCATAAATTTGCGGGTATGTACCTTGGAGTTCATGGTGAACATTTCCGTAAGCACTTTTGATGTGACTACTAGATCGATGTTGGGGACGCTGAGCAGCACTTTCCGTTTGAGGTTGCTGGTGAGAACGCTCTGTACCGGTTTGGTAGTATGGTCTTTTGTAACGGCTGCCTGTTTCACGGTAAGGTTGTTGACGATTACCATCGGTTCTGTGAGAACGTTGGTCCAGTTGGGCAGAAGCACTCTCGTACGCACGAGGACTCTCAGTCATATGTGTTTGCTGGTATGGTTGGTGAACACCACTTTCTAATTGATGACGTTGATCTTGGGTACTACTATCCGGCTGGTGGTATGTTTGTTGGACACCACTGTGCGGCTGGTGGTGTGTTTGTTGGACACCATTGTCCGGTCGGTGGTATGACTGTTCTATATCACTATCCGGAGGATGGTGTGGATGTTGGGCACCACTGTCCGGTCGGTGGTATGACTGTTCTATATCACTATCCGGAGGATGGTGTGGATGTTGGACACCACTGTCCGGTCGGTGGTATGACTGTTCTATATCACTATCCGGAGGATGGCGTGGATATTGGACACCACTGTCCGGTCGGTGGTATGACTGTTCTATATCACTATCCGGAGGATGGTGTGGATGTTGGACGCCACTGTCCGGTCGGTGGTATGACTGTTCTATATCACTATCCGGAGGATGGTGTGGATGTTGGACGCCACTGTCCGGTCGGTGGTATGACTGTTCTATATCACTATCCGGAAGATGGTGCGGATGTTGGTAACCATTATGTTGATGACCATGGTGTTGATCAGATGCACCAGACTCTTGGCTACTCAGATGACTTGGCTGATGGAGTGGATCGGTTTTCTTAAATGCTGGCTTAATTTCATCCGAATTTGGTAATGCTTGGTTCGTGTTAGGGCGAATGTCATAAGGGCGAACTTCCTGTAGAAACGGCCAAAATAGCCCGTCTGCAGGAACGAAGAAGATCAGCCATAAGCCTGCAATCGTTCTGGCGGAAGGCCATTCTTTGCCCGCCATCACTGGAACAGTGGTGAAATGGAAATGCAGCTAACGTCAATAGCTATGAGCACAACTACTATGTATATCAATAGGCAGTAAAATGAAAGGTAGAGAGTAAATCAGGTGCAGCACATTCCACCCCTATGATGCCGGCTTGTTATGGATCGGCCAGATTCTGTTTCTATTTTGTTTTGTATGCTTCAGCATCCGTTTTGATTAGTTACATGTTGTTAATCAGTTTGATGTGATGTGCTTTAGCAAGCGTGCACTCCCACATTTACTCACATACACCGTGCAGTGCACAATCTTTTTCGACCACTACAAAGCATTACAATACAAACACGTAATACATTATTTTACCGACTTAAATTCCAATCGGGCTTCCACCGGCAGTTCCACTACCTATAGACAGATATTCCAGTTAGACGCCTGTCTTGTTTACTGTAAATGTTTCTGATATAAAAGTAATGATCTTTAAAACCAACCAACTGTGTGCTTAATGGCCTAGCGAATATAACATCGGAGCTCAGCCTGTGGCCCATACTTATGCTGATCTGATAGGGTGTACCATGTTCAATTTAAATCCTTATTTTTGCGGCATTGCACTGTAAGTTAGACCCGTCGGACTTTCAGGGCTCGAGTAAAATTAACCACAAAACAGCTTTTGTACATTTGAGATTCCAGGAACTGTATTTTCATCGAGTTGAATCAATCAGCAGCAAACAGATAAACTAGCATGGTACACGATTCAGATTTTGATCTGATTCATTATTCCATCATCATTGAAAACTGTTAACTGCTTCTCTTTGAATACGTTCTAATTTCTTACTTATCATACTGTCTTAGTTCTGGTTGTTTGACCTGAACGTAGCTGAGTTATATGTTCTACATATTTTGTGAAAGGATGAAAGCTGACATGGGCTATAGGACTATGACGCTGTCGGTAAGGTCATGCTTGCTCTTTACAAAATTTTGGTCGAGTTCCAACAGATTTCTTTTTTGTCCGCATCTCATTTCGTCAGTAAAATCTAGTTTCATAACCTTGTGCTTGAGATCGAGTTTCGACGAAATGACGCATTATCTGTACAACTGAGAGTGATCTATTGACTGACTATATGATGATAAATAATATAAAAGATCAGAGGAAATCTAGGTGAGAAGGCAGTCGGTTACTCTGATTACATCTGTAAGGTACATGTAAAACAACGTACGAGAGCCTCAGCTATTTATTGGTGCCCTCGTCCATCTCTGATAAGATAGCCCTTATTATTCCACATGCACTCATATACGCTAGTGGCTATTTATTTAATTTTTTGATTGAATTTTTACACCGTGCTCAATAATATTTTACTTATACGAAGGCTGCCAACATTATGGTGGGGTTTTTGTACAGAACATCTGTGGGCAGAATATATGTTAGGTATAAATAGCGTTCGGACGATTTTGCCAGCCATGTATAAATACCGTTCGAACAATCATGACACCTACATATGGTGCAGAGCGAGATTCCCGAACAATTGGAGCAATTTCGACGTCATTTACCTGCCCCGATAGCACAGTTTGTAGAGCGTCCGCTTTGGGAGGCGCTAGATTCAGGGTCAATTATGGGTAGGGTCACACCTTAAAAGAAGAACTTGTAGGGCCTAACGCTTGGGGCTCAGCATTAAGGGGATAGTGCAACGACTCTTTGACCCGTATCAGTATAATGACTTGGGCCGAGTGGTTTATTGGCCTTCGGCAGCACTGGATAAAAGAGCGGTGGAATCAGTCCTGCAACAAGAAGGCACATTACATGCACTTGAAAGACTCCTTCGTCGTCATATGAAACCTCAAGCACTCAGTCACTTGACGTCATCAAGCGCCTTTGATGAAGAATACAATGTATTTTCACATCAGTTAACAGTCGTCGAACAACTTCCAGTTGATCATCAGCAAGGAAACACATCAAACCATACTGTGAACCCAAGTCTGTAATTCAAGTTTGTACGAGAGCGTTACAAGGGGGCGTGGGTGTAGATTAGTGCGTATTATGCCAATTGCTAAACAGGGGGCGACAACTCTTTATGTGTAGTTTACACGGAGTTGCTCCTCTTATCAGAAACAAGCGTTCGTCATGCCAGCGTAGAAAAGCGGTAATTCCACACTGTTTTCGTCATAATATTGTCGTAATTCTTATTGAGCTTATACCACGAATGGAAAATATCCATGACAAGACTGTATTGTTTTTTTTGGTATGGATGGTATTTGTTAAGAATAAATTTGCGTTGAATTGATCTGCGTTGTAGTTGTAACACGTTGACGATGCGTTTGTTTAAGTAAACGGAAACAAGTAATGCATGGTTTAATAGTTTTGTAATGGTTTTATTGGCTGTGGTTTACGTTTGTGAAATAACCCAATTAAAGTGATATTTTGGAGAGTGGTATTTTTATCATTTCACTTTTACAATTTTACTTTACCCATTTTTGCGCGTTTTCTATTCTTGCGCATGGTTTGAATAGTGTAACAGTGCAAGTGTATTGGGATGCATTATGGTCTAGTAAATAGACATCTGCTAACGCATTCTTCTGGGTAAAATGATACAAAATTGCTGGTGACATTGCCCATATTACAGCATTGCAAATGTGTCTGTCAAAACCAGTTCAATCGCTTTCTTGTCATATAAGATTGTCTTGTCAGACACACGCAGACAGAGCTCTTAACAACTAAAAAAATGGAGCGAGTCCTTTGGGGTTGTGCACAGTGCGTTGACTGCTAGTCTCACCTTTTTCCTGATCACTTCTCATTGTTTTTGTGGATCCAAGAAATCGGTACTCATTGGTCTATAGGCCTATGCACAGATGACGCTTAAGGGCAAAGATGAATCATTTGGCACTTCGATGGGCAGGAATATATGGTTAGTTCCAAGTCGTTCTAAGTGGAGCAGCTTTCTGATAATGATTTTCAAAAACTATTTAGGCGAAGCAAAGCGACTATCATGTGTGAAGGAATCATAAATATAAGCGTCAAGTCCGACATTCATATACCATTCGTAGACCTTAAAGGGCGTTCCAGGTCGATAATCGCAAGATCCATTTCCAAAACAACGTTTAACACTAACTCCCAAAGACAAAGGTATGTAAGAAATTATACAAATAAGAAGTAGGCCTAAAGCCGGTAACACGCAAGAGAGAAGCGGTCATCAGTTTTCAATGATGCCGGGCAGACAATGAATATTCCAGGCATGAATTCCATATCAAAGTTCAAATTCGTAGTCCGTGAATGAGTTCCATGTCAAATAACAATTAAACAAGTGTCTCAGTCGCGCTTTAATTGCAACTGTTCATAAAGGCATCATGCTGATGTAATTAGCCCCAGGTTAAGCGGTATTAGATACAGTTTGAAAATGACGAGGGCGGACAACATTTGTTGTCTAAGCCCAACTCACATGGACTCACACGGACAACATTTGTTGTTGGAAATGGGATTTCTTAATCCAGACAACAAAAAATCCTCAAAATTTCCTGGCGTGCGGGTAACCACAAAAATAATTCCTGAGTCTGGAATATTTGATCCAAACATTCAGCTTGTTTAATTTTGGGCAAATGAGGCGGGCACAAAATTTCCTTCGTCTGTTAGCAATCTGGATCTTTTGGGATCATAGTCGTATATATCAACCAGTAAGCGTCTATGGAAATGTCATGTGAGTACATACGAAATCGAGGCTGTGATACAACTTTTTGGAGTCACATGACTTTGAACGCATAATATGACCGTCTTTCGCCGCTTGAACCTTCAAAAATGGACAACAAATATTGTTCATGTGCGGGTAACCGGTATTCCGGATGATTTGACACCGAGATCTGAAAATCCCGTGTGCGCTATGCTGAACAGGGATTCGCTGGCTTTCTGACAATGAGCCTCATCTTCCCTTATTTTCTCTACAAGTCAGACGTATTTCTTGTTTTTCAAAAGCAGTTTCTTTCTTGTCGTCATTTTTACTTTCTGTACCTGCATTTTTACTTTCCTCTATTGCAAGGTTTCTCTAATGATGATACCTTTCCCTGAGTTTAATTGATTCTGTGATAGAAACCCATGAATGATCTTTCCTGTGACAACTTTTCACCATTACACTTGTCCTCAATGATATCTTTGTTGCTTTTTCTAATTCGGTGAAATTTTTGTTTCGTTTCCACTTAGAAAAAGTCCTAGCAAATACAGACAGGTCTCCAGAGGCATTACACGAACCTATCTGGAAGGCCCATATATGGTATTTAAGGACCAAAGTATTCAAACGCAAATATTCTGCTACAACATTGTATAAATACGATGACCACAACATTCATCTTCGAAGGAAGACATAAACCAAAGCACGTTGGTACATCCGAGATAGAGAGTATCTTGACCCTTACAGGCCCACTTCAGTTGTTCTTGCTGAATCTAAACTTAAACTCTTTTTTGGAATGTACCGGTCATTGTGGATGGGTAATCTAACCACCGACACATAAATACCACCACATGTTAGCGGCCCAGTAAGTGGATTTCTGACATGGTTGAAGGAAGGGCGCCGTGCACAGTTTTCTTACACGTGTCTGACCCGATCTAAAAATTTGCTAAAATATGTTTTTGACGTTTTACTCCTCCCCGGTTTCCTCCCACCATAATGCTGGCCTCTGTCGTATAAGTGAAATATTCTTGAGTAGGGGGTAAAACACCAAATCAAATAAATAAATAAATTTTACCCCACAGGTGGAATTGTGTTTTGCCTTGAAGTTCCACATCTGTGTCTGTCACCTATGTTGAAATGGCAGAAATGTGGCTGAGGTAGTTCTGCATGGGAACTGAACATGCCTGACAAGTGGCATGCATGATATTGGGCGTAGTGCAGTATGATTTGAAGACACATGTTACCTAATGTATCATCGACCTTCACTATATAAGCCCAGTTATTGACACTGCCATGGTTTAAATTGTTCTCAGGATTTGGTATAATATATACCTTAACATATGAAATATATTGTCTTATTTCTAGTAAAAACCACCGGCCGGAGAGAAAGTCAGCATGAGCTGGACTTGAACTCACGGCGTATATTTATAGATAATATAGAATATCAGTAAGTAAACTGAAGATAAACTCTTGTGCATACGTTTGAGGATTGTGAAAAAGAAGCGTTCAAAAACATCCGCGTATAAATCTTTTCAGGATAATATATACTTCAGTTTTTTTCAGTTTGCGACGATAGTATTAAACAGTTGTGAATTGACATAGCCTGAGATCCTTTGTAGACAGTTGTAACACATCTGCCTATAGCACTTTGTGTTTGCGGCCAGGGTTGATGAGCACAGAAAATCTCGAACATTTGATAAAAAATATGTGTTATATCGAGTCGACGTGTTAACTGAGACCACAAGTATGTACCTTGACAATCATGTAGAAATAAACGTTATTACAAACACCATAAATCATGATAAAGATCAAACAACTGCGAGATTGCCAGTGATCTATTCTATCTTTTGTCAAGCCAAGAGGTAAAACACGCTGCGTGTGGTGTATACGAGTGTCGGGTTAACCACGTGCACCCACGAACGACTCATTCCGTGCAGCTTGCACATTTTCAGAACCCAAAAATCTCGTTTCCTCGCTTGAACAACTGGAAAATGGTCTGTACTCGCACGGGTTTTTGCACATACTTTGCGAATTTTCGTGACACATGCATGTGGAAATTTATCATGTGTACATACAATACAGGGTTTTGGTCAAGAGACGTGTGAAAAATGGCGCATTCGGGAAACTTTGGCATTGTTGAGATATACATGGCGAGAAAATAAAACCGCTTGGTATACTAGGATAGGCTCTCTGTGTTATGTTTCCTTCTGATGTCTCTCTCTCTGTACGAGAGACTCTGCGACCTCGTACTCAAATTTTCTAGAGTGGAAGAAATACTGTCGGTGTGGCATTATACCCCCAATCGTTCCTCCCTTAGCGTTTTCAACAATGCTCAACAATTCAATATCAACTTAGTTTAAGTTTTAACACATCAAGAAATCGCTTATTTCTTAAATAGAGACTCACAAGAAGTTTATTTAGCTTTCAGGGAAAGCGAACATAAAGAAGTTGAATGTCGTATTCTCGCTGGGTATTGATTTGGCATTTCACGTATACGTGACCTGATTTATACGTGACCTGATTTATACGTGACCTGTATTAAACTTGTAAACTATGCCCGATCATGCAAATTCTTAATCCTGATCGCCTTCGCACAAGTGAAATATCTTCGTGGGTGGAGCAAACATAAAAATTACATCCCGTTCATATGAAAGAATGAAAGAATTATGTATATATGGTCTTCAATATTTTTTCGACTTTTCTTTAGTGGGAAAGCGACTTTCGAAAAAATGTGTGTATTGTGAGTGTTTGGAACCATCTCTTGGTATATCCGTGTATGTTGTCTTTGCTTAATAATGCTCTCTCTTGGGAAGTAACGCATATTTAATAAATATATCTGTACAAGAATATGGTCTTTTCAGCTAACAAATGTGTTGAACCTAAATTTTAGTCATATTTATATTGTTAATATATTCATATATATATATATATATAACCATAATTAAGATGAAATGCATGTCTTTTGATAAACAACAAATTTACACTGAAGTAAATTTATCATGCATCCCTTTTCCCGAGCATTATAATGCAAAGGCGATACATACAAAGATGTGGTCCGAAATATCCACCACACAATAACATTTTCAAATCCTCTTTTTTTCGAGAAAAAAAAATTCGAAAAAAGTATTGAAGACCATATTTTTACCTTTCCTTTAAGCTTGAAGTAAAAAATGTAATGTTTAATCATTTGATGTGATAAAAATTGTATCATACATAACTTATGTGATGGTCAGGTTTATCGGCTTGCAATAGGGCAGCTGTGGAGGGCACTGCCGCACTTGGCCAGATACCTGAGAAACATTTTGGCGAGAAGATGCGCTCGAAACGGCAAGAGCTGGATTTGAACTCGGGACTTCATTGGTTTTTGGCAAGTAAACTTCCGGCAGGTCAACTAGAGCTCTTCCATCGTATAGCTTTATTGACCTCGGCATGCCATACATGTATCAATTGCCATAACCCTGTACTGTTGATATACTGTTCAACATACCACGTGTTAACTCTTGTTTGTCGTCATTTGGTGATTTCCCCGTCAGTGTCACTTTTCTTGACCACACATCTATCATATTACAACATAGCGCAGAAACTTGAACCCGACTTTTACCAGCAAATGCCTTGCGGTGAAAATATCGATGACGTATAATTTTAGGTTTTAGGGCTACTGAATCCTAGGAATGAAATTACACGAAAGTATTCGTGTCTGATTTGTGGAGTTGCTTGGTTAGGTGTTGATGTTCTCTACCAATCCTCACTCGTCAGAACCTGTCATGTGGTAGGTAAACACTACAACACAGAGCGTATGTAAACCAACAAATGAAGAGCACAGATATTTGTCAAGGTTGGATATTCATGCTTGTTTTATGGCAGCCGGCATACAGTCTACAATCTGCAAATGTCTTTGTTGAAAACTTGTACGTGGGCATCATAATTTGTTTAGAAGTCATTCGTTTTCTACTATCACAGGATTTTCTGTTGTAAGAAAGAAAACCGATAAATTAACATTTTTAGAAAATAGACATGTACATTTTTATTAATTCTCTACAAACATACTTTTTGTATAATCTAGCTTACACATTAAACTTTGGCGGTTAAGCTTTCGTAAAATATTGTACATCATGCAGTACGTAAGCTTCTATAACGGAATACTTACAACAACACATATAATTTCTTTTTACAAGAATGGTTTAGAAATGCATTAATACAGGGGAAGAAAAACAACGAAAACGTTAAAAAGTGCAGCTTTTAGATTACGGTTGGTGATTTCATTTTCCGGGTTCCGGTAACAAAAAGAATTTTCTTGGGTAGTTGTGAAGTCCTGATACTTTAACAGAAATGCTATGATCGTGTTGAGTCCTATGACCAGAGTTATAACTACGCTGATCGCCAGTTCTATACTCCTGCCAAGGTTTAACCTTTGTCTTTCCGGGCGAATAACGAGTTGCTAACCTCTGTTGGTTTGAATATTCTGGTATTATTGAAGGAGGTTGGTTGTAGGAGTTACGCACAAGAGCATCCCCTCCACGATGGTGATGGTGCACAAAACTGTGTGTTTGGTGGTGGGGATGTTGATCAGAACTATCCTTTGCCTGGTGGAGATGTTGATCAAAACTATCCTTTGGCTGGTGAGGATGATGATCAGAACTGTCCATTGGCTGGTGAGGATGATGATCAGAACTCTCAATTGGCTGTTGGGGATGTTGATCAGAACTATCTCTTGACTGGTGAGAATGTCGATGAGAACTATGCTTTTTCTGGTAGAAATGGTGTAGAGAGCTATCTGTATGCAGTTCGGGAAAGCGATGAGAACAAATCAATGGCCGGTACGGATGGTGCACAGAACTATCTAATTCGTGGTACGGATGGTGCACAGAACTATCCGTTTGCTGGTAAGGATGCTGCACCGAACTCTCGGTGTCCTGGTAAGAATGGTGTAGAGAGCCATCCGTATGCAGCTCAGGAAGGCGATGAGAACTAACAAGTGGGTGGTACGGATGGTGCACAGGACTATCCAATTCGTGGTACGGATGGTGCACAGAACTATCCGTTTGCTGGTAAGGATGTTGCACCGAACTCTCGGTGTCCTGGTAAGAATGATGTAGAGAGCCATCCGTATGCAGCTCAGGAAGGCGATGAGAACTAACAGGTGGGTGGTACGGATGGTGCTCAGAAGTATCCAGTTCGTGGTAGGGATGTTGCAGAGAACTATCCGTTCGCCGGTAGGGATGGTGCACAGAACTATCCGTTTGCTGGTAGGGATACTGTACCGAAATATCGGTGTTCTGGTAGAAATCGTGTAGAGAGCTATCCGTATGTAGCTCGGGAAGGCGATGGGAACTTAGAGGCGGCTGGTAGGGATGGTGCACAGAACTATCTAATTCGCGGTACGGATGGTGCACAGAACTATCCGTTCGCTGGTAGGGATGCTGCGCCGATCTATCGGTGTTCTGGTAAGAACGGTGTAGAGAGCTATCCGTATGCAGCTCAGGAAGACGATGGGAACTTAGAGCCGGCTGGTAGGGATGGTGCACAGAACTATCTAATTCGTGGTACGCATGATGCACAGAACTATCCGTTTGCTGGTAGGGATGCTGCGCCGATCTATCGGTGTTCTGGTAAGAATGGTGTAGAGAGCTATCCGTATGCAGCTCGGGAAGGCGATGGGAACTTAGAGGCGACTGGTAGGGATGGTGCACAGAATTATCTGGTTGACGGTAGTAATCGGGTAGATGATGAGAATCGTACATAAGGCCATCGGAACTATATTTGGTATCGTACATCTCAGGATAAATTGGTCTCACGTTATGGGGATGATGGTTTGTAGGTTGTCGATTAAGATTTTTTTCATATGAAGGTACAGAAGACACAGAACCAGGGTAAGGTTGCCGGATCAGACTCGGGGATAGGTTCTGGGCTTGTGGCATATATACATACGGTGAGTATTGAGGTTCTTGAATGACGTCGTCTGGGTGTCCATGTGGCCTATCAGTTGACGGAAGGTAAGGACGTTTTCTGTGGCCAGTCTGATAGGACAACGGCTGTATCCCCCGACTTGTGAGCTGCTGAGCGGAACCTTTCGCCATGTGGTGAGGTTGTAATATGGAACCAATTGACTGATGGTGAGGTTGTATTGTGGGAACGACTGACCCATAGTGAGGTTGTACACTGGGTTCAACTGGCTGGTAGTGAGGTTGTACCGCGGGACCAACTGACTGATAGTAAGGTTGTACCGCGGGACTACCTTGCTGATAGCCAGGTTTTACATCGGGACCAACTTGCTGAGCTTGAGGTTTTACATTGGGACCAACTTGCTGATCGTCAGGTACCGTGGGACCAGTTTGTTGATGATGAGGTTGTACATCTGGGCCCGTTTGCTGAGGGTGAAGTTTTACATCGGGGCCCGCTTGGTGATAGTGAGATTGTATTCCAGGACCAGTCAGCTGATAGTAAAGATTTATAGCGGGACCATTTGGCTGACGGTGAGGTTTTACATGGGGACCAGTTGGCTGATAGTGACTTTGAACTGCAGGACCAACTGGCTGATAGTGAGGTTGCACTGCAGAACCAGATAGCGGATGGCGAGATTGTACTGCAGGACCAGCATGTTGATACTGAGTTTGAACCGCAGGACCAACTGACTGGTAGTAAGGCTGTACTGGTGGACCAGCCTGTTGGTATTGAGGTTGTACCGCGGGACCAACTGGCTGATGCTGAGGTTGTACTGCAGGAACAGACTGTTCATAGTAAGGTTGTACCGCAGGACCAACTGACTGATGCTGAGGTTGCACTGCAGGACCAGTATATTGATATTGTACCATAGGACTAACTGGCTGTACTGCTGGACCAGCCTGTTGATGTTGAGGTTGTACCCCAGGACTAACTTGCTGATGGTGGGGTTGTGCCCCAGGACCAAATGGCTGATGGTGAGGTTGTACCGCGGGACCAACTGGCTGATGGTGAGGTTGTACTGCGGGACCAGCCTGTTGATATTGAGGTTGTACCCCAGGACTAACTTGCTGATGGTGAGGTTGTACTGCTGGACCAGCCTGTTGGTATTGAGGTTGTACCGCGGGACCAACTGGCTGATGCTGAGGTTGTACTGCAGGAACAGACTGTTCATAGTGAGGTTGTACCGCAGGACCAACTGACTGATGCTGAGGTTGCACTGCAGGACCAGCTTGTTGATAGTGAGGTTGTATATCGTGTACAGCTTGCTGGCGGTGAGATTGTACTACGGGACCAGTGTGCGGATTGTGAGGCTCTACCTTGATGCCAGTTGGCCAGTACTGATGTTTTACATCGGGACCAGCTTGCTTAGGCTGTACAGTCGGATTAATCGCCTGAAAGTGAGACTGTACTGCTATACTAGCTGGCTGGTGGTCAGGTTGTGCTGCTTGTCCAGGCAGTTGGTGGTGACGTTGAACTGCTGATCCAGCTGGCTGGTGATCCGGTTGTACTGCTTGTCCAGCTGATTGATGGTTAGGTTGCACTGCTTGCCCGACTGATTGGTAATCAGGTTGTACTGCTTGCCCAACTGGTTGGTAAACAGGTTGTACTGCTTGACCGACTGGCTGGTAATCAGGTTGTACTGCTTGTCCAGCTGATTGATGGTTAGGTTGCACTGCTTGCCCGACTGGCTGGTAATCAGGTTGTACTGCTTGCCCAAATGGTTGGTAAACAGGTTGTACTGCTGATGCAGCTGGTTGACGGTCCGGTTGCACTGCTTTCCCACCTGGCTGACGGTCAGTTTGAACTTCTTGTCCAGATGGTTGGTGATCAGGTTGTACTAATGGTACTGCTGGTTGGCGGTCAGGTTGTACTGCTAATCCTGTTGGTTGGTGATCAGGTTGTATTGCTGGTCCAACTGGTTGGTGATCAGGTTTTACTGTTGATTCTGCTGGTTGGTGATCAGTTTGTACTGCTGGTCCTGCTGGTTGGTGATGACGTTGTACTGCTGGTCCTGTTGGTTGGTGATCAGGTTGGAATGCTGGTGCAGCTGGTTGGTGATGAGGTTGTACTGCTGATTCTGCTGGTTGGTGATGAGGTTGTACTGCTGATTCTGCTGGTTGGTGATGAGGTTGTACTGCTGATTCTGCTGGTTGGTGATGAGGTTGTACTGCTGATTCTGCTGGTTGGTGATCAGGCTGGAATGCTGATTCCGCTGGTTGGTGATGAGATTGTACTGCTGGTCCTGCTGGTTGGTGATCAGGTTGTACTGCTGATTCTGCTGTTTGGTGATCAGGTTTTACTGCTGATTCTGCTGGTTGGTGATCAGGTTTTACTGCTGATTCTGCTGGTTGGTGATGAGGTTGTACTGCTGATTCTGTTGGTTGGTGATCAGGTTGTACTGCTGATTCTGCTGGTTGGTGATCAGGTTGTACTGCTGATTCCGCTGGTTGGTGATCAGGTTGTACTGCTGGTCCTGCTGGTTGGTGATGAGGTTGTACTGCTGATTCTGCTGGTTGGTGATGAGGTTGTACTGCTGATTCTGCTGGTTGGTGATCAGGTTGTACTGCTGATTTTGCTGTCTGGTGCTGAGGCTGTACTGCTGATTCTGCTGGTTGGTGATGAGGTGGTACTGCTGATTCCACTGGTTGGTGATCAGGTTTTACTGCTGATTCTGCTGGTTGGTGATCAGGTTTTACTGCTGATTCTGCTGATTGGTGATCAGGTTGTACTGCTGATTCTGCTGGTTGGTGATCAGGTTTTACTGCTGATTCTGCTGATTGGTGATGAGGTTTTACTGCTGATTCTGCTGGTTGGTGATGAGGTTGTACTGCTGGTCCTGCTGGTTGGTGATCAGGCTGTACTGCTGGTCCGGGTGGCTGGTGGTCAGGTTGTACTGTTTTTCCCTCTGGCTGGTGGCCAGTTTGTACTACGGTTCCAGCTGACTGGTACAGAGGATCTACATAGGCAACACCTGAATTCTTCTCTGGCAATCCTGCAGCGCTGTTTGGATGATGAGATTTGACTGATTGTTTTTGTTCCTTAGGCCCTTCTTGTTGATGCTGGATGATTGTGGGGATGTCTGATGGACGGTGTATAGGTTCTGTAGGAAAATCGTTCTGGTAATAGGAGGACTCTCGTCGAGAAGCATCGTCAAGCTTAGTGACACCTGGCTCAAAGGTAGTAGACTTCTCGTCTTGAGATGGAAGGGAGATCTCGTCTGTAAACAGCCAGCCGGGCGTTGTTGTTGAATCGACAATGTCATGTACAGATTTGTGAGGGATAGGATACGGTCGAAAGTCGTCCGGCATCGGCCAAAACAGTCCAGCGACAGGACACGGGGAAAGAAGCGTGAAGATTCCGAAGAGCTTGGAGATAAGCAGAATGGTCGGAATTTCTCTGCCTCCCATAGTCGACAATCTTACACAGGTAAATAACCATCAACTTGCGTGTTTTATCCCAGGTGCCATAGCCAGTGCTGTTCGCGTGATTGCCGGCGACAACCAGTGAATCATACATGCTGTCAATGGCTCATAAAACAATGTTTACATTTCATTGAATGATGTAGCCTTGTTTATTAGTGCCTGACAGATATAGCATGGCTTGATTCATGTTGTTTCCCATAACATGCCAACATTGTTCATAATGAGTTTTGAGGAGGACCGCAGCTGTAAACGAAAACGGTATCAACCATTCACCGCATGTGTAGCATTTCTATAACAGCATGGCGATCTATTTCTTTGGAAACTATCCCCTGTCATACCGACACCATTACATTATCATCGTAACCATACAGTTACCCTTTAGTGTACGTATTTCATGCCTAACTAACGGCCGACGCTCACTTTATATCTTCGTACTTCTTGTACATCAATAAAGGCAAGATCTTCATGGCTCCAATATATACTAATGTTTTTTGATGCCATTGCTTCGTACCATCATGACAGCCCTTTGCATCATCGTGCTATCGCTTCGTGCCATCGCACGAATGAAATCGTTGTGCAATGATTGCGTCAGGACATGCACATTGTCACGCTACAAAGGGATCAATGTCTAAATAAAAAAGACTGAATATGAAAAGCACAGATAAGTATCTCTCCTTATTTGGCCATACTCGGGTCTTGCAGGATATAGTCTTTACTTTATAGATCATTACAAATGGAAACAGATATTTTGCAAATGGAACAGTGCAGTACATTTTAAGTTCCAATTTTATTTAGCGTTGTGTTTGTTTTACTTTGAAAAGACTTTTCAACCAAAGTATATTCCGCCATCTACACGTCTGTTTCGTCAATGGACATACCGTTACGTGGTACAGTGAAGGTCTGTCATGTTATCGTAGCTGTCGTCACCACGGCTCTTACGAAGTGTCCGATTTAAAGAACCACTGCTATTATTTATTTATATAATGCATGTTTATCAGTACGGCTTATGGCATTACAAAAAGAAATGTTAACAACCATTGCCACCCACCATCGATGTACTCGATGTAGACGTTAAATCCAAGTTAAATTTGTAATTGAAAATTTATGACAGTGAGGCGTTTAACTAAACAGTATTCCCTTCTTTGTTTTTTAAAATCCTCTCAAAAACTCATATAGACGTTGCTTTGTAGGGAGATACAGCGCACGTCGATTTTGAGTTTTGACGGCAATCACGTCCGTAACATTATCTTCTCGGATTTTAAGTAACCATTGCTGTAAGACACACAACATAGAAAGCCTGTCAAACCACATATTTGTCCAAAGACTTTCTCTAGATGTGGTCACCCCATGACTTTGAAACGTACATTGCTTTAATTGTTATGTTCATCAACCAGTGCCATACGCATTATCCTTGAGCTACACACCAACCTTTGGAGACTTCTGCGCAAGTATCATTCATCATGTCCAGCTACGCATTATGTTTTATTAGGATTGCTGACGGCAAGGAGAAGGATCCATCCACAATTTCCAGGCCTGGTTTTATACAGTCGTATTATAAGCTACCGTCATGCAAATTTGCCTGCCCCTATCCAATATCTTTTAGAAACCTTTGTACAAAGTTGAAGGAACCATCCACGATATCCCAAATTCATGCCAGCAAGATTGATACCGCGCTATAGGCTTCGTAATCAGTCTTGCATCACTAAATATGAAAGTGTTCAGAAACCGAATCTTTTAACAGCCAATAGATTGACGACCCGCGTACTTCCGCCAGGGGATTATCATTCACTGATCATCCCTTATAACCGTGCGTTTCCTTGTTTTGAAACAAATGTTCAGATCAAGTTAATTCCTTGACACATTATTAGAAGACAATAATAAGCATGTGCTGTTATCGACACGGACAAACAGCCGAAAGTTATAGTACTATCAAACTATACCAGTGATACCGAAAGAGGCTGAACAGCCAGTATACCCTCTGTTGTTTCGCCGCTAATTTCTATCATGCCTATTTTGCCTTAAAATGAACGTCCCCTTGATAACCTTTAACAAGTCTATGTGCAGGGAGTTACTTTTGGTGCTAACATTTCATCTGTTAAATAAATTTATTCCACACACCGCATACATCATCTTCCCAATGCCATGTTGTTTTGAACTCCTGTCAGTGTTCAGTGACTAAGGTACCAGTCGAACTGGAACCTGACTGGGCCATGAATCATGCATATTTATCTAGGAAATGTCAGGGCTTTGTTAATATGGCTCAGTATTAAATGAAGATGCAATATCCCGGCTACCAGTTTATCCTGTGACTGCACAATATCCATTTAGAAACCTTTACCCCAAATAGAATTAGCCGTCCACGATATCCCGGGTCACCAATTGATCAAGCCATAAAACGATCGTCCTTACAAACGTTTGCAGAAAGAAAAAGGAGCCAATAATTCTCGATGTCCAGGCGATATTCATGTACTATCAAACCACTACGCATTATTCTCTGGAAAAGGATTATAGAAAGAAAAAAGGCTGCATGTACCAACGTATCCAGTCACAATGCATTATTCTTGAGAAACGTTTGTAGAAAGAAAATGGCCACATGTACCAAAATATCCAGTCACAACGCATTATTTTTAGAAACGTTTAAAGAAAGAAAACGGCTGCATGTACCACAGTATCCAGTCACTACGCATTGTACTTTCAAAGCCTTCGTAGAAAGAAAAAAGACCACATGTACCAAAATATCCAGTCACAACGAATTATTCTCTAAAAAAGTTTGTAGAAAGAAAAAGGCCATATGTACCAAAATATCCAGTCACTACGCATTATTCTTTAGAGCCTTTGTAGAATGAAAAAGTCTGCATGTAACAAAATATCCAGTCACAAAGCATTATTTTTAGAAGCCTATGTAAAACGAAAACGGCTACATGTACCAAAGTATTCAGTAATTACGCATTATTCTGTAGAAAAATTTGTAAACTGAGCCGTCTACGATTTACAGGGTAATTTCCATACATTCTTATAAACAGCATTCCCATTTGTCTGTGTCCTCGCGCTTCAGTGTGAAGGACGTACATAGCTCTGTGTTTATACACAAAGAACTACACAAAACCTGGCTGCTTGTTGTTGTTGAATACAAAGTTGGCGCGGAAGGAAAGGTGTCCTCAGAAGTAAAATGAAAACAGAAAATTTGATGCAGCACTTTGCGTTTGTGTTTATTATAACACTATAAGTCCATGGTAATCCTGGATAATCCAGAATATTTATACCCCATTTTAAAAGTATTCCGGAGGTATTTGCATTGTTTTGAAGTTTTATCGATGCATGTACATGCACATTTGGTTTAGTGTTGTCTGTTCTGTTATGTCCTAATCAATACGCATGCGCTCGCTATGGCATGGTTGTGTATTTATTTCATTGATGTTTTACGCCTTACTCAAGAATGTTTCACTTATACAACGGCGGCCAGCATTATAGTGGGAGGGCAGAGCCCTGAGGAAACCTACGACCATCCGCAGGTTGCTGTGGGAACTTCTGACGTACGGCCAGAGCGGAAGCCAGCATGAGTCGGACTTAACACGCTTGTATAACTGGTTACACAGTCTTAAGTGGATTGGATTGAAAAGACATAATAATGTCACTGTTAATCTCAGGCTAAATGCTATGTACATACTTTAACGTAATGATATCTTGTTTGTCAAAAACGAGACTTTTCCTAAAGCCCAAGTATGTGCTATTGTATTATTCATTTCTTTATTTGATTGGTGTTTTACGTCGTACTGACGTATACCACGACGACCAGCGTTGTGGTGGGAGGAAACCAGTCAGAGACCGGAGGAAACAAACGGCCATCCACATGTTGTTGGCAGACGTTCCCATCTACTACAGGAGAGCAAGCCAGCATTAGCGATCATATTGATGAGAGACTCCTGAGTTACTGCGCTAGCAGATAAACTCTCTGCCACGGAGGCACACAAAAGCCACATGGCATGGTGAAAAACATAAACGTAAAAGATTAAAAGTGTGTGTAGTAGCCTGAGGGGGGTGTTGGGGTGTTGGTGGAGGGGGGACTCTGAGTTATCCGGAAAGAAAACATGAAAATAAGATGAAAGAGCGTGAAAACGTGGCCTTCAATATTTTTTAGATTTTTTCTTCAAGAAGGAAAGGATTTTTGAAAATGTCCCCATCTCAAATGGGTATTTCAGACCACCTCTTGGTATATATATCGTACCTGCACAATGATGCTCTAAATCAGGATGTTATCTATAATAAATAATCTCATAAATTTATTATTTATTTTAAAAATATAAGTATGATCGAAATCCAGGATGAACACATTTGTTAGCAAATATTAAAAAAGACCAAATATTAGAGCAAAAATATTTATTAAACATGTTTTATATCCTCATTTATATCATTATTACATAAAGACAATACAAAAATAAGCGGTGGTATCAAAAACCCACCATACAAAAATTGTTTTCAAGTGTCTTTTTCTCTTTAAAAAAAAAAGAAAACATTTTTTTTTTACCTTTTCTTTTGCATGAACTTTGTGTGTATTTTATTATGTTTCCTCCGCTTTGAAAAGTCTCGGCGTATTCGTCGCTTAGGCCCCAAAAACTCCGTAGAGACAAGTTATTCAGTCATTCAAAATAAATTCGTGTCCCTAGACGAGGGACCATAAGAGTATGGGGCTGTAAAAGTGAACATAAAATTATAGATTGAAGGTCAGTGCCCCGAGTACAGGAGTAGAGACTCCGAGTGTAACATTGGGGTCCCAATCTTTATATGGCACACTATGTACCTTTAAAATATTATGTTAAGAGCTTTATCTGATGGACAAAATATGGTACAGCAGCCAATCCACCGCGTGTAGTAATATCCTTGAAGCGAGCTACTCTCTCCACGAAATACCTTTCGAATCTGATATGACGGTAGACTGCAGGTGGCAAGATGAACATGAGCAATTCGTGCAACTGGGGGCAAGATTTGCCTCCGAACTGAAGAGAGTTGGGTCACTGATTGAGCACTGACTATAACTTTCTGCACTGCTATTTAGCGCCTAGCTAAAGTGTATCTTAGAATTTTGCCTGTTTTGGAGAGAACTGAAAATTTTTTGCCCATTGTTACTACTCACCTCGCTGGAGGTTACCAAGGTAACAAAATGCTATCAATTCATTTCCGGCAACCACAAGCTACAAAAATGGTGGCCAGGGCTAGGCTGAGTCTTTCATATGTTGCAGAGAAAAGTGTAAGCTGCAGGTGATCGGATGGTATGGTACCAGGCGAAAGTTAGGGGACATATTTTTCTTTTCTGTGCACCACCCGTACCTGTTTATTAATACATAAAGACATACAGCATGGCTTTCAAGGGAAATAGCTCTTGCCTACTTATTTGCCAACGTAAATGCCTTGCACTTGTGGTGGGTGTGTTGCTATTGTTTACCACACACCTACACGATGTTACAGTCGCTACTGCACTTCCATATTGATGACGACCACTGCTGTCGAGTTTGAAACGAGAACGGTTACTAAGCCGACACTGACTGACCTGTATCAGTGGTGTTTCCATGAGAATGTAGACAACTTCCGGCACCGGCCACTAGTGATACCAAAATTAAACATTGCACGTTTATAGCTTTACAGTAAATCCTGTTTTGTATAAATCCGAACTTTTTTATTTTTATGTTTATAACGATTTCAACCAAGCTCACAAGTTATTACTGCAAAAACTGCTGTGTCAAGGTTATTGCATCAGACGCCTTCACTCTAAGTTTCTTTAGTTTTACAATGAGAATAATTCTCTTGTATGTAAATATAGACAAAGCGTCCAGAATCTCTGGCGGTCTGCTTCATGATTGTGTCTAATTCCGCTTAACCCGTGACTAGGGGGTATATACTCATCGTGTTGAATGATATGGCCGCGTTGGATATACTAAAAATTCCAAACAAAGCGCAACATTTTTGGTTTATCGTTAAGCCCGATGAAACACCAAGAACTCATTGCCTCTTACTTATTCAAAAACCAGTGGCATGCTGGGCAATGGGGGTGGGGAAAAATTTGTTTGACAATGGCTGCACCAACATGCGGTTAAAACAAACACCACACAGTAACAACCCACTCTACTGTTTCAGCAAAAGGACTACAGAACTTCCTAACATCCAACTATACTGCCGTGAGATCATATAATACAAGAGATCAAATAATATTACAAAACAAGTAACAGGTGAAATAAGGCCTCTTGTCAATTTACCTCAGTCAGGGTTTTGTTCTAACTGTTCATGCAAATACATAGATAGTAGCAATTTACACACCATAAGTTTTACATTAAAGCCCTTAGCTTGTAAAAAGTTAAAATAAATTTATGCTTACTGTACTGCTGATTTTGAAAAATTGGCACTGTATCTTGTGAACGTTTGCTTTTGTACCTATTTCTATTTATTGCTTTCATGTCAACCCTATATTATGCCAACTCCCATCCCGCCCAACACCACACACATTTTTTTCCAAATGCCCGGTTGGACAGCCATAATAAACCGGGGCTAACCTCTGTCAATAATTTGCACCTAAGTTGGATGGCATTAGCAAATTCTTCTGACCAATGAATTCCACTATATATACTCCTTTAGTATCGATGTTCCATACAAATGACCGCCATTACACGCACACACTCCGCCACTACTGCCCGTCCAAGCCCATCCATTTTATTAACCCAGCCCTTCACATCTAATTACCGATGGCGTTTTTGCCGATTCCAATTGCACACATTGCGAGTTTATTTCTTGATCAAGAAAAACCGAAAGGCACTCAACAAACAATATAGAAGATTTCAACAATCGAGTTCACCCATTGGGAGTAAACAACGAAGTCAGCGCACACTTGATAATGACAATTATTTTCGGGACCACAGATAACTGGTAAACTGTTTGGCCAGTGTCCGTGCTTGACCAGCCATGGCTGAATGACCAACGGTATAATGTAAACCGTACCCTTGTGGGTGTGAAAAAATAAAACTCTCGTATAAATGTGTGCAGTAAATATAGACTTACCTACACTTGGATGGGTACATTTTGTAAAGTTCTCTGTCGTAAATCATTGATGTTTCAGTGAAGACGATTGCTTTGTCGCGATCGTGGTACAAGTGTCAGCTTGTAATTGTCAAGGGGCAAATTCATCATATGGTCAGCCAACAGCCCTCACTACGAAAGTGGACAAATGTCCCATGATTCTCTTCTTTAGATTTGGCGCTTCAAAATGTAGCGCAGTAACAGTTCTGTACACTCAAAACATTAATCTGTTAATTTTAACACAAAGTCTGTTGTTTGAGTGATGCTAGAATGTATTCTCCTATTGTAACAGACAGACTATTCTGTTAAATATAGCACATCTATTCTATTAATAAAGAATTAAAGATAACAGCAAGCGACGTGTCTAAATAACAGTTTATACAGACCGTCAAGCAATAAAACAACATTCAAAGTGAAATCCCCCCAATCCAATTTCACTGACAAACTTTGATTAGCATCGCGTAAGAGTTCGCATTCATTCTAATCGCAGATAGGAAATACACATATCTATTTAGTCTAGAAACATGGAGGCAACCACCGTTATTGTCTAGTTTGTAACTTAAAATTGTAAGATTTCTTTAAATGTTGAGTTTTTTTTTCCTGTTAGAAAAAACAGAACACGAGATGTTGAGCAACTCTCTGCCGTTTTGAAAAGTATCTGAGAACATAGGGAAATTGTGCAGGGTGTGTAGTTTACTTTCACAGGTGTTGATTGACGTACATCACCTGACATGTCTGGAAGGCTTTCACAGGCCTATCACACGTACATCACCCGGCATACCTGGAAGTCTTTCATGGGCCTATCACACCTACATTATATGTAAGCACTTACACTCCGCCTTCTTTGATGGTTTTAACAGCGGCGGAGTGCTATTGGCAAATACAGACGTGAAGGGTCATCTTTCAAAGTTCATGATAACTGTAACACAGACCATAATTGAAAACTAGCTACGTATTCATTTATCAATGTCTATGTAAACAAAGGGATTGCTTTTACAGGTGGGTGAAACGTACTTAATCAACAACTGATGGTTCATGATACTGGCTGGAAAAATATACAGAAGGGTGAAAATATATTTGTGAGTGAAACAGGTCAGGTTTCTTGATAACGGAGTTGTGTAAAGCGGCACTTCTCGTTTAAACATGTTCTCACCACGATATACCGGCAATATTGCCGAAGTGACGTTTAGCCGCACTCTTTCATGTATTCAATATATCATACTGGCCCCGATATCACAGTTGGTAGAGGGTCCGTTTCGGGAGCGGTAGATCCAGGGTCAAGCCCAAGTCGAGTCACACCTGAGACCTTAAAAGAGGAAGTTGTAACTTCCTCTCTTGACGTTCAACAGAAAGGGGATAGTGCAACGACCAGCTGACCCGTATCGGTATAATGGCTCAGGCGGGGCGCCTTATTTGCGTTCGGTAAAGCGTCTCAGAGAAGCAGCACTTGATAAAAGAGCGGTGGAAATCCGTCCTGCAACAAGGAGGCACGTTACATGCACTCCAATCGTCGTCATATGACTGAAAAATTGTTAAGTGCGATGTTTAAACCCCATGCACTCACTTACTCACTTACTCACTCGTTATGACGCGGCGTCGCAAATGGTGTCAGGTGATAAAGTTCATGATGTCCTCCGTGCTCTGTACCATTCCCTCATCCAAGAACATCATCAACGTCATATTCGTGAAATCCGTGATAACGACGTAAACACCAGCCAAAAATTCAATAATGTAATAAATTACGGAAATAACTCAGTTTAATGAGTATTTATTTCTTGTTGCCACGGATGTCCCCAAGGAAAATGACTTCTCTTCCACGTGATGAAATACTACAACGTAACACCCGAAGCAAACATATATCCATACATTAGAAGCACGTGGCATATCGTGGCCGTGTGGTGAAGTTTCCTGCCTTATAATCTCTCAAGTAATCAGAGACGCAGGCATATAAAGAAAGAGAAGAAATTATTTAATCGTAGTTATTTCGGAAGAGACGAGGAAATAGACCTGAACTGACACAAACATTTCTTACAAATCTGGTAACTTGGTAAATCACCTTTTTATCTGGAATCTTACAAAGCCATGGGCGGCGCTATGTTAGAGAAACAGGAAACACACTGTCGCGTGACACGCACCCCAGGTTCATATGGATCCTTGCAACGTGTATTATGCAAGTAGACCAGTACACTTCTTGGTGTCAGTATAACGGTTTATCCTGTAAACACCATATCATGGTACCGTCGAATGATTCAGGATCATGTTTCTCAATGTAATGTTGCAAAACTTGCCCCAAATGGGGCGAAATTCGTGTCCAAGTGTTGATCAAGTATATGTATCTTTTCAGGGCGTCTTGGAGTTATATGTTGCAGTAAGACAGCGCATCCATCCATACAGTCCTGTGGATAACGCACGGTCACCATCGCATCCATCCATACAATGCTGTGGATAACGCAAGGCCAGCATCGCATCCATCCATACAATGCTGTTGATAACTCACGGACAGCATCGCATCCATCCATACAATCCTGTGGATAACGCACGGCCAACATCGACCAACGATCGCAATTGTTGATGATTAAAATGATACTGTATACATTTCTTATTATTCTGGTACCGACGACTATCAATGTCGTGATCAATACGGTCGCGTGTTCGAAACCAGCCCTCGCTGTTTGGGCTGCATCTTTTAAGTCGGTAGGATTGCTATAGACACTTAGGTTTCTTCAATCCACAAACCTGACCTCCATCATAGAACTGAAAAATTTCTGAGCACAGCGTTAAATCCCAATCACGCAAAACAATTATTGTAGTATGAAACACTGCTAGCTACTGACAAACATCAGGACGAAAAAAAACAACGGAATCTTCTGGCCAATTTTTATGCATTAAAATGAAAAGAAAAAATCAAATAATTGAACCTGGCCAACATGCAAGGCAAACGAAATGGCTCAAAACTGATGGAACAAAGAATAAATATATATATATACCAATATAAAAAATATACTTTTTGAACCTTGTAAGTGGGTTGAAGATGCAATGCTCCTAACAAGGGATGTAACGCTGGGGAATAAATGTAGGACAAACCTGAAACGAGGAGGCCTATATATAGGATATGTAGGAAAAGTACGTACAGGCAAATGAAGAGGAATTAAACAATAGCGCGTTTCCGCTACAGGTTTCCTGTATCCGATAAGCACTTTGACAGGACAAATCTTCGTAGAATCCATATCACGCAAATGATCAAAGCGAGCAAACAGATATGTGAAACTGAACAAAACAATCGAAAGAGTTTGAAATCTTCCTGTTCTTCCTGCAACTGCAAACAGTCCAGAAATTATACCCGACATGAAACCTTCCAATTGCACCTCTTTATGTTTTCTTGTTTTACCAATTCACATATTTTTGCAGAGAACACCATCTGGCCGCGCATTCCAGGAATCTCCAGTAACTGCCTCCACGAAGTCATATGATGATGTTTGCGGAGGAGCACACGGCACCGAGGCAATAATGTTGAAACCTTTACTGAGCCAGCCTAGCTCCTATCAAACGATACCACAGTTTGTAAAGCGTGCACGATGTTAGAACACATATCACAGTATACCATACACAATGCAGAGCGTCTTGCACAAACTGATCTTTAATGTGAATCATTGGGTCTGAAGCTGTCTTCATGAGACACTTTGCATTGCATTTTGTCAGTACTAGCTACTGATGTTAGTTCATGCTTTAATTGTGTTTATCATCGTTTTGCATCATTCGTGAACGAGTATTGATTCGAATGGTCAGATATGGCAGGGAGAATAGTGCCTGGCAAAACAAACCGGCCCACAGCTGTGATAACGCAAACCTATCTCTACGAGTGCTGTTACACGAGGTTGTTAGTCTTTCCTTTCCCTTGGAATATCGGTCCTGTTGACAAACCTGTCATATATTTTGCACTTGCACGGAGTTATACATGTAGTGTCAAGTACGAATGGCACTTCATGTAATCTTCCTTCAGAAAACGCACAAATATCATGAGTCAACAATTGCCCACTGTATGACTTTGGTCAATGCCCTTCGCTAAAAACCAATGGCTCGGTGACTTTAACCAAAAACAATGTCAAGGCCACATTCTTAGTGTCCTTGTACTGCAGTGGTGACAGAGGCTGCTGTTCATCTTTAACCAGACGTTTTGACTCAGTATCTCCTTACATATGCCTGTCAATGACTAGCGTGGGGTGTTCTTCAGGGATTGCGGTGGGCGTGATACGCTGTGACGCATGGTACAGCACGTTTCTGTCGCGGATCTCGTCATTGGCATTTAAGCTCTGAACCTCGGATGTAATAATAAATTTATTATTATTATCATCATCATCATCATCATCATCATCATCATCATCATCATCATCATCATCATCATCATTATTATTATTAGTAGTAGTAGTAGTAGTAGTAGTATTGTTGATTTTTAATTTTAAACATCTAATAAGAGAGCACCCACGTGCAGTATTTATTTATTTATTTGATTGGTGTTTTACGCCGTACTCAAGAATATTTCACTTACACGACGGCGGCCAGCATTATGGTGGGAAGAAACCGGGCAGAGCCCGGGGGAAACCCACGACCATCCGCAGGTTGGTGACAGACCTTCCCACGTACTGCCGGAGAAGATGAAGATAGTTTAATCCAGGGCTTAACATGGTCTATAGAATACAATGATATGCGTAGAACTCTCACATCTTTAGTGAAATCGTTAAAACAAAGGATAGAAGACTTTAGTTATTGACCTGTGGCGTATTATGTCACTTGTTCGGATCATCACCGTGTTAGACTTAGGTTCGATCCTATCCGCCACGTGCGGAGTGTGTCTGTCACGTGTAAGTGACTTCTGAGTGCCATACTTCCTATCAACTCCATCCTCATCATTATACCACTACTTCAATTATTGTATCCCTGTTTTCATTATCTTGACTTGCTTTCCTTCATCTTGTCATACATTTTATCCTCCTGTCACGCTTATGCACCACTTGTCACACTGTCAAGCTTATGTACTACTTGTTACACTGTCACAATTATGGGCTACTTGTTACACTGTCACGCTTTATGTAGCACTTGTTAAACTATCACGCTTATGTACCACTTGTTACACTGTCACGCTTGTTACACTGTCACGTTTATGTACCACTTGTTACACTGTTATGCTTATGTACCGTTAATTGTACTATCACACGATCACGTGCACCCCTCGGTCATGCGAACTCTTTACTCCTGCGTTTTTCTGAGATTCGCGGGCAGATAGGCGGAGGCCGCCGGACAATCCTTATTGAGGATGTACGGTTCCGGAACTCCAGTTCATTGTCTGGACTGAGAAGCGAAGATCCTCCAGAATGGCCGGAGGAGTTTAGTGACAGTAGACTTCGGCTTTCTTCCAGCGACATGGAACTTCCGTCAAGGCTGCTCACATCTGATGTCGACCCGTTGATCTCCAACCAACACTGGAACTGTAATATTCGGGAGCGAAGGCCAATGAACTGACTCCTCGGCATTTTGTCCTGTTCTCGCATCAGTAACTACAACACAACAACGGATACTATGGATCCTCCTGGCCTGGATGGAGACAGATTATCTAAGTGGTCCGAGGTAAACTATGGGTACCGCTGGCCTGGAGGTAGCCAACATATTGTCCCAGTGGTCCCAGTTATCGTGTGTGTCCTGCTTGGTTGAGGTACAGATTGTCTCAGTGGTCCCAGTTACCATATGGGTACCGCTGGCCTGGAGATAGCCAACATATTGCCCAGTGGTCCCAGATACCGCATGTGTCCTGCTGGCCTGAGGTACAGATTGTCTCAGTGGTCCCAGATGGCATATGGGTCCTGCTGACCTAAAGGTAGCCAACATATTGTCCCAGGGGTCTCAGCTACCCTATGAGTCCTGCTGACCTGGAGGTACAGATTTTCCCAGTGGTCCCAGTTACCGTGTAGGTCCTGCTGACCTGGAGGTACAGATTGTCTCAGTAGTCCCAGATGGCATATGGGTCCTGCTGACCTAGAGGTAGCCAACATATTGTCCCAGGGGTCTCAGCTACCCTATGGGTCCTGCTGACCTGGAGGTACAGATTGTCCCACTGGTCCCACTTACCGCATATGTCATGCTGGCCTGGAGGTACAGATTGTCTCAGTGGTCCCAGCTACCCTATGGGTACTGCTGGCCTGGAGGTAGCCAACAGACAGTCTCAATAGTCACTGTTACCCAATGGATCTCGCTGACCTGGAAGTACAGATTGTCCCAGTGCCCAAAGCTACCCAATGGATCTCGCTAACCTGGAAATACAGACTGTCCCAGTGGCCAAAGCTATCCAATGGATCTCGCTGACCTGGAGGTACAGATTGTCCCAGTGGCCAAAGCTATCCAATGGATCTCGCTGACCTGGAAGTACAGACTGTCCCAGTGGCCAAAGCTACCCAATGCATCTCGCTGACCTGGAGATACAGACTGTCCCAGTAGCCAAAGCTACCCAATGCATCTCGCTGACCTGGAGATACAGACTGTCCCAGTGGCCAAAGCTACCCAATGGATCTCGCTGACCTGGAGGTACAGACTGTCCCAGTGGCCAAAGCCACCCAATGGATCTCGCTGACCTGGAGGTACAGACTGTCCCAGTGGCCAAAGCTACCCAATGCATCTCGCTGACCTGGAGGTACAGACTGTCCCAGTGGCCAAAGCTATCCAATGGATCTGGCTGACCTGGAGGTACAGACTGTCCCAGTGGTCAAAGCTACCCAATGGATCTGGCTGACCTGGAGGTACAGACTGTCCCAGTGGCCAAAGCTACCCAATGGATCTCGCTGACCTGGGGGTACTGATTGTCCCAATAGTCACTGTTACCCAGTGGATCTCGCTGACCTGGAGGTACAGACTGTCCCAATGGCGATATTTATCTTCCAAATGACAATCTAGAAATTTGCGAATATGGTGAGGGGAAAATGAAAGTTTACCAGTTTTACATATAAATAAAGAGCCATACTAGTTAGAGCCTAGCAAGCACATCATTAGTTCCCACAACGCTTACGACGATGTTCCACTTAACGGTTGCCAGGAAAATACTTATACCATTAGATGTTGCGAGACACTTATTTCTGGTAGCTATTTGTAGTTTCCGGTAACATCGGATCAATGAAAGGTTGTTCCCTTTTTCTACGAAATGAAATTAAGTTGTCAGCCTAATTTAATCAACCTATAATTTACGCCGTTTCAACACTATTTCCTCGCCATATTCAATCGTCCTCTCTCACACTAATATAAATTAGGGCATCTCAGCTATCAGCTCAAGTGATGTAAGCCGCAGAAAAGTTTTTTGTTGTAATGATTGTGGTTTTATGCTTTATCCATAATAGCCATGATGGCTATATTTCTTTGTCCCTGTTTCATTTTGACTTTCGTGTCAACTGGCTTTACTTTAAAGTACACACAAAAGCTTTACATTAAAGCCCCACACAACTGATTCCAGAGAGATCCAGTACGTCTAAGTGAAGTTAGTGGCCATTAAATATAATTATATTAAAATAAAATCAGGAATATAAGTGACTAGTGTGGTTTAATATGATTTCATTGTAAAATGTACGTTCTAGGAGGATTTCTGTCACACATGCAACTCTTAATATCGTAAGAGTACTACCCTTAAAAACTCATGCTTTAAAAATCTACAAATCCAAACAGACATTCATATACCAAGCATCGTAATGGTACATACGTAATTAGGACGGAAACATGCAAAGAGAAGCAGTCAGCAGCTTCAATGATGTTGGGAAGACGCAAGGAATGTTCCCGGCGAGTAACTGAGATCAGTATTCAAATAGTGTACCATGCTAGTACACAAGTACAAAAATAAAATATGCATCTCTGTTGCGCTTAGATTGCGACTGTCCCTTTATCCAACCTGGCGATCTAATTCAACACGATGAACATACTTTCCCTGGCTCCCGGTTAAGTCGAATCACACACAATCATGGAGCAGAGTGCCAGATATTCTGGATGCTCTCTCCATATTTATTTACAAGGGAATTCAATTCATTGTAAATATTTACAAACCTTAAAGTGAGCGCCTTTGATTTAATAATCTTAAAACACTACTTTTTTCTATAATAACTTAATTGTAATATTGATTGAAATTGTCACATAACACCCATGATCTAACACGTGCTTCAAGGCGAGATATGTACATGCCACATGCAGGACCATTAGGTATATTATATTAAATTATATTTTACAGTGTTAAAATCGAAACTATCCCTCTTGTCGAAAAGTCTGCAAGAGAAAAAAACGCCTACGGAAATAACGCCGCCCAGCATATAATCTGACAGGTACCCTAACTGCTGATATAAAAACACAACAAACCCAAGTGTGATATCTACGCTGTTCAGTTAATCATAGCCATTCCTTTTCAGAGTTACAATGTGCATGTGACACTGTACGTGCACGATTCGGCATTTCTAAACCCGCAAATGCTTTTCACGAAATTTGTTCAATATGAATTACTTTACACAATAGACAAACACTTTTCCGTGATTTGGTATTGTCACAGACTAATATAACCGTTATATTAGTTTCAGGTCATGTGGCCAGGTAAGGCCACCAAGACAATTCGACGAAATGTTGCTGCAAACCTCAACAACGCAAAACGTAAAAATGGCAAAATGTAAATATTATTTCCCATGTTATTGATCACAAGACGAAACTGCAGCAGACAATGAATTCCCCTGATTTTGTCCAAGAACACGTTGACAAAGCTGTGAGCGTTTACAGTTTAAACTGTCACAAACCGTTTGGTATTTTTCTACGAGAAAGGAATCAGGTTACACAAAAATATCCGTTTTATTGCTGGAGTTAATTCTGAGGAAAACCAGCAGTCTATATCGTCTTGCCATTTATGTGATAACAGTCATCTTAGTGGGAGATTCCCCGGTCTATATCATTTTGACTTGTATCTCAGTGAATGATCTCCCGGCCTATATCCTCTTGTCATGTATCTGTCATCTCAATGAGGAATTCCTCAGTCTATTTCCTCTTGTAATGTATCTGTCATCTCAGTGAGATATTCCTCAGTCTATTTCCTCTTGTAATGTATCTGTCATCTCAGTGAGATATTCCTCAGTCTATTTACTGTTGCCATGTATCTGTCATCTCAGTGAGGAATTGCTCAGTCTATATATTCTTGTCATATATCGGTCATCTCAGTGAGGAATTCCCGAGTCTATATCCTCTTGGTATATATCTGTCATCATAGTGAGGGATTGTCTCTTGTCTTGTAATGTATCTGTCATCTCAGTGAGATATTCCTCAGTCTATTTACTGTTGCCATGTATCTGTCATCTCAATGAGGAATTCCTCAGTCCATTTCCTCTTGTCATATATCGGTCATCTCATTGAGGCATTCCCCAGACTTTATCCTCTTGGTATATATCTGTCATCATAGTGAGGGATTCCCCGGTCTATATCCTCTTGCCATATATCTGCCATCTCAATAATGGGTTCCTCGGTCTATATCCTCTTGCCATATATCTTGAGGGATTCCTCTTGACATGTATCTGTCATCTCGATAAGGGATTCCCCTTGCCTATATCCTCTTGGCGTGTATTTGTCATTTCAGTGATTCCCCGGTCATATCCTCTTATCATATATGTCATCTCGATATGTAGACTACCAGCTTATGCTGTGACTACACAATATCCATTTAGAAACCTTTGTTCAAAATAAAACGAGCCGTCAGTTGGTGAACGGATCAAGCCACAAAACAATCGCCTTTACAAACTTTTGCAGAAGAAAAAGGAACCATTGATTGTCAATATCCGGGCTATATACATGTATTAAATTATCCAGCCACTACAAATTATTCTTTACAAACGTCTGCACAAAGTATAAAGAGCCGCCCACAGTTTGCGGGGTATTTTCAATACATTCGAATAAGCGGCATTCCCAGTTGTGAGAGTCTTTCCGTTTCAATGTGAAGGACGTACAGAGCTCTGTGTTGATACACAAAGAGCTACACAAAATCTGACTGCTTGTTGTTGTTGAAGTCAGAGCTGGGGCGGTAGGAGAAGCATTTTTCTTGTACAATGAAAACGAGTCCTGAGAAGAAAAATATAAAAAAGAAAAATTGATGCAGTATTTGTTTGTGTCTTCTAAACACAGTGCATAACAGCATAAATCCATATTATTTTTGGAAAAAAAATGTTTACATTGTTTTGAAGGGAGTATTTTATCAATCCATTTTATCGTTTCTGTCATAATCAATATGGATCAATATGTTTATGTGCTTATTATAAGCTAAATGTATCAAAAAACATTATATAAATTAATTATATCACTTTTAATCTTTAACTACCTGCAGATGCGATCATATCCTTCAACGTATTCATCGTCAAATCTTCTTTATCACAAACAAACAAAAATAAATAAAGAGCAAACACATTGACTACTTACTTATCTATTTGGTGGAGCAAACCTGACAGAGCCCGTGGGAGACCATTCCACAGGCTGTTGTCAGCATGAGTTGGACTTGAACTCTGGGCGAGCGCATTGGCATTGGGTCATTGTGCTGCGCTAGACTTTAAAAAAATTTAAACTCTAAAATACAAAGAATTACATTCGTCCTCACGAGAAACGGAAGTGCTAATAGGATCCTGATTCCAGGTGTTCCGTGTTCGGTGAAACAGGGTCAAAAAGAGATGTACACGGTGTAAGTCTGGTTACTCTAAACCCATTAGCATTACCTGTGGAAGCCAATGACTGGTCTTGAGTTTAGCGATTGAGTTCTATCGTAGCGAATCACACTGTGTGAGTTTAGTGACTGACAGGGCTCTGTGGTAAGGAGGAATTAGTGACTAACTGGATTCTATCGAAAGGAGTGACACTGTGTGAGCTTATTGATCGACAGAGTTCTGTCGAAAGGAGTGACACTGTGTGAGCTTATTGATCGACAGAGCTCTGTCGTAAGGAGTGACAATGTGTGAGCTTATTGATCGACGGAGTTCTGTCGAAAGGAGTGACACTGTGTGAGATTATTGATCGACAGAGTTCTGTCGTAAGGAGTGACACTGTGTGAGCTTATTGATCGACAGAGTTCTGTCGTAAGGAGTGACACTGTGTGAGTTTATTGATCGACAGAGTTCTGTCGAAAGGAGTGACACAGTGTGATCTTATTGATCGACAGAGTTCTGTCGTAAAGAGTGACACTGTGTGAGCTTATTGATCTACGGAGTTCTGTCGTAAAGAGTGACACTGTGTGATCTTATTGATCGACAGAGTTCTGTCGTAAGGAGTGACACTGTGTGAGATTATTGATCGACAGTGTTCTGTCGTAAGGAGTGACACTGTGTGAGCTTATTGATTGACGGAGTTCTGCCGTAAGGAGTGACACTGTGTGAGCTTATTGGTTGACAGAGTTCTGCCGTAAGGAGTGACACTGTGTGAGCTTATTGATCGACAGAGTTCTGTCGAAAGGAGTGACATTGTGCAAGCTTATTGATCGACAGAGTTCTGTCGTAAAAAGTGACACTGTGTGATCTTATTGATCGACGGAATTTTGTCGTAAGGAGTGACACTGTGTGAGATTATTGATCGACAGAGTTCTGGTGCAAGGAGTGACACTGTGTGATCTTATTGACTGGCAGAGTTCTGTCGTAAGGAGTGACACTGTGTGAGCTTATTGATCGACGGAGTTCTGTCGTAAGGAGTAACACTGTGTGATCTTATTGATCGACGGAGTTCTGTCGTAAGGAGTGACACTGTGTGAGATTATTGATCGACGGAGTTCTGTCGTAAGGAGTGACAATGTGTGAGCTTATTGATCGACGGAGTTTTGTCGTAAGGAGTGACACTGTGTGAGCTTATTGATGTACGGAGTTCTGTTGTAAGGAGTGACACTGTGTGAGCTTACCGAGCAGAGATCCATTGAATCTGAAACAAGTGATATATGATATATTAACATTTTGTGAAGTGGAAAAGCATTATGATTATCAGCAAAATCAGCTGCCTGATACTAGTATTGTAGTTTCGCCTGCCTCACTAAAATCAGACCAGACAATCTACAATAGATTAAAGAGGTTGATTTTACTTCCCATGATACTCAAGCAAGGATTTAATCTGACAAACAGCAGGCGTGCTGGAACTAGCTGTCTCTAGATTTTTCTGGTATCTGATCGGCCCATTGTCAGTATACTGGGACTGGGTGGGGTGTCATGCCCGGTATTTGGTTGGTCCGGCGTCACCATAGCGTAAGTGGGTGGGGTGTCATGCCTGGTATCTGGTTGGTTCGGTGTTGTTATACTGTGACTGAGTGGGGTGTCAGGTCTGGTATCTGGTTCTTTCGGTGTCACTATACTGTGACTGGTTGGTGTGTCATGTCTGGTATTTGGTTGGTCCGGTGTCGGTATACTCTGACTGAGTGGTGTATCGTGTCTGGTATCTAGTCGGTCCAGTGTCCCTATACTGTGACTGGATGGGGCGTCACGTCTTGTACTTGATTGGTCCGGCGTCAGCATAGTGTGACTGGGTGGGGTGTCATGTCTGGTATCTGGTCGGCCCAGTGTCGCTATACTCTTAATGGGCTGTCATGCCTAGTTGATTTGGCTTAGTGTTCCGCATAAACGAATAAGGCACTGGTGATTTTGATGTCGGTTTACTCTTGTCTGGTATCATCGACACTGTCTTCTACAACTTCTGTATTTAAATTAAATACTGACGTATTTATTAAATGACGTTGAAAGCGGCGTTAAAACCCAAGCAGCCAAATATGGAGATCTAAAATTGTGTAGCATTCTTTCATTTGAAACCATTTAAGCAGTACACAAAACGGCAGGCATTTAATGTGGTATAACCTCACCCTTTGTGCCGTAGATCTGCACCTCACACATCGTGAGGTAGTCGTAACCGTATAGCGTTATCCTCACATATCTGCCGGGAATCCCCCCGCCCGTACACGGGTATGTCACAGCCACTCCCAGGGCCTGCGCACCGCTCTTCTGAGCACACAGAACAGGATCGACCAGTGATCCGTTCATCGTAAGGGATTTGCCCACCTCGATGGTAAAATCCCGAAGGTGACTTTCATCTGTGGATAACAAATAATAAATTCTTATCTCAGTGAAAAAGGCGAGGTTGAGGTGGTGGTCTATGTGTTGATGTTGAGGGAGGAGTTCATGTTTATCATTTAGGGAATGGAGCGTATGTGCGAAGATTGTGTATGTTAATCAGAGGAGATGCACATAGAGACGATAAGCGCCTCCATAGTTCTGAAACCCATTTGCTAACCTAAAGCGCATTTGGAAATTTGTTTCTTGAAACGAGGCATTGGGGCCTTACCTGAGCTCGGCATACATGTATACATACTAGCTACGTTATCAGGGGAAGGGTGCTCTCCTCCTCATAAATACCATATAAGCTCCTCACATTTATTACTACATTTTCTCCTCCCCATAACAACCTGCGGATGGTCGTGCGTTTTCCCTGGGCTCTGCCCGGTTTTCTCCCACCATAATGCTGGCTGCCGTCGTATAAGTGAAGTATTCTTGAGTACGGCGTAAAACACCAATCAAATAAATAAATAAAGCATATCATGAGCTTTTACTCTCCAGAAAGTAAGAAGAAAAGACCAATAACAGATCCTAGTTCAGCCAAAGTAGAATTATTTGTTAATTTATTAATTTAACTAGCCATAGAACACTATGAGACGAAACTTGCAAAAGAGTGACGCTCGTGGTAATACAATACCACATGTATGGTTTACAGCAATGCTTGGGGTTTTACGTCGTGCGTAACATTTTTTCAGTTATATGACGACGAGGAGTGATTAGGTGTGTGTATATACATTGTGTCTTCTTGTGGCAGACTGAGTTCATGCAGCCAAAGTGCTGCTGCTACTGAAGTATAATGCAGACGACACCAGGTATCACACCCCACATAGTTTCATTATACTGACACTGGGCAAACCAGTCATATTTCCGTGATCCAGCCTCACAGTGCTGAGCGCCAGACGACGTAGCAACATGTATAATTTTAAACTCTTTGGACGCTCTAACCAATAATTCACGGAAGAGTTCTTCACCTATAATAGATCTTACTCTGATCTCACTACTAATACAGATTGGATTGTTATATCAGATAGACATGAGACCGACTTGAGAGTTATGCTGCATGAAACGGAAACAAACTACGACGTCCTCATATTTGTGTTTCATAAAGCTGACTAGGAAAACGCACCAAAAATAATCAGTTTAATGTTTCTCCGATATAGATACACTCTACCGAAATCTAGCAGACACTGAAATAAGTGCAGAAAAACTCCCTAACTCCCTAACTTAAAAGCCCTAATAATTATAATAGCTGATGTAATATCGAACGCACGGAAAATAACACGGAAAAACGCACAGAAAATAACACGGAAAAACGCACGCAACATAACACGTAAAAACACACACAGAAAATAACACGGAAAAACGCACAGGAAATAACACGTAAAAAAACACACAGAAAATAACACGGAAAAACGCACAGAAAATAACACGTAAAAACACACACAGAAAATAACACGGAAAAACGCACGGAAAATAACACGGAAAAACGCACGGAACATAACACGGAAAAACGCACGGAAAATAACACGGAAAACACACACAGAAAATAACACGGAAAACGCACGGAAAATAACACGGAAAAACGCACGGAAAATAACACAGAAAAAAACAACCAGATTACCTGAAGACCAAGAAGCTAAAAAGTTAGTGGCCCGAGGTAAAGGCAAACGTTGGTATGACTGTTGTGATACGATAGATGCAACTACCCACTAAAATCATTTAGGAAAGATCTGAAGAGAAAAGCAACTCTCAGAACTGCCCATTCCATAAGCCGGTAAAAATCCATCAAAAACTTGGGAAATGTGTAATTATCTATGCAAGACAACGGATTTCTTCAAGAAAGCATATTATGTCCGACTCTTTGTAACATTAAGAAATTAAATAGACTGCCACGTGAATTGCGTAAATTATAGAGCAATCTGCACTCGCTGATGATCCACTAGTACAGAAGACGGGAAAATCTAAATATCAAGCTCTATCCAGCAAACATTACACCCCTATCACCACATGAGTCGATAAATGAGGATTCTAATAGTGTCTTGTAAAACAAGATGTATTGTTTTCATAAAACGAAAACAAAACATACTTAGGTGGGGAAATATTTTTTGAAATGTCATTGATATTTATTTTTATTTCTTTCATTATTGTTTCGCGCCACACTCAAGAATTTTGATTATGGCGGTTAGTTGTCTGGGTGATGGACACGGGAGTGCCCGAGTTAAACTGGCGACCTTTGGCAAGTCACTGGCGAACTTTCTCACTTGTTAAGACGTGCAGATATGCACATCATATTGGTGGCATACAAGTTGTAGTCAGCAAACGCTAGACTGACCGTAACTGACCACAGGTGCCTCATCGACTCGTTTATTGTCACCAGGACTCCTCAAGCAGGCAGTCCAAGGTAAAGTATAAAACAAATCTCATTTAAAAAGGAGATGGTCATTGATTTTCAAAAAAATACATTAAATCTTTCAGAAATACATGAAAACATCCGAATGAAGTTATCTGGAAATTATTTTGAAATTACAAAAGATCTTCAGTACAAATATACAGTATATGTTTATATACTTGTTTACATACGCTCGTTTCTGCTGACAATCACGACCTCCCGAATAAGATAGTCCTGCTCAAGGTCGACCATCCACCAAGGGTGAGTATCAAGTTTTGTATGCGTACACGAGCGACAGCCAAAGTCGACATTCACCATGCCATCAACAGCCTTACTGGACGAGCCCACCACTCCCTTACTCGATACGTACGTACTGCTTTGCATCGTCGGCTTGTTAATTACAAGGTTCTGACGCCCTGCTGCAAATAATAGAAACGCAAATAGTTTGGCAATGTACATATCACAATTTCACGATCTTCTGAATAGAATGTTTATGAAAATGATGACTATTTTTCCACTAGAGAAAATATAAGGCGAGAATTCAATCTTGGATTTGGAAAGAAAAGTTGTATAAACCTCAACTCAATGCCTAATAACAATAACATGTCGACGAAGCTACGTGAGGCTGTTGCCGCAAGTTAAAGTTCCTTGAAAACCACTTACATTTCACCAATACTAGTATATATAATTTTTATTTCAAAAGTGGAGAATTTTGGCCAGTAACTTGCTATAGGTCAATGATTTACTCTGGATCATCCATAAAACTGGTCGCCATCTTGAAAAATTACAGCGAATGGCGTTAAATAACAAGGTATGAATCATAATTAATTTTTCAGTCAATGTTTGGAAAGCTGACTAGGGAATGATTGCCCCCTCTGCATGACTAGGGAATGATTGCTCATGGCTGGCTAGGGAATGATTACTCTCCGTTGTGTGGCTAGGGAATGATCGCTCATGGCTGGCTGGGGAATGATTATCCTACGTTGTTTGGCTAGGGAATGATTGCTCATGGCTGGCTAGGGAATGATTACCCTCCGCTGCATGGTTAGGGAATGCTTGCTCATGGCTGGCTTGGGAATGATTACCCTCCGCTGCATGGTTAGGGAATGCTTGCTCATGGCTGGCTGGGGAATGATTACCCTCCGCTGCATGGTTAGGGAATGCTTGCTCATGGCTGGCTTGGGATTGATTACCCTCCGTTGTATGGCTAGGGAATGATTGCTCATGGCTGGCTAGGGAATGATTACCCTCCGCTGCATGGTTAGGGAATGCTTGCTCATGGCTGGCTTGGGAATGATTACCCTCCGTTGTATGGCTAGGGAATGATTGCTCATGGCTGCCTAGGGAATGATTACCCTCCGCTGCATGCCTTGGGAATGATTGCACCCTCTGCATGACTTTGGGAATAGGGCTAGGGAATAATTGACAATGATTGGTTTGGAAATTATTGCTCCTTGTTGGCTGAGGAACATATGCCTCTCGTTGGCTAGGGAATGATTGCCCCAAGCTGGCTGGAGAATGATTGCCCCTGGCTGGGGAATGATTACCCCTTGTTGACTAGGGAATGATTGTCTGGTTGCCTAGGGAATGGTTGTCCGCTCGCTGGCTACTTCATATAAAACATTCTTCTCTTGGTCATAAATCGACTTCTGTCCAGTGAGATGCAAACTCGAACATAACTGCATTGATTCGGGCTTGTAAGTTCAATTTTTGCAAATATAGTTGGATAATTGTCTAGTTTTTATTAAAGTAAGGAAAGATAAAAGGATTTGAAAGATGTGTTTGAGCATCCTGAACAGAAACAGTCTGACCCTTGGATTAGAGCAAGAATAATAAGAGACCTGACCCAGGTGTCAAACTTTCTACATTACAGGAAGCACTTCAGTGTTTTACAGCCATCCAGGAGCTGATTTCATGAACTAAAATCACTGTGATTATGGACTGTACACTCATTTATGTAAAGCAACAATATATGAAAACCTTCATAAAACACATGACACGAAGACCACATACGCAAACATCATGAAGACATTCGTAACCTATCATCGGTCGCAAGACCTATTTCGAAAATCGGCGCTCAACACCAAAAATGAAAAAAGGATATAAAGTGAGAAATTAAGACGGTTCATGTATAAGAGAAGCAGTCAACAGTTTTTACTGATGCCAGAAAGACAAGGAATGTTCTAGACTCGGGAATTTAATCAGTGTCCAAATCGTGGCAATTGTCAATAATCAAACGTGTATTTCAACTGCGCTTTGATTGGAACTGTTCAAGATGATGATTTTCATTCTTCATGATACATACATACCCCCACCCTCAATCCGACAAAACACCCCACCCTACCCTCTAGCCCTGGGTGAAGCGGCGTTTGATTTAATATATCCTGGACAGTAGTTTTCCCAGTAATAACCTCTGACGTTGAATGAAATCGTCACAATATGCAGACAGATCTAACAAATGTCACCAGGGAAGGTTTAATAGATATAGCTTGTCTTGAAGCTTGCGTGTTTGTTTCTATTGTACTATTTGGGAAGAAAACAAGAAAACACTTACCACATTTTCCTCCAAGGACAACAAACTGTAAACAAAAAATGACCAAGAGTTGGACAAGCATATTTTTGCGTGACATGACTTCCGATCTTTGTATCTGAAGTAAAGGTTTGTTACCAATACTCATCAGTGACATTCGTCCCCTGTACACCTGCACACTCGCTCACGTAGCACAGCCAATAATACAGGGCATTTGTTTACCGAGTTTTCTAACTCGTCGACATAGATCTACAGAGGACTTGTCGTCTTGGTGAAACGAACTCGATACTAGTCAGTCTTGGCTGAAGACATATCATTCACAAGCGTAATCCTCGTGACTGAAATTCTTTTACACTCATGATACTAGAAAGGAAGTTCCTCATTGACATCTATATAAAGATAGGCGAGAGGATCAATAAAACGATTTCACATCTTGGACATTGGCTTTTGTCCTAAACATTGCTAGGCTAAACTGTCAATAGTCAATAAATATTAAATTATAAGCCCTTTGCAAATAATTTTATGACGTGTTTAGATGTGTCCTTTTACAAGATGTACTGTTTCTCTATTTATCTATTTATTTGTCCAGTAATTTCTCAAAGCTGGCCTTGTTAATCGCCTGTGGGGGTTGGCACACTTATCGATTCACTATGTTACCTTGTACTAAGTTCCATTCCAACGATGGACGTAACCTCGCCCAAATTGATCACATTGATTGAATGACGGATCATTTTAGTCGAACCTTATGAGCCCATATAACGAGGATGATCGGTTACCGATGACAACAACCGGAGAGAGAGGCCCGCTTTGTGCCTAGCTGGCACAAGGTTAATATTTGCATACAATTACAACACAATTACTCCGCATCCAGAAGGTTATGCACATTGATGAGATGCTCGTTGAACTGAAACGATCTCACTGAGTAAAGCCAAAGTGTTGTGTACTGCTGGTGGAAAGAAAATATCGATCAACGCGATTGTGCATTATTACTAGTATGATCATAAGTCCATTGCCTAGAAATATGCAACTTCCCTATAGCTAGTCTCCACGGCACCCTACAGTTTAGCATTATTACTAGTATGATCATAAGTCCATTGCCTAGAAATATGCAACTTCCCTATAGCTAGCCTCCACGGCACCCTACAGTTTACCATTATTACTAGTATGATAATAAGTCCATTGCCTAGAAATATGCAACTTCCCTATAGCTGGTCTCCACGGCACCCTACAGTTTAGCATTATTACTAGTATGATCATAAGTTCATTGCCTAGAAATATGCAACTTCCCTATAGCTGGTCTCCACGGCACCCTACAGTTTAGCATTATTACTAGTATGATCATAAGTCCATTGCCTAGAAATATGCAACTTCCCTATAGCTAGTCTCCACGGCACCCTACAGTTTAGCATTATTACTAGTATGATCATAAGTTCATTGCCTAGAAATATGCAACTTCCCTATAGCTGGTCTCCACGGCACCCTACAGTTTAGCATTATTACTAGTATGATCATAAGTCCATTGCCTAGAAATATGCCACTTCCCTATAGCTGGTCTCCACGGCACCCTACAGTTTAGCATTATTACTAGTATGATCATAAGTCCATTGCCTAGAAATATGCAACTTCCCTATAGCTGGTCTCCACGGCACCGTACAGTTTAGCATTATTACTAGTATGATCATAAGTCCATTGCCTAGAAATATGCAACTTCCCTATAGCTAGTCTCCACGGCACCGTACAGTTTAGCATTATTACTAGTATGATCATAAGTCCATTGCCTAGAAATATGCAACTTCCCTATAGCTAGTCTCCACGGCACCCTACAGTTTAGCATTATTACTGGTATGATCATAAGTCCATTGCCTAGAAATATGCAACTTCCCTATAGCTGGTCTCCACGGCACCCTACAGTTTAGCATTATTACTAGTATGATCATAAGTCCATTGCCTAGAAATATGCCACTTCCCTATAGCTAGTCTCCACGGCACCCTACAGTTTAGCATTATTACTAGTATGATCATAAGTCCATTGCCTAGAAATATGCAACTTCCCTATAGCTGGTCTCCACGGCACCCTACAGTTTAGCATTATTACTAGTATGATCATAAGTCCATTGCCTAGAAATATGCAACTTCCCTATAGCTAGCCTCCACGGCACCCTACAGTTTAGCATTATTACTAGTATGATCATAAGTCCATTGCCTAGAAATATGCAACTTCCCTATAGCTAGCCTCCACGGCACCCTACAGTTTACTTCGATCTCTAAAACAATATGCGCAGCCATGTAATATTTCTTCTATTTGCGTAGCAAACCTTTGAGAAACGGCTGGTTGTGTTGAAACAGACATCAAAAAATTACGACAACGGAAAGTTTTGAAAAAGAACAACAATGTCTTTGATAGTAATTGCTTTACAGTTGTTTTAAAATATAAAAATAGTCAATGGGTTCTTAACTGCAAAGCGACAATGATCAGCGAAATCGTACTTTATAAATACAAAGTTTCGGTTTCAAGGTATGGCCAGTTCTTGCATCACTAGTTTAGAATTAGATTTCCTAGGATTCAGTTCAAAATTTCCACCCAAGAGGATGGTATATTTCTCCACCAGGTGGCGCGAGCTTCTAGCTGTTGGGAAGTTACATACTTCTAAGGTGATAGACGTCTGCTGTGATGCACAGTACACGCATCTGTTCACTCTATTTGATGAGCACCTGCAAACTTTGAGAATATTCACCTATCTGTTACACACGTACATATTTCGCTGGTACAAAGACCAAATTATCTGTCACCGCTGGTTCCATGCTGTAAGCATACAATTACAACTCACTAGCTGTAAACGACTATTCAGGGTTCGAATGAAGACTAAACTTCGGCTATTGGTCACATAAAATGTAAAGGCTAAGCTTAGATGGCTAACTCAGTTAGCCGACTAGGAATTTTGTTTAGCCCGTGTCACAAAGAAAATATTTGGCTATCGACTAAATCTTGGAAGCTGACCCCAAATCTTGTTCACGTCAGAAGGTGGCTTGGGGGAAACAAAGTCACGTCAGAAGGTGGCTTCCGGGAAACAAAGTCACGTCAGAAGGTGGCTTGGGGGAAACAAAGTCACGTCAGAAGGTGGCTTCCGGGAAACAAGTCACGTCAGAAGGTGGCTAGGGGGAAACAAAGAAAATATGAATAAATCAGCTTATATATGAAAATGAAGGTAATTTCAAAGCTCACAAACCACCCAAAATGTATACCTTGCTGTTGTTTCGATTTCACTATTCACTGAAATCATCTTCCATTGTGTCAAAATATCCAAAAGTCATTGACTTCATATCTGGGCGTACTAACGGCCATCTCGTGACCGACGTTGTTAACTCAGCAGAGCTGTCGGCTATCATAAGACAAAAATTCTGTTAGTAAATAATGGATCACAAACAGTGTATCAATACTGTTCTGTTATCTGTATGCTATTAATACCTTACGAATTTACATCAATATATACAGCTTTTGTTTGCGCATGGCCAAATGTCAAATGATATCCGTGGTGAATCTGAGTGATGGAAAAACTGAACTATCTGAAAATGTATCACTCAATTCAATGCCGAGGAATGACAGAATCCAATAAACTGAATAGAATGCACACATTAATCACTGATTCCCAAATTCACTGTTGGCGCTGGAATTTGCATTCTGACTGAGATCTGCAACTGAAAGCAACACAGACTGTGCTCACAATAACACACACACACTTCCACTTAATCCAGTTATGAAATCAGATAAAACCTTCGACTTAATACGTCGACCAAAATTGAGAACTGTGAAGTTGGTGATGTGTCAGATGGTTTCGGAGTCTCAGGATTAGTTGGATTTTCCAGAGGTGGGGGTGTCGAGCCTGTTGATTTGTTGTTCGGACTGTTGGCTAGCGGGGCTGGTTTAGACGGAATGATGTGACGACGGTTCCGTTGATAATTTCCACCGTCAGATATGATGCAGGACATGCAGGAGAATATATGATGGTAGGGGCTGTTCGTGGTGCGCTTGAAACTCCATTCTGCAGCGAATCTTTCGAATTCTGCAGATGTGTATTGGCTTCCACTGTCAGATATCAGTTCTTCACATATGCCTTGCCGGGCAAAGATTGATTTCATGAGGCTGATAACACTGTTGGCGGTGATATTAGGTAACATGCTGATATCAAAATAGTGACTATAATAATCAGCCACGATGACATAGTTATGGTTGTGCCACTCAAACAGATCTGTGGCTAACAATTTCCTTGGCCCGTTTGATATCGGCGGTGACATCATCGGTCCCTTCGGTAGGGAGGATCTGTGTTCAAGACATGTGCTACATCTGTTCACATAGTCCTCAATTTGTGAACACGTGTGGCCAGTAGGGAAATTCTCTTGCAAAGTTCCATGCCGAAATGTCCTGTATGTATCCGTTGCAGCATGTCGACATGCAATGATGCTGGAATCACAATTTTGTCACTTTTGAACGCTATGCCGTTCAAAACA
Source organism: Liolophura sinensis (assembly GCF_032854445.1). Lineage (NCBI taxonomy): Eukaryota > Metazoa > Mollusca > Polyplacophora > Chitonida > Chitonidae > Liolophura > Liolophura sinensis. The sequence continues at coordinate 1,424,642 of NC_088301.1, read as the reverse complement.
GTCAGTTCGTCTCGCACATGCCAGAATTCTCTCAGATCAGCGTCCACTTGTTGTTTAGTCTGTGGCCAGCCTCTGTGAATGACAGATTTAAGTTTGATGAGAGTTTGATCCTTTTGTGTTCCCGATTTGATTTTTTCCAGTTTTTGATCAGTTACTGGGATCCATTCAAATACTACATGAACGTGCTCTTCACGGGTTGGATCTTCATATGCGTCATGTCTAAATTTGTAATTTCTCGAGAGTGTGTCCGCAATCGGAATTTCCTTTCCGGGGCGAACAACTACGTTCAAATCGTAGAGATGTAAGCGCAGCATCATGCGCTGTAGTCTGGGTCGTGCTGAAGCCAGTGGTTTGCGCATGATGATTATCTCAGGCGGCTTGTGATCACTGTGTACTGTCACTTGTTTGCCATAGATATAAGAATGAAACTTCTCACACCCAAACTGAATTGCCAACATTTCTTTTTCTATCTGTGCATAAGTGTCGGCGTAAGTGCTCCTGAGGCATAGGCAACTGGTTTGCCTTCTTGAAGAATGACTGCGCCAAGGCCTGATTTTGATGCGTCTTCTTGGAGGGTGACGTCCTTGGTGTCGTTATAGTATGCTAACACCGGTCCTGGTATTCGCGTGATGATGGATTTCACCTGTTCAAATGCCTTGTCACAATATGCGTCCCATAGCCACTCAACATCTTCTTTTAAGAGTTTTCTTATTGGAACTGTGGCCGTGGCATGTCCTGGGCAAACTTGGTGAAGTAATTGATCATACCCATCACCGTTTCCAGTTCCTTTTTCGAGGTAGGGGTCGGTATCTGTTCAATCACTTTAATCTTGTCTGGGTCAGGTTTCAGACCTTCCGACGTGAGAGTGTGTCCTCAGAACTTTGTCTCTGTGACCGCAATTTCCATTTTTGCAGAATTCAGGTGCAGGTTTTTGTCACGGCATCTTTGAATTAGTTCTCTGAGTCGCTCGTCGTGCAGTTCTCTCGGTTGGTGCATAGAGCAGAATGTCATCAACCAAGACCTCAACGCCGTCAAGACCTTCCAGGGCTTCGTGTGCTTTCTTCTGAAAGATTTCCTGGGCTGATACAAGGCCAAAAGGTAAGCTTGTAAATGCCCACCTGCCAAAGGGAGAGTTAAATGTTGTGAGTTTACTACTTTCATCATCTAGATGGATCTGCCAGTACCCGGATTTGCGTCGAGCCGACTGAAGTATTTCGCACCTGCCAGTTTATGTGTTATGTCCTCCAATGTTTGGAGTTGGTAGTGCTCTTGCATTATGTTTTATCCGCAGTGTGTTGTCTTTTTTCGCGACGGCCACCATTGAGCTTACCCATTCTGTGGACTCGTCAATGGCTCTGATAACGCCCATTGACTCCATATGTTTTAGTTCATTTTTGACACCATCCCTTAATGCTACAAGGGACACGCCGTGATGCGTGCACATCTGGTAGGGCGTTGTCTTTGAGTCTAATTTTGGCTTTTCCTGGAAGACAACCAAGCTCTGTGAAGAATATCCTTGTTCTCCTTGACCACTGATTCTTTAGTCAAAAACCGCTTTGTGATTGGTTGATCAGTTGTCATAACCACTGTCACCAGGTGTAGCAGCTTACAAACATTGAAAAATAGAAGGGGTTTCGCTGGGCTATCCACAACTACAAACTCTAAGTTCTGAATAATGTTTTTGTACTTGCATGGTACCTGTGACTTTGAGTTGATTACCACCATATCCTGACAACTTGGGGAGAAAGCGTGTTTGTAGAGGTACTTCGCTTGACAGTAGTCTTTTGTATGTTTCTGTGGGAATGCAGTTTACCAGTGCTCCAGTATCCTGTTTTACACCTGAGAGTTTTGCCTGTGTTTCCTATTTCAATGTTTGCATAAGCTTCATTTTCGTTGTTTTCAGTTTTGTTAACTGTACCTAAAAATGCCACATTGTCTTCAGTGTCAGTCTCTGTGTTATGATTATCTTCACAAACAGCATGAGCTGATTTAGACCTACACATTCTCCTGAAATGATTTTTGATGCCACATTTCATACAATTTTTTCGCATTGCTGGGCAAGTTTCTGACTTCTTATGTTCATATCCACACCGACCACATGGAGAATTGTCCTGCTTGTCATATGTGTTCCGTTTCTGAAACTTCTACATTTCTGTTGTTTTTGTCCCTGAAATTTCTGTTGATCAGTTTTGAATTTATTCTTTCCAAATTTATTCTCAAATTTTTCTAGAGTCAGATTATCTTCTAAGAGGAGTTTTTCCTGAACTTCAGATGAATTTGAGCCCATAAGAATCCTGTCTTTAATCATGTCGTCTAGATCATGAAAACTACAGTCACGGCCAATGAGTTTTAACTGAGTGACCCATTCGTCTATCTATTCTGACTGACCTTCACCCCGTTGATAAAATAACTTGAGTTGTAACGATGTGTTTTCTTCGGGTTGCAGTAGTACTCGAGAAGTTCGAACAGTTTCTCTGGCTTCTTAGAATCTTCCTCTGAAAGTTCACCACTAGATCGCCATGCTCTGCAAATGTCTCTGCCTTTTTGTCCGATATTTATCAAGAACTGTGCGGCTTTTGCTCCACTTTCCACTTGTCTGCATCCGGTCCGGTGAACACGAGATGCATCAGTTCCTTCCATCGTGACCAGTTTTCTGCAACATTACCGCAGTCGAAATCCGTGGGAGACAACTGTTTCACGTTTGTTGCCATCTCGAGGGTTCTTCTGGTCTTCTCACACCATGCAATACTTTTTATGTTACCGTCTTTTAACGTAAGAAAGTATAAATAAATAAAGGACTCGAAACAGCGTCTCCTTTCAGACAGTCACTCTATCACCTCACTTCATCACTTGAGCAGTCCCGCAGTATGTTACCTACGTATTATTAGCCAATCGCTATGCTGTAACGTCATGAATATTAATATAGGGGGAAGCACTACGGTGGGACGAAACCTTTACCCTCGATCAAACGAGGCACTGTGTTTCTAGTCAAAGGACTCGACAGGGACATCCTGTAGAGCCGGGCTAGCTAAGATAGACTTTACCTGCGTTCAATTTTATTTATTTATTTGATTAGTGTTTTACGCACTCAAGAATATTTCACTTATACGATGGCGGCCAGTATTATGTTGGGTGGAAACCGGGCAGAGAACGGGGGAAACACACGACCATCCACAGGTTGCCGGCAGACCTTCCCACTTACCGCCGGAGAGGAAGCCTGCATATGCTGGGCTTGAACTGACAGCGACCGCATTGGTGAGAGGCCTCTGGGTCATTACGCTGCTCTAGCGCGCTAAGCAACTGAGCCATGGAGGCCTCTAAATTTTATTGAATGTCAATGCTATCCGTTAGCTCAGTCTTTGGGCAAGCGTATTTGTGTTAACCATTTAACAATCTAAGATTAACTGAATTAACCTCCCTTGTCTTTGACGGGATCATAATATCATTTGTGGCGAGTTTAACTCTCCCCATGGGATGTGGGACAGCTCACCTAATGATGTCAACGGTAAAATAGTTTGTATATCCAATATCAGGCCTCAGTCTGTGTTCGAGTCACTTGGAGGGCGCATCAGCTTGGTCGGTGTATCAAGGGTCTCTTTGTGGGAGGGATCACTTCCCAATGACTCTGGTTTTGGAGTGTCTCCCCAGAGCAACCACCAGGGTAACCCTCCACGATGGAAAATTAATAAAGTAGTCTTTCTCATACAGAGAACAATGCAAATCAACACTTAAAGAGAGTTTTTTATGAAAATGTTGCTACAATCCGGAAATTGTATGAAAAGAACCCCTGTGCCATAGTGCAGCCATGAATGCGCTGAAGCTAAACACTAAACGGGCAAAGAACGAGGCACAACGCTCAGGATCATTTCAAGATATTGTAACATTTAAGAGCTGTAAGGCAGAGGCCTAACGTGTCATTAAGGGAGCACAAAAAGTTTGTTGGCACGAATGCTGTTCGCCATTAATAGAATTCAACGGTGTCACCGCCCTCACTTGTGGCGATGAACATTTCGTTACTAACCCTGAAGAGTGTTTAGCAGACAATTTCTCCTACGTGTCCGGCACACATGATTATAATGCCATCTTTCTGTTACATAAAGACAACATTGAGATGAGTTACAAAGGACTTCGTACGGTAAGGCGGAGAATCGGAGAGGTACGATAAGAAAATGCAAATTTCAAAATTACAGTACAGATCTGTAAATTTCCGAATCACAAGTATAAAACATGGTCAAAGCACCCATGAATGTTATGTGGCCATAAAGTAGATGGCTGTCTGGTAATAATCCACCAAAACTTCACTCTTGATCAAAAACACCAATTTATCGATCAAACGAGGCACTGTGTTTTTAATTCACAGCGTGAAGATCAACAGTTAACCAGAAAAAACATTTTTACAGAAGTATTATTAATACGTGCTGTTAAAGTTTCGTTTTGGTTAACGTTTGCCTTCATATGTAAGAAATAAACTTTATAAAACATACTTTTTTGAGTAAAGATATAGGCTGTCTTGCATTAAACAAGTGTTATAATGGGACATGCCTCAAACCTCATCTGGATAAGTGTTACAGAAGGGGTAATTGTTAAGGTATGTTACACGAAACTTGTGGCAACTACCTGTATAGCGAATCCTATGTAAGTCCTGCCCCAGAGCACATGTTGTCTTCTTTCATTAACATTAACATGTTACGTGTAGCCGAATTATTAGCGCGGAAGTTGCATTTCTTATATATTTATTTAGTTGATTTGTGCGTCATTTCATGCAGAAGAATTTTTCAGAAACTTGCATTTGTGGTGCAGTTATTTTTTCCCAATTTTGCATTTGTGGTGCAGTTATTTTTCCCAATCTTGCATTTGTGGTGCAGTTATTTTTCCCAATCTTCAGTGTCTAATGAAGAAAAGATATTTCAGTATGAATACAATAGGATATCATTCTCCCATTGTATGACCCATACATCACTTCAGCGCTTTTTGGGGGCTTTATAAGTCGCATGCTTGTCATATAACAAGAAAAGAAGAATAGAAGTGGCCGTGCGAATTTGTAAGCAGCTGTCACACACAACTATAGTCTTTTTCGCTTCTTGAGACGAGCCTTACCAAACCAGGTTCTTTAATAACATTGTTTTTGATGCCGAGATGCCGATAAACGAGGACTTTTCTCATATGAGCTAAAGCAATCTTTTCATACAGAAAAATACTCCAGTTGAAAATGGTATTGTGTACTCCATGGCGAAGAACCTTCCAGACCAGTGTATCACTGTTCTGCTTACATTGTACAATACCATTTGGAAAAACATGTAGCTATCTCTAGCCTGTAAATGATCGTCTATCCAGGTTGTTAGACGCTCATTTCTTATCAAAGAATACATGATTGCTGTGGCATGTTGTAGAGAATTGAACTGCTTGCTGTGGCATGTTGTAAAGAAGGGAGCTGCTTGTTGTGACTTGTAGAGAAGGGAGCTACTTGCTGTGACTTGTAGAGAAGGGGGCTGCTTGCTGTGGCATGTTGTAAAGAAGGGGGCTGCTTGCGGTGGCATGTTGTAGAGAAGGATACTGCTTGCTGTGGCGTGTTGTAGAGAAGGATACTGCTTGCCGTGGCATGTTGTAAAGAAGGGAGCTGCTTGCTGTGACTTGTAGAGAAGGGAACTTCTTGCTGTGGCATGTTGTAGAGAAGGGAACTGCTTGCTGTGACTTGTAGAGAAGGGGGCTGCTTGCTGTGGCATGTTGCAAAGAAGGGGACTGCTTGCTGTGACTTGTAGAGAAGGGGGCTGCTTGCTGTGGCATGTTGTAAAGAAGGGGACTGCTTGCTGTGACTTGTAAAGAGGGGAACTGCTTAAAAAGGAAAACCACGAGTATAGTCGGTGAAATATTTGGATTGGTAAAGAATGTTTTGTCAGATCACCCCATTAGAGTTAGAATAGGTAGAGAGTATTCGATGGTTGTATCAGTTGATAATGACTCCCCGCAAGGCTTCTCCCACAGTGTTCAATATAGCCATAAATGATTTGCCTACAACTGGATGACTTTGTTTGCTGATGACAAAACTATTTGGTGCTACTCTGGTTGCTTCAAGATACATCCAGTAGGAACTGGATGATTTATTTTGATTGATATTTTATGTCATACTTAAGAATATTTCACTTATACCACGGCGACCAGCATTATGGTGGGAGGCAATCGGGCAGAGCCCGGGAAAAACAAAAGACCATTCGCAGCCTTCCGGCCATACCTTCCCACGTGCGGCCGGAGAGGAAGCCAGTATAAGCTGGACTTGAACTCACACCGACCACATGGGTGTTGGGACATGATGATACCCTGGAATGGAGCATGTTGTGGCGCTTCAAGTTATCACATGTGAAGACAGAGTGTGAGATAATCTAACTTTTTGCTCCTTCCGTATCTTAATGGATGGGTGATTAAATTCTCTTCTAAATTTAAATACCTGGGCACAATCTTCGACAAGCATCTTTCTTCGGCAGAGCATATCGAATTGATTTCTACTGACTGCCAGAAGGTTCTGAATACGCTGCGGACTGTATCTGGTAAATCCCGTTTGTTACTCTTTCACAGAGCCCGTATTCAATCACGTCTAGAGTATTTCTGTGAGGCGTACAATTCCGCATGTGTTTCTCTGATCACTTAACTGGTATACTATGGGCTTTCCAGTTTCTTAGCGCTTTTAAACCGTTGAAATGTGCTTTATTAAACGATGTCTGTCTGCCTTCCTTTTTTTGAAATGCTTGAATGTCAGCAAATGCTTGTCACTTAGTCCTTATACATTTCACGATTTAATGAAGAGGTCTCTGCATTCTTTGAGTGCAGATTTAAATCGGAATGACACATTCTACCTTGGGAACTATTTTCAAATCTTTACGTTCTAAATGCCTTCAGTCTGTTGCCGCTAGTAATGTCTCTTTCTTATTCCGTTATAAAAAGTTCTAACATATTCTGTTGTAATTAGTACACCGTTTATTTAACTGTGTGCATCTTTGTCGATCGTTGTCTACATGTCTATGCGTCTATGAGATATCTTTCCATCCATGTCTATGTGTCTATGAGATGTCGTTCCATCTATGTCTAAGTGTCTATGTGCTATCTTTCCATCTATACATGTGATATCTTTCCATCCATGTGATATCTTTCCATCCTAGGGGCCTCCGTGGCTCAGTAGGTTAGCGCGTTAGCGCAGCGTAGTGACCCAGAAGCCTCTCACCAATGCGGTCGCTGTGAGTTCAAGACCAGCGCATGCGTGGGAAGGTCTTCCAGCAACCTGCGGATGATCGTGGGTTTCCCCCGGGATCTGCTCGGTTTCCATCGTCTCCTCAGTCGTATAAGTGAAATATTCTTGAGTACGGCGTCAAACACCAATCAAATAAATAAATAAATCTTTCCATCCCTGTTTATAAGATATTGTTCCACCCATGTCTATGTGTCCATGTGATATCTATCCATCCATGTCTAAGTGATATCTGTCTACCCATATCAATGTGATGTCTTTCCATCCATGTCTATGTGCTATCTTGCCATCTATATCTATGTGTCTATATATGTGATATCTTTCCATCCTTGTTTATGTGATATCTTTCCACCCATGTCTATGTGTCCATGTAATATCTATCCATCCATGTCTAAGTGTCTAAGTCATATCTTTCCATCCATGTCTATACATGTGCCTGTGTGATATCTTTCCATTCATGTCTATGTGTCTATGTGATATCTTTCCATCCTTGTCTATACATGTGTCTATGCGATATCCATCTGGACCTACAATGTGTGTTAATGACACAAACCCGGAATCATAATGTTTACTTATGGCAAGGTTTTTTCGCGCTATTAGCACACATCAAGTATACGCATGGGGTTGCCATTCTTCTAATACATTAATATATAAAGACATACAACAGGACATTCAAGGGAAATAACTCTTGCCTACTTATTTGCCAACGTAAATGCCTTGCACTTGTGGTGGGTGTGTTGCTATTGTTTACCACACACCTACACGATGTTACAGTCGCTACTGCACTTCCATATTGATGACGACCACTGCTGTCGAGTTTGAAGCGAGAACGGTTACTAAGCCGACACTGACTGACCTGTATCAGTGGTGTTTCCATGAGAATGTAGACAACTTCCGGCACCGGCCACTAGTGATACCAAAAATAAACATTGCACGTTTATAGCTTTACAGTAAATCCTGTTTTGTATAAATCCGAACTTTTTTATTTTTATGTTTATAACGATGTCAACAAAGCTCACAAGATATTACTGCAAAAACTGCTGTGTCAAGGTTATTGCATCAGACGCCTTTACTCTAAGTATCTTTAGTTTTACAATGAGTATAATTCTCTTGTATGTAAATATAGACAAAGCGTCCAGAATCTCTGGCGGTCTGCTTCATGATTGTGTCTAATTCCGCTTAACCCGTGACTAGGGGGTATATACTCATCGTGTTGAATGATATGGCCGCGTTAGATATACTAAAAATTCCAAACAAAGCGCAACATTTTTGGTTTATCGTTAACTATCATGTACCATACCAGTTAGCTTGGAGCCCATTTCTTTTAGCCAGTCACCTAAATTCAGCTATCTGTAAAATCAGTCATGCCCTCGCTACGAAAATTGTCTTTCGTTGAGGACACGTAATACCATAGCTCTACACATGGATCTGTTGTAAGTCTATATTAATGCCAGAAAATGCCGTTAAAATACATTTTTTAATTAATAGTGTTAAGCCCGATGAAACACCAAGAACTCATTGCCTCGTACTTATTCAAAAACCAGTGGCATGCTGGGCAATGGAGGTGGGAAAAATTTGTTTGACAATGGCTGCACCAACATGCGGTTAAAACAAACACCACACAGTAACAACCCACTCTACTGTTTCAGCCAAAAGACTACAGAACTTCCTAGCATCCAGCTATACTGCCGTGAGATCATATAATACAAGAGATCAAATAATATTACAAAACAAGTAACAGGTGAAATAAGGCCTCTTGTCAATTTACCTCAGTCAGGGTTTTGTTCTAACTGTTCATGCAAATACATAGATAGTAGCAATTTACACACCATAAATTTTACATTAAAGCCCTTAGCTTGTAAAAAGTCAGTCACATGTATGTAAACGAAATTTATGCCTACTCTACTGCTGATTTTGAAAAACTGGTACTGTATCTTGTGAACTTTTGCTTTTGTACCTATTTCTATTTATTGCTTTCATGTCAACCCTATATTACCCCTACCCCGACCCCACGCAACACCACACACACTTTTATCCAAATGGCCGGTTGGACAGCCATAATAAACCGGGGCCAACCTCTGTCAATAATTTGATCCTAAGTTGGATGGCATTAGCAAAGTCTTCTGACCACTGAATTCCACTATGCATGCTCCTTTAGTATCGTCATTCCACACTAAATGACACCCATTACACGCACACACTCCGCCACTACTGCCCGTCCACGCCCATCCATTTTATTAACCCAGCCCTTCACATCTAATTACCGATGGCGTTTTTGCCGATTCCAATTGCACACATCGCGAGTTTATTTCTTGATCAAACAAAACCGAAAGGCACTCAACAAACAATACAGAAGATTTCAACAATCGAGTCCACCCATTAGGAGTAAACAACGAAGTCAGCGCACACTTGAAAGTGACAATAATTTTCGGGACCACAGATAACTGGTAAACTGTTTGGCCAGTGTCCGTGCTTGACCAGTCGTGACTGACCACCCTGTCTCACACCATTCACCTCCGTCTAAATGGTCAACGGTATAATGTAAACTGTACCCTTGTGGGTGTAAAAAAAAAAAACTCTCACATAAATGTGCGCAGTAAATATAGACTTACCTACACATCGATGGGTACATTTTTTCAATGTAGATCTTTGCTTTGTCGCGATCGTGGTACAAGTGTCAGCTTGTAATTGTCAAGGGGCAAATTCATCATATAGTCAGCTAACAGCCCTCACTACGAAAGTGGGCAAATGTCCCATGATTCTCTTCTTTAGATTTGGCGCTTCAAAATGTAGCGCAGTAACAGTTCTGTACACTCAAAAAATTAATCTATTAATTTTAACAGAAAGTCTGTTGTCTGGGTGATGTTAGAATATATTCTGCTATTGTAACATACTATTCTGTTAAATATAACACATCTTTTCTATTAATTCAGCATAAAGATTCTATGAAACCAAAAGGATATTATGTTGAAAATAACGCATATTATGTAATAACACAATATATTCTAGCATCACTCAGACAACAAACTTGTGTTAACGATCTGAACAGATCATTTCTAGTGTATCCGTGCCAGTTTGAAGGCCTGTATAGATGTTTGTGGGTTTAATACTAGAATGAGACTGTTGTCACCATGTGATATGTATTGTAACAAAACTTCCTCATTCAAAGTACTTAATGGAATTAACCCTAACCAGATGGCCGATAAAATGTTTAAGTATCGTTAAACCCCTTACCAAATAGAGAATTAAAGATAACAGCAAGCGACGTGTCTAAATAACAGTTTATACAGACCGTCAAGCAATAAAACAACATTCAAAGTGAAATCCCCCCAATCCAGTTTCACTGACAAACTTTGATTAGCATCGCGTAAGAGTTCGCATTCATTTTAATCGCAGATAGGAAATACACATATCTATTTAGCCTAGAAACATGGAGGCAACCACCGTTCTCGTCTAGTTTGTAACTTAAAATTGTAAGATTTCTTTAAATATTGAGTTTCATTTTTTTTCCTGTTAGAAAAAACAGAACACGAGATGTTGAGCAACTCTCTGCCGTTTTGAAAAGTATCTGAGAACATAGGGAAATTGTGCAGGGTGTGTAGTTTACTTCCACAGGTGTTGATTGACGTACATCACCTGGCATGCCTGGAAGGCTTTCACAGGCCTATCACACGTACATCACCCGGCATACCTGGAAGTCTTTCATGGGCCTATCACACCTACATTATATGTAAGCACTTACACTCCGCCTTCTTTGATGGTTTTAACAGCGGCGGAGTGCTATTGGCAAATACAGACGTGAAGGGTCATCTTTCAAAGTTCATGATAACTATAACACAGACAATAATTGAAAACTAGCTACGTATTCATTTATCAACGTCTATGTAAACAAAGAGATTGCTTTTACAGGTGGGTGAAACGTGCTTAATCAACAACTGACGGTTCATGATACTGGCTGGAAAAAAATACAGCAGGGTGAAAATATATTTGTGAGTGAAACAGGTCAGGTGTCTTGATAACGGAGTTGTGTAAAGCGGCACTTCTCGTTTAAACATGTTCTCACCACGAAATTCCGGCAATATTGCCGAAGTGACGTTTAGCCGCACTCTTTCATGTATTCATTATAACGTACCGGCCCCGATATCACAGTTGGTAGTGGGTCCATTTCGGGAGCGGTGGATCCAAGGTCAAGCCCGAGTCGAGTCACACCTGAGACCTTAAAAGAGGAAGTTGTAACTTCCTCTCTTGACGTTCAGCAGAAAGGGGATAGTGCAACGACCAGCTGACCCGTATCGGTATAATGGCTCAGGCGGGGCGCCTTACTTGCGTTCGGTAAAGCGTCTCAGAGAAGCAGCACTTGATAAAAGAGCGGTGGAAATCCGTCCTGCAACAAGGAGGCACGTTACATGCACTCCAATCGTCGTCAAATGACTGAAAAAGTGTTAAGTGCGATGTTTAAACCCCATGCACTCACTTACTCACTTACTCACGCGTTATGACGCGGCGTCGCAAATGGTGTCACGTGGTAAAGTTCATGATGTCCTCCGTGTTCTGTACCATTCCCTCATCCAAGAACATCATCAAAGTCGTATTCGTGAAATGTCCGTGATAACGACGTAAACACCAGCCAAAAATTCAATAATGTAATAAATTACGGAAATAACTCAGTTTAATGAGTATTTATTTCTTGTTGCCAAAATGTAGCTAGAGTATCTTAAGTTGACTTCTTGAAACATCGTAAAGTGATGTTTCCTCAGACAGCTGCATTTGAAGAAGGATGTTTCTATTTACAATTGAACAATTTATACAAATCACTTTTTTGACATCTCTTTTAAATAAACATTCCTTAAACAGTTCTACAATTTAATCAAATGTGTAGGTACTAAGTTACATGAGTTTGTGGAAAATATATGTCTTTATTTATCTGGCGTTTTCTGCCGTATTCAGGAATATTTGTTTTATATGACAACAGCCAGCATTATGTTGGGAGAAAAATGGGCAGAGCCCGGGAAAACTCACCAATTGTCAGAGGCCCATGAGTTGTTATGCTGTGCTAGCAATCTAACCACTCGGCCACGGATACCCCCGGGGAAAATGAGTCCTGAATATTTCATTAGGATATAATACCTTTTGTTCCCTTTCCACGTGATGAAATACTACAAGGTAACACCCCAAGCAAACATATATCCATACATTAGAAGCACGTGGCATATCGTGGCCGTGTGGTGAAGTTTCCTGCCTTATAATCTCTCAAGTAATCAGAGACGCAGGCATATAAAGAAAGGGAAGAAATTATTTAACCATAGTTATTTCGGAAGAGACGAGGAAATAGACCTGAACTGACACAAACATTTCTTACAAATTTGGTAACTTGGTAAATCACCTTTTTATCTGGAATCTTACAAAGCCATGGGCGGCGCTATGTTAGAGAAACAGGAAACACGCTGTCGCGTGACACGTGCCCCAGGTTCATATGGATCCTTGCAACGTGTATTTTGCAGGTAGATCAGTACACTTCTTGGTGCCGGTATAACGGTTTATCCTGTAAACATCATATCATGGTACCGATGAATGATTCAGGATCATGTTTCTCAATGTAATGTTGCAAACCTCGCCCCAAATGGGGCGAAATTCGTGTCCAAGTGTTGATCAAGTATATGTATCTATACAGGGCGTCTTGGAGTTATATGTTGCAGTAAGACAGCGCATCCATCCATACAGTCCTGTGGATAACGCACGGCCAGCATCGCATCCATCCATACAGTCCTGTGGATAGCGCACGGCCACCATCGCATCCATCCATACAATACCTTTGATAACGCACGGACAGCATCGCATCCATCCATACAATCTTGTGGATAACGCACGGACAGCATCGCATCCATCCATACAATGCTGTGGATAACGCACGGCCAGCATCGCATCCATCCATACAATGCTGTGGATAACGCACGGCCAGCATCGCATCCATCCATACAATACTGTTGATAACGCACGGCCAGCATCGCATCCATCCATACAATCTTGTGGATAACGCACGGCCACCATCGCATCCATCCATACAATGCTGTGGATAACGCACGGTCACCATCGCATCCATCCATACAATCTTGTGGATAACGCACGGCCAGCATCGCATCCATCCATACAATACCTTTGATAACGCACGGACAGCATCGCATCCATCCATACAATCTTGTGGATAACGCACGGCCACCATCGCATCCATCCATACAATGCTGTGGATAACGCACGGCCACCATCGCATCCATCCATACAATGCTGTGGATAACGCACGGTCACCATCGCATCCATCCATACAATGCTGTGGATAACGCACGGCCAGCATCGCATCCATCCATACAATCTTGTGGATAACGCACGGACAGCATCGCATCCATCCATACAATCCTGTGGATAACGCACGGCCATCATCGACCAACGATCGCATTTGTTGATGATTAAAATGATACTATATACATTTGAAACTATACTTGTACCGACGACTATCAAGTTCGTGATCAATACGGTCGCGTGTTCGAAACCAGCCCTCGCTGTTTGGGCTGCATCTTTTAAGTCAGTAGGATTGCTATAGACACTCAGGTTTCTTCAATCCACAAACCTGACCTCCATCATAGAACTGAAAAATTTCTAAGCACAGCGTTAAATCCCAATCACGCAAAACAATTATTCTAGTATGAAACACAGCTAGATAGTGACAAACACCAACACACACACAAAAAAAACAACGGAATCTTCTGACCAATTTTTATGCATTAAAATGAAAAGAAAAAATTAAATAGTTGAACCTGGCCAAAATAAAAGGCAAACGAAATGGCTCATAACTGATGAAACAAAAAATAAAAAATATATATACCAATATAAAAAATATACGTTTTGAGCCTTGTAAGTGGTTTGAAGATGCAGTACTCCTAACATGGGATGTAACGCTGGGGAATAAATGTAGGACAAACCTGGAACGAGGAGGCCTATATATAGGATATGTAGGAAAACTACGTACAGGCAAATTAAAAGGAATCAAACAATAGGGAGTTTCCGCTACAGGTTTCCTGTATCCGATAAGCACTTTGACAGGACAAATCTTCGTAGAATCCATATCACGCAAATGATGATGAAAACTTAATGTTGTGTATCACAGCGAGCAAACAGATATGTGAAAATGAACAAAACCATCGCAAGAGTTTGGAATCTTCACACAGAGCAGATAGGTGAAAATGAACGAATCAATCTAAAGAGTTTGGAATCTTCACACAGAGCAAACAGATATGTGAAACTGAAGATAACAATCTGAAGATTTTGGAATTTTCACACAGAGCAAACAGATATGTGAAACAGAACAAAACAATCGCAAGAGTTTGAAATCTTCACACACAGCAAACAGATATGTGAAACAGAACAAAACAATCTAAAGAGTTTGGAATCTTCACACACAGCAAACAGATATGTGAAACTGAACGAAACAATCTAAAGAGTTTGGAAATTTCACACAGAGCAAACAGATATGTGAAACTGAACGAAACAATAGCAAGAGTTTGGAATCTTCACACACAGCAAACAGATATGTGAAACTGAACAAAACAATCTAAAGAGTTTGGAATCTTCACACACAGCAAACAGATATGTGAAACTGAACGAAACAATCTAAAGAGTTTGGAAATTTCACACAGAGCAAACAGATATGTGAAACTGAACGAAACAATAGCAAGAGTTTGGAATCTTCACACAGAGCAAACAGATATGTGAAACTGAACATAACAATCTGAAGATTTTGGAATCTTCACACAGAGCAAACAGATATGTGAAACTGAACATAACAATCTGAAGATTTTGGAATCTTCACACAGAGCAAACAGATATGTGAAACTGAACAAAACAATCTAAAGAGTTTGGAATCTTCCCACAGAGCAAACAGATATGTGAAACTGAACGAAACAATAGCAAGAGTTTGGAATCTTCACACAGAGCAAACAGATATGTGAAACTGAACATAACAATCTGAAGATTTTGGAATCTTCACACACAGCAAACAGATATGTGAAACTGAACATAACAATCTAAAGAGTTTGGAATCTTCCCACAGAGCAAACAGATATGTGAAACAGAACAAAACAATCGCAAGAGTTTGAAATCTTCACACACAGCAAACAGATATGTGAAACTGAACAAAACAATCGCAAGAGTTTGGAATCTTCACACAGAGCAAACAGATATGTGAAACAGAACAAAACAATCTGAAGAGTTTGAAATCTTCACACAGAGCAAACAGATATGTGAAACTGAACAAAACAATCTGAAGATTTTGGAATCTTCACACAGAGCAAACAGATATGTGAAACTGAACAAAACAATCGGAAGAGTTTGAAATCTTCCTGTTCTTCCTGCAAACAGTCCAGCAATTATACCCGACATGAAGCCTTCCAACTGCACGTCTTTATTTTTTCTTGTTTACCAATTCACATATTTTTGCAGAGAACACCATCTGGCCGCGCATTCCAGGAATCTCCAGTTACTGCCTCCACGAAGTCATATGATGATGTTTGCGGAGGAGCACACGGCGCCGAGGCAATAATGTTGAAACCTTTACTGAGCCAGCCTAGCTCCTATCAAACGATACCACAGTTTGTAAAGCGTGCACGATGTTAGAACACATATCACAGTATACCATACACAATGTGGAGCGTCTTGCGCAAACTGATCTTTAATGTGAATCATTGGGTCTGAAGCTGTCTTCATGAGACACTTTGCATTGCATTTTGTCAGTACTAGCTACTGATGTTAGTTCATACTTTAATTGTGTTTATCATCGTTTTGCATCATTCGTGAACGAGTATAGCTCCGAATGGTCAAATATGGCAGGGAGAATCGGGCCTGGCAAAACAAACCGGCCCACAGCTGTGATAACGCAAACCTATCTCTACGAGTGCTGTTACACAAGGTTGTTAGTCTTTCCTTTCCCTTGGAATATCGTTCCTGTTGATAAACCTGTCATATATTTTGCACTTGCTCGGAGTTATACATGTAGTGTCAAGTACGAATGGTACTTCATGTCATCCTCCTTCAGAAAACGCACAAATATCATGTCAACAATTGCCCACTGTATGACTTTGGTCAATGCCCTTCACTAAAAACCAATGGCTCGGTGACTTTAACCAAAAACAATGTCAGGGCCACATTCTTGGTGTCCTTGGACTGCAGTGGTGACAGAGGTTGCTGTTCATCTTTAACCTGACGTGTTGACACAGTATCTCCTATGCCCTTCACTAAAATCCAATGGCTCGGTGACTTTAACCAAAAACAATGTCAGGGCCACATTCTTAGTGTCCTTGGACTGCAGTGGTGACAGAGGTTGCTGTTCATCTTTAACCTGACGTGTTGACACAGTATCTCCTTACATATGCCTGTCAATGACTAGCGTGGGGTGTTCTTCAGGGATTGTGGTGGGCGTGATACTCTGTGACGCATGGTACAGCACGTTTCTGTCTCGGATCTCGTCATTGGCATTTTAACTCTGAACCTCGGTTGATGTTGAATCTACGGTGTTGTTTTAGCGCGTACTACAAAGCATCTCTCAAGTATTATTATTATCATTATTATAATAAATATGTATATATTGATTTTTCACTGAATTTGATATTAAAAATCTAATAAGAGAGCACTCACGTGCAGATCGTTTAAATCAGAGCTAAACATGGTCTATAGAATACAATGATATGCGTAGAACTCTCACATGTTTAGTGAAATCGTTAAAACAAAGGATAGAAGACTTTAGTTATTGACCTGTGGTGTATTATGTCGCTTGTTCGGATCATCACCGTGTTAGACTTAGGTTCGATCCTACATATCAGGCGTGAGAGTCATCATTCACCTGACTTGGTCACATGTATTCTATGTACCACGTACACATTGTGTCAGCCACGTGCGTAATTTATCCGCCACGTGGGCAATGTGTCTCTCACGTGTAAGTGATTTCTGAGTGCCATACTTCCTATCAACTCCATCCTCATCATTATACCACTACTTCAATTATTGTATCCCTGTTTTCATTATCTTGACTTGCTTTCCTTCATCTTGTCATACATTTTATCCTCCTGTCACGCTTATGCACCACTTGTCACACTGTCAAGCTTATGTACTACTTGTTACACTGTTACGCTTATGTACTACTTGTTACACTGTCACGCTTATGTAGCACTTGTTACGCTTACGTGCCACTTGTTACACTGTCACGCTTATATACCACTTGTTACACTGTCACGCTTTATGTACCATTTGTTACACAGTCACGCTTATGTACCACTTATTATACTGTTACATATACTGCTTGTTACACTATCATCACGTGTACCCCTCGGTCATGCGTACTCTTTACTCCTGCGTTTTTCTGAGATTCGCGGGCAGATAGACGGAGGCCGCCGGACAATCCTCATTGAGGACGTACGGTTCCGGAACTCCAGTTCATTGTCTGGACTGAGAAGCGAAGATCCTCCGGAATGGCCGGAGGAGTTTAGTGACAGTAGACTTCGACTTTCTTCCAGCGACA
The DNA here is from genome assembly GCF_032854445.1 of Liolophura sinensis. Classification (NCBI taxonomy): domain Eukaryota; kingdom Metazoa; phylum Mollusca; class Polyplacophora; order Chitonida; family Chitonidae; genus Liolophura; species Liolophura sinensis. Next base: position 1,406,844 of record NC_088301.1, on the reverse strand, counting down.
TGGAACTTCCGTCAAGACTGCTCATATCTGATGTCGACCCGTAGATCTCCAACCAACACCGGAACTGTAATATTCTGGAGCGAAGGCCAATGAACTGACTCCTCAGCATTTTGTCCTGTTCTCGCATCAGCAACTACAACACAACAATAGAAACTAATTAGGCGCGGGCAGAACTATCGGTTAATACAACACAGCAACGGAAATTATTTATTTATTTATTTATTGGTGTTTTACGCCGTACTCAAAAATATTTCACTTATACGACGGTGGCCAGCATTATGGTGGGAGGAAACCGGGCAGATCCCGGGAGAAACATAAGACCATCTGCAAGTTGCTGACAGACCTTCCCACATACCGGAATTAATTAGGCGCGGACAGAACCATCAGCAACTACAACACAACAAAGGAAACTAACTGGGAACGAACAGAACCATCAGCAACTACTATATCAGAGGGGAAAGTAATCAGACACAGCATCATTGGCTACAACATAACAGAAGAAACTAATTAGGCACGGACAGAAACATCATCAGCTACACAGGAGATACTAATTAGGCACGGACAGAAGCATCACCGACCACACAGGAGAAACTAATTAGGCACGGATAGAAACATCATCAGCTACACAGGAGATATTAATTAGGCACGGACAGAAGCATCACTGACCACACAGGAGGAACTAATTAGGCGCGGACAGAAACATCATCAGCTACACAGGAGATAATGATTAGAAGCATTAGGAACAATACAGGAGGAACTAATTAGGCGAGGACAGAAACATCATGAGCTACACAGGAGATACTAATTAGGCACGGATAGAAGCATCAGGAACTATACAGGAGGAACTAATTAGGCACGGATAGAAACATCATCAGCAACACAGGAGATACTAATTAGGCACGGACAGAAGCATCACCGACCACACAGGAGGAACTAATTAGGCGCGGACAGAAACATCATCAGCTACACAGGAGATACTAATTAGGCACGGATAGAAGCATCATCAGCTACACAGGAGGAACTAATTAGGCACGGATAGAAGCATCATCAGCTACACAGGAGGAACTAATTAGGCACGGATAGAAACATCATCAGCTACAAAATAAAACGGGTATGGATAAAACAAACAAAAACAAACAAACAAAAAAGTCAAAATATACAGGTACAGTGAGTTCAAGCCCAGCTCATGCTGATTTCCGCTGGCTACCTGCGAATGGTCATTGGTTTCCCCTGGGTTCTGCCTGGTTTCCTTCAACCATAATGCTGGCCGCCGTCATATAAGTGAAATATTCTTGAAAACGGAGTAAAACGCCAATAAATAAATAAATAAATAAGATTAACAATTATTCTTTCATCTATAAAAAACGTGGTTGACTGGTATTTATTCCTATGCAAAAATATGATCGTAACAATGGGAATGCACATGTAGTAAATGCTCACGTAGTGTATGGCAACATTGTATTGGCAAGGACATTTGGGTAACTTGTTCACTTAGCGTAAGGTGGCATTATAATGCCAATCAAACTACAGCCAGTTGTTCACCTACGAGCGAGACTTATTATACTTGTAACCAAACTGCAGCCAATTGGTCATCTTAACATGAGACTAAGTTATACTTGTTACCAAACTGCAACCAATTGTTCATCTTAAAGCGAGACTTAGTTATACGTGTAACCAACCTGCAGTCGGTTGTTAATCTTAGACTGGGACTAAGTTACATTTGTAACCAAACTGCAGCCAATTGTTCTACAAAGAGGCTATATCATACTCACATGATACAAGTTTATGGGTATTGTGATTCAAGAATCCACACCAGTGCGTTTATCACCTTACCTACCAGACTGGAAAGTCTAGACTAATTTTATATATTACCAGTAATATACAGGAAGCAATGTTTTATGTGCGTATACTCACCGCGCCTTACACACGGTCATTTTAGCCTGGTACAGAGATAGTGAAAACTATCTGCTGTCGTACCAGACACTAACCGCTTAAAATGAAATTAAATTATCTAAGCTGTTTGATCTCTCAGTTTGTTGGACTCTGTGAGGTATATGTTTTCTGTGAGGTGGGTGTATTTACAGCCATAAATTTAACAATACCTCTAGGGCTACTTTCACAAAACTTCGTAAATCAAAATTTTCGTAACTTTTTGACGGGGTTGCCTAGAGTATAGCGCCATAGAGCCACGCGATTTGCGAGGAATTAAAGTTGTCTAACGAAGTTTTGTGAAATCTATACCCTTGTTGTGTGGTGATGGAAATGTACCCCTTTAGGCCCTCATTGGAAAAATTTAATGGGTTAAGATGATTTGTTTGGCTTTTAGTTGGTTTGATTTCATTTAGTGTCTTTATTCGCCATAAACCATTTGTGTGATGTGAAATCTGGATGTTTCATTTTATACGGCCTTCCAAGGATAGACTTCACGCACGGTAATCCACATGAATATACCTCTCTGGACGCCATAAATACTCCAGCGCTTAATCACTTTAACATTTACGGGTGATTTATCAGACCTGTTTTTTAAAGACGTCCTAAAATAACTTTGAGTGTGATGACATTTAGCTAAGGTGCTCCGAGTCACGTCCCAAACCTCAGAGCCACATGCGGATGTAAGGCTTTGCCTGTCACTTTGCACTGTATATCACCTTACGAGACATACCTACTGCGAAGAACAACTCTGAGCCCATTAATTACCATTATCAGCATATGTTCGCAACTGATCCGTATATACGTTGTTTCACAGTTATGTTCCTTTATCCAATATGGCCCCTAATTTCATGCGAGGCGCGTTAAGGGTTAGAAACGGTCTCTCGGTTGAGAACATTCAGAACTGATCACAAATTAGAACAAATACTTTCCACAGTTGAGCTTGAGCACTACTTCACGACTCACCGGAGTCGTCCTAACCTTAGGATCGGTCCGATGAGGAGCTATTGGGAAAAAAATGATCTGAAAACAGGTGTGACGACGTCTACGCGCGGACCTCACAAAGAGCCACCGTTGAAGACTTAATCAGGGCTCACAGGATGTCTTAATTAAACTTGAAGCAAATGCACACTTCAGTTGTTAAAATGCAATTCGTAAATAACAGAAAATAGCATAATTGTCTAACCTACTTGAACGCACAGATTGTGATGTCTCAATGTTTCACCGTATAATTATGCGTGAACACTATAGGCCTAATACTACTGGGCAAGTGATGGAAATTAAATGGCAAAATGCTTTTGCAAAACTGATTTTGTGATGAAGTGACTTCTTTCAGCATCATTTGCTAGTAGGGTATAAGCTGGATGAAAATCACCAACTTGCAACGCCTGCGCAGCATCTACACGCTCTGTGAGAAATATATCACTGAAAACGAGAACGACAGCTCTCAACTGAAGACAAATTATTTTATGAGCTATTTAGAGTTTGATGCAATTATCTGAGCATGCGCACTGGTGGACAACTTACGATACACTCACATGAATAAAGCTTTCAAGAAAAAAGTAATTAAATTCCGTTGATAGTTTTTACCTCGTGTCGGTGATTTAATGACCTGTGTTATCTATATGATCGACAAGAAAACCTTCCTACTGACAAGGCCTGTTTATGTTCTACACGTCACTACAAGCTTAATACTAATCCGTCATAGTCTAATCGCTGACACATGGATCAATCTTGATTCCCTTTTATAAAGCCTTAGTGTACAGTATATAGACACAGCCACCCGTTGTACTCTAGGTATCTGACTTCATATCCACAAATAGGTAATGCGGTATAATTGTAATATAGGCCTACCTAAATTATGTAAAGCTCTCATACATTTACAACACATACATTAAAATGGGTATATATATGGATTTTAGCGCCAATGAAGTTGAGCTGATTTATTTATATTGAACTAGAATTCCAAGTACCGCTCGAATACAAGACTGAATTGGTCGAAATCAGTATATGTAGTTCATAATCTTGGAATTTGACATACTGGTACTTCATGTAACATGTATCTAATACCGGAAATATTATGCTTCAATATTCCCAATCAGCACACATGTATACCCGCCGTATATGGCAGTGTTTTATTCCCGATTGATTAGGTCGATATGATTGATCAGATATCTGATTGAACGATTACGTGAATTTATACGAGTAAAGAAACCAGAGAAATTTCCGTATTAAAGAAATATGCAATCTGAACAGGACAGAACCAGATTTCTACATCTATAAATATTCCAGCTGTATACATGTTCTGTTAATTTACCTTTTAGTTTCGGGAAACTTTGTTTGGAGCTATAGAATAAAATAAAACTTCAGTTACTCACAATTTCTTGCCGTATCCATTTTAATGCTTGTTCCAAGTCTCGCTCCCTATTCTCCTTGTCGTTTGGTAGAGGGTTAGGGTAGTCTATTTTCGTGTTAGAGTTATGGTCCGGGTCCAGCGATGCCCTGCTCAAGCGGACCAAGTATCTCGACGGCAGTTTGACCCGTGGTTTAGGCAGACTGTTGTCACTGGCTCTACAGTAACCTGAGGAGGTTGAAGGCGGATGGCGAACGGTGGGGAAGGGTTGACGTGGGGTGGAGGGGGTATGACGAGAGAGGTCGTCATCGTCCTCTGTGTCTAAATCTGACGGTGGATGGAGACTTATCACAATACCGTTACACGACTGTCTCTCTTCCAAAGGCTTCATGGTCGTCTTTTTGTTGACAGGTGTGTACACACAGGTTTGTTAATTACAAATAGGTTACTGCCAGGGTATATATCGGCTAATTACAGTCTCTCCAGAAAATCCAGGTGTATATGAGTTAGCCAGTGAGGTGACTTCCAGGATTAATTCTATGAGTTAATTCCACTCAAGTCCGTCAATCAAGAAATCCAAGTGAATATCAGCTGACCACTCAGGTAACATCCAAATATGTGTAAGTTAAATAGAGGCAAGTTTTATCACTCAGTGATTTCAGGTTAATGTAGGTACAAGAAAATAGGAGGATAAGTCGATCAGTTGATCATATTATACCGTAGCATTCAATAAATAATGTAGTAACACGGATGCTGTATGTCAACAGCATAAAAGGCCCTTAATCTAGTCCAAATCAATCCTCACGTGTCTACATGTTCGAAAAAGCAAGCAAATTGCCCCAAAAGTTATTTAATAGGTGCTCAATTCGCCAAGATTGTAGTTTCATCAGTCTTGTAAATTCTAGGCGTAACAGTCCATCACTTGTTTAAGTGTAAAAAATAATTGACCGCGTTCAAGTCTCAAGTGATCGTTGAGGTGTCCATCAATCAGTCTCTCGGGGTTAAACATGAAATTCCCGTCTGTATTTCAGTCACTCAAACAGGTAAAAATCCAAGTGGTTTAATTTAGCAAGTAGAGAGTTACCCCACCAAGACATAAACCCCAGGTGTGCAACAGTCACAAAGGTGGGCAACGCATTATTCCCGAATATGTACCACAGGCTACTGTCATTCGTTTAGTTAAAATCCAGGCGAGTATGATGACCGTAATTAAAGATTTCCTCCGTCAACAGGTAAATCTCAGGTGAGACTAAGGTAACACAGCTGGTGCATGGCCTTAAGTTGGCTGTCCCCGGGCTATTCTCCTGGCAACCACACGGATGGAAGGAGATCACCACGCGACACCCGGATCTCCTATAGAGATACTATTTTGCACTAAAGTCCTAAACCGGTCGGCTCAGGTGTGCAGCAATTTATGGTACTGGTAGCTAACTGGTTGATCAAGGGGAAAAGCTCGCTGCTCAACCTTCCACGCTCAAACCTAGTTACATCCAAGACATAAAGTCTAGCATCTTTACACCCAGAGCGGCGTGAAAAAAACCCCTTCCATTCCGAGCATAAATAAGTGAGCTATTTGAGCTCTAGCCGCCCGGCTATTGTAGGAGAGGTTTACCCCGATCTAATTGACGCTCAGCCAAGCACGACCCGAGCTCGCCCGGCAAACTTTTCTCCCCGAGTCCAGTAACTTGATCGCAGGTAGATTTGTGCTCTGCAATTACGAAGTTGAATGCCTTTGATAAAACGCAAGCAGAAAACTCATGTAAACATATCGTCATACCTTAGACTTTGGTCAACACAAATACAAGACCCAATGTAGCATAATTCAAAATTGCGCAAACCTATTCATTTGGTATCAGCAGTACTTATGGCATACAAAGTTAACATAAAAGAAAAATCTCAGTTTTGTGTATACCACGTGACTCGGTATATCGGCATACACCAACATAAAAGTTGGACACCAGCACGGTGTAACAAAAAGTTGTAAAAAAAAAAAATAGGGCAGAGCGTGTATTTCTTAACAATCTAGATAACACAAGCAAATATAGAAATTGGGTTGTAATCTTTATATAGTCCTGCGTCGTTAAAATTTACAAACTTTAAAATTGTTCAAATGTCCGGAGCATATGAGGATCGATTAAAATGTAGGCAACAATTTTATATACCTTATAGTGCATACATGCTTATATTGTACACACTGGCAATCTCACGGTGGACCCATATATACAAAAGCCGGGTTATGCGTACGGCGGTTGTCAGTCGCGGAAATCTGCTGGCTTCTATAAATACTTATATGCACGTATATATACATGTATAAATTTGAATATCAAAGGCTTACTTACACATACTCGAGTTGTAGAATAAGAAGATTTTGTATATACCGGTATTTGTAGCGGCTCGCATGACCACGTCTTCAAATCGGACCTGTTACAAAGCCTTTGAGCTCACCTTTGTAAGCATGAACTCGTAACGTTTAGTGGGTAGAGAATAGAGGAGTTAAGTTCGGATAGCGGACCCATGTGTACACAGCCGACCGACACTATATATCTTCAAACATCTACATTACCTATAAACATGACTGGAAAAGCCCACCGCTGATCCGAGTTCACTAATGCGGTAAAACGATTTGGTCTGCATCCAAAGTAAACCGCGGGAGTTAAATAATGCTAATGGGGGTAGAGCAATCAGTGGAGGGCTGAAGGGGTGTGTGATATGTACCCCAAGTGCCGTATGAATATATATACACACACCAATTATGTCAGCATGTACACACATATGACAAACACCCGTACACACCAATTAAGGCAGTCTTTACACATCAGTGATAAATACACGCATTACACCCGTACTCGTATCAGATCCATTATACGCATCAGATCCATACACACATTAGACTTGTATAAGCATTACACCCGTACTCGTATTAGATCCATATACGCATCAGATCCGTCCACGCATTAGGCCCGCACACACACTGGACACGTACTCGTATTAGATCCATATACGCATCCGATCCATGCACGCATTACACCCGTACTCGTATTAGGTCCATATACGCATCCGATCCCTGCACGCATTACACCCGTACTCGTATTAGGTCCATATACGCATCCGATCCGTACACACATTAGACTTGTACACACATTACACCCGTACTCGTATTAGATCCATGTACGCATCCGATCCATGCACGCATTACACCTCTGCACACATTAGACCCGTACTCGTATTAGATCCATATACGCATCCGATCCGTACACACATTAGACTTGTACACACATTACACCCGTACTCGTATTAGATCCATGTACGCATCCGATCCCTGCACGCATTAGACCTCTGCACACATTAGACCCGTACTCGTATTAGATCCATATACGCATCAGATTCGTGCACGTATTAGACTTGTACACGCATTACACCCGTACTCGTATTAGATCCATATACGCATCCGATCCGTACACACATTAGACCTTTACACACATTAGGCCCGTACTCGTATTAGATCCGTATACGCATCCAATCCGTACACGCATTAGACCTGTACACAGACTAGGCTCGTACTCGTGCTAGATCCATATATGCATTGGACCCATGCATGCATTAGGCCTGTGCACACATTAGGCTCGTACTCGTATTACATTCATATACACATCAGGGCCGTACACACATTAGAATTGTACACACATTAGGCCCGTACTCGTATTAGATCCATATACGCATCCGATCCGTACACACATTAGACCTGTACACACATTAGGCCCGTACTCGTATTAGATCCATATACGCATCCAATCCGTGCACGCATTAGACCTGTACACACGTTAGGCCCGTATTCTTTTTAGATCCATATATGCATTGGATCCATGCATGCATTAGGCCTGTACACACATTAGACTTGCACACACATTAGGCCCGTACTCGTATTAGATCCATATACGCATCCTATCCGTACACGCATTAGACCTGTACACACATTAGGCCCGTACTCGTATTAGATCCATATACACATCCGATCCGTACATACATTAGACTTGTACACACATTAGGCTCGTACTCGTATTACATTCATATACACATCAGGCCCGTACACACATTAGACTTGTACACACATTAGGTCCGTATTCGTATTAGATCCATATATGCATCAGATTCACGCATGCATTAGGCCTGTACACACACTAGGCTAGTACTCGCATTACATTCATACATGCATCAGGTCCATGTACACATTAGACCTGTACACACATTTTACAAAACTACTTGTCGCACATAGACTGGTACTATAGAACATACCTAAATAATATCTTCAGGTATTAAAGGAATTATTACCGGTTTCCATAAATTCTCCATATACCCGAGCCATTATACTAATACATGTCAACCAGTCGTTGACTGGCACTTCTCCCACTAAATGTTGAACGCCAAGCAAGGAAGCTTCAACTTTCTCTTTTATAGTCTGAGCTGTGACCCGACCCAGGGCTGACCGTGGATTTCCCGCCCCAGAGGCGGACGCTTTACCAGCTGAACCATCAGCCCCGGTGGTGTACCTAGAAGCCATGGAATGCCATAACATAGGCCTAAATATATACCTGTATCAGGTACAGGTGTTAAGGCTTATAAAGTTGACAGCGACAAATGTCTATGTACAGAATAACTAAGTCAGGCATCTTCTCTAGGGATCCACTCACAACAACATACCAGATGCCTGAGTGAAACAAGACGGTGCACCACAGGACTGGTACATCCGGAGAATTCTCTAACCATCTGTGCTAGCCCTTTTTGTAAATTGGGTTTGATTGACACTTCAATTATTTCCCCTTCAAAACCATCCACTCTGCTCACCTTTATTTCACCCCTCGCTGTGAGTTTAATACGGAGCCGTGCTTGTCAAGTGGACAGTATCTGGGTGATTTAAGATTGAATTGGTATGCGGAATATGCATTGATATCCGGCATTACAAAGCTGGCCGTTGGTTGTACGTAGTGAGTAACTGAGCCAGTCTAGGCATAGTTCGTGGTGAGAGCAGGCTCGTGAGAGAACCCTCAAGTCTCCAGATTCCAATTATAAATAACAGCTTCGCTAGGTTATGCTGCATGGAGCTACACTGATATAAGTGGCTGCCTCATGCAACATCGGCATGTGAACGGCAAACATACGGATAACGTCCGAACAATGAGTGCATGGAGGCTACTTCGAATAACACGAAAGGTTTCTCCTCTTGCTTTTCATTTGTATACACAACTTTTCATCAATTCTCCGCGCACTTTCAACAACATGCACTAAAATATAGTCCTTACTTTTTTCATATACATTTAATATATGTATATACTGAACATGACAAGCGGATGTATGTAGGTAAAACGATATGTATACTTTCTGACTACGCTGTTAGCTTAAAAAAAGGGAACATGCATATTAACAGTGAATTATTTTCTCCTTTTCTTTCCACCGCAATTGCTTACTGGATTGCACACAATGACATGAATAACTTTATATCTTTCAATCTATTTAGCCGTGCGCGGGAAAGTCTGGCAACACCCTGCGGATGATCATAGATTTCCCCCTGCCAGGTTTTCTAGCACCATAATGCTGACCGCCATCGGCGTAAAACACCATTCAAATAACTACATAAGTAAATCAGTCTATTTATATTATTGTTATTAAAGCCATACTTAAGATTTTCTTCTTGCATATACGATAGTGGTCAGATCAGGGTGGGGGAAACTTGATTGTATTATTGTGTTATTGGTTAAGGGATTAGCACCGCCGTAGCGGTGTTTGTTGTGTAACCCGATACCGCTGAACCTTGTTTCGTACCGAGTCAAATCCCGAGAATGCGCAGCATTCAAAGGATTTGACGAGGAACGAAACAAGTATCAGAGGTATCGAGTTATACAACAACAAATGAAAAAAATGTGTAAAAATAAACGGCATATTTCACACTGCCGTTCTTTTTCACTCCCTCAGCAAAGGCCATGCATTTAGATCAATCAACGATAAGCGTAGGCCATTGCAGCTGACCTAGATACTTCAAAGCTGCGCACGTGTGACGTCCTGCCTTATTGTTGCGTGAAGTACTAATGTAAAAGTTTACTGCACATGTACTATGACGTCATGCCACTAATCTCAGATTGGAACGTCATAAAACAAATGTTTTTTTGTCCGCGTCATAGCGTCTTGGTGTAAAACATCAAAAATGTGAAAACAAAAGCGATATCTATAAACTGTACGAAATAATTAAAACTTTCATTTCTTTTGTAGGAAAATTTCTTTTGTTCGCCTTTACATAAATCCTAAAAGCAAATCAAACAATGAACTCAAATTCTTTTATTTGTAGAAATAAATAGCATGGAATGATATTATTTGGGGATGTAAACGTATCGGCCAGTGTGTTGAGTGAGTCTATTTAATATGCATATGCCTATGCGCACACGATATAATACCACATTAATTACCCTTCTGGCGTCATGTCTATTCCGCGAGTCTCCACCTTCAAACGTTCATTCGCGCTCACGTGCAATATGCAGTTATTATCATGCGTAAAATCCACACATTTAGAGCTTTAGGTGGCCGAGTTGTAATTGTGCTAACATCATAATGGCTTCTGGGCCTCTCATCAATAAGTTCACTGTGACTTCAATTCCTCAATTCCAGTTTATGCTGCACGGTTTTCTTCCGAGCTCTTTACGATTGCCTCCCATCACACTGCTGACAGCAATGGCGTAATTGAAATATACTTGAATACGGCGTAAATAAAATCAAACATATAAATAAATTCACAAATGTTTCTAAATAGAAAAGTGGAAGGAAAAATGATTAGCCTTTGGGTCTTATCGCCGAACTCCCGCTCGGTGTAATACACCAGGCGTGATTTTAAACAATCTTCTAGATACAAAAATTTTGAAGCGGGCCAAGGCCTTGGATTCTGACTGTAACCATCCACCTCAACCCCGATTAATAGAAACGCTACTTGTTTAAAGCCCCGTCCAGGCTATCCAACATGACTCAACTTTTGTTGACTCAACAAGAGTCAACTTAAAGTTGAGTCAACAAATTGAGGCGTGTTGGGTATTCTGGACGGATTCTTAAACTTTGTTCAACAACACTCAACACCATCCAAAATTGTTGAATCGGAAATGTGCATGCGTATTGTTTGTCAACAAGTTGAGTCAAGCTGAGCGAAAGTAGCCAATCAGCGGTCCTGTGAAAATAACGTGACCGTCTTAAGTGACGTGACCTACGGAAAATGCCGGCACCAAAGTCAGAAGAGAGAAACTTGTCTCACGATGAAACAGTTTCATTGACTACAGGAGTATGAAAAATACCCTTGTTGAGTGACTGAGGTTGATGGATGAGGGTTCAGAGGACACGCTTTGCTTCTGATCCTTTGCGTGTCACTGAATGACAATGCCTTTTTACCGACGATGACTGATGGCAAATTCCATTCCAATTCTTCCCAATCTACGGCAGCCGGATAAGGTCAGTATTGCATTTAATTTGTAACTGATATCAATGTTTCACGGTGTGCCTTGGTACATTCGCATCGTTGGCTTTGTAGTTTTAAAATAATCTGTAACGTGTCCTCAGTCAGTGATGTTTGGAGACGTCTTGTCTTACATTCAGCCATACCAAGTATACATACAACATTGAGTTACAGCGTGTTATGCTATATTCAGGTATCATTGTAATATTATTTTGTATTATAATTTACGGTTATGGTTCCACCACACTGTTACACTTAGGTTACAACAGTCGGGCTTTAGGACGAAAGCAGCAGGACAGAGCACACATATATCATTGTTAACATATACCATTACACATATACCGCCACACGTATATCATCAAACATATACTACTGTACATATAAAACAACACATATGCCTCTACACGTCCCACTACACATATACCACTACACCTACCACTACACATATACCACTACACGTACCACTACATATACAAAACAACACATAAACCTCTATACGTATACCACTTCACATATAACTCCACACGCATACCACCACACACATACCACCTCACATATATCACTACACATATACCACTATACATATACCACTACACGTAACACTACACCTACACCGCCTCACATACACCATCTCATACACCGTTACACATATACATGTAGCACCATACATATACTACTACAGATATACCACCTTACATATACCAGCTCACATACACCACTACACATATATCGTCTCACATATACCACTACACATAAATTTGAAATATGATTTGCGCGTGTTCTCTCGTGCGGGGTTCATTCGGTAGGCCTAGGCGCTTACATCTAAGCCCTACCGTTGCGTATTTCAATAGTTCAACTGCTATACTGGATGAATATTCATATCGTTTCATAGATTTTTTATATAACTGAATATATTATAACTGTTTGATTGTTTTCTCATGAATATTCACCGTTAAAAGGGAGTTGTATACTTCCTTGACATACCGGTAATTAGAACAATGAATATGCTAATACCGTGACATGTGCGCCCATGTCATTAAAGTGACTGGTCGAATAGTCGTAACACAGTGATCTTTCGTTATAATGAATGCAGATGACCGAAGACTCACTGTAAGTTAATTCTACCTGATCGCTGAATATTTACTTGGTAAGAAAGAAAACAGTAATATATCCCGCTAGAATATAACATAAGGTAGGCCTATATTAGAATAATACTCATTCCTATTCGCAGAAGTAGTTTATTGTGCGTAAAGCAAAGCAGAAGAGTTCCTATCCTAGAGGGAGATAATTTATGAAATGAATACATTCTTGGGGTTTAATTTCCTCCTTAAATGAAAAAGACCGTTGGTGAGACTTGCGGAAATTATAATAGTTATATATCTCCACAAAATGGTGCTCCAAATATCCTTCACATATGCATATTTCTTGTTAGTTCGTCAATCGACACTTAAGTACGTGTTAGTCTTAGGCCTGCTGAAGTGGGGCATTCTCCTGTATGTGCAAGTGCATTCGAGTGCACTAAATAAATGTTAACTTACGATTCTAAATGTGTCTCCTGACTGAACATTACGTTGTTAACCAGGTTTAACTGAACGAAATTCTTTTCTCAGAAGACGAACAGTTAAACATTTGAGAATTGCACAGTGGTCGGTCATGGATGGTTAAATTTTAGTGATATACCACGGCAAAATTACCTGACATTCCTATTGGCAGCTCCGCCTTATCAACTAAGGCGCGGGAAACAGCATTACAGCTCGGTGTGGAGAATTTCGAGCCTACAAATAGGTGGCTGTAATGGTGGAAAAGATCGGCACATCATCCGGATTTGCGCTGTTTCAATACCAAAGCTACGGGAGAGCTCCTGTAAGTGATTTGACGTCACATTTGGTAACTAACCTGACAAAATGGCGAATTAGGTATTAGTGAGAGTCGTTTGTTACTTATTCTAAGATAAGCGTTGTATTATTTTTTAAATATCTTTAAAACCTTTGGAAAATTCATTTTGGGCATTAATTTATATTTAGTGCTTAACTTTATGTTCGCTTTAAGACATAGTTATTTTTTTAAGTCTTTATTTAGTTTTTTTTTCAATATATTATAAAATGTACAAAGGAAGCTGATTTAATATTTGTAATTTCGCCGTGATGTTACAATGACAGTTTAAGAGGAACCACATTATTCTAGTGACAACCTATTTTAATCAGACGAACATTTCGCGCCTTATGTTCAAAGCTCTTATCAATTAAAGTATTAACGTATTTCCTCAGCAAAATTATCTTTCATATAAATTCAGATTTTCGCTGCCATAAACATTCCATCCGAGACTGTTATATATTTATGGTAGGCCCCTAAGTGTCAATATATACGGATGGAAAAAAGACTGCATTCCGTTCCAATGGCCTTATTACTGCGTATATTAAAAGAAAATATTGATAACGTAAAAATGAGACCAACACGGGCGACCTACAACCATCTCGATTACAAAAATCTGATAAAAGAAAAAAAAATCTGACAGAAAATCAATTTAGTCTTAGTAATCATGAATATAGTTTAAACAAACTGCTCCAGTCTCGGCTTTTGTATACTGACATGCGAGGAAAAAATTATCACCATAAAGAGCAGAAAACCCGTTCGTAAGCCTTTGAAATAATATTTATGGAGGTATAGCCTGAGGGTGAACGCGACCTCAGGTCGCCCTCACTTGACCCATCCGTCATCGGAATACCGTCATTCCACCTTGGAAGGCTAAGGTGCGAAATATTCTAGGCTCACGTGCAGAGAATTCTCTTACCTTGAAACGTGCACGTTTATGTCAGATAGGAATTACGCTTTACATACAAGATCTTTATATATGTTGCCCAATACAGAGACGTTCTCGGAACTGTAAGAGCAAGACAGTATGGCGAATTCACAACTCTGAATGATGTTTATCAAAGCATTGAAAACAGGAATATTAAAGGACACTATAAATTTCTGCCTGTTTCATGTCTCCATAATTTTGTGTGAGGGGTGGTGAGAAATATCGTTTGGAAAGGAATTGCTTCATCATCTTAGCAATGTTGGAATTGTAATGTTTGGAAGGCGTTTGAATTTCACCGTAATAGTAAAAATTACCCCCAACCCCCTCCCGCCGTCTTTCCTTTGTTTCTAAAAAGAAAACAACAACAAATAAGAAAGTCAATCAAGGAGTAAAATAAAAAAAAATTTGAAGGAATAATTAAACACGTTTCATTCAAATAGATATAACGAATATTGATTTCAGGAATATACATGTAATATATAGCGCTAATTAAGACAGATTGCGGTATTATAGGTAACACTCTTCACCATTCTATGGGTCTACAGACGAACAGGTGCAGGTAATTAAGCTTTGTAATTTAATCAACAACAGCTCTGAGGTTTACACAATACCCGGGCACTTGTCAGTTAAGAGAGAGGTATTTGCCGTGACAAAATAACTGCTACTGGTATTGAGCCTCTGGCATGTAGAATAATTCAATTTTATGTGGATGGTATGAGGCAAGCTGACCGCCTGGCGCCTGGCGCCTAGCGGTTAGGGCACGGGTCACTGGGCAGCAAATTGAAGCTATTTCCGTACATTTACACGGTTTTAATTTTTATGTTGATGTTCCAAATGATAAGCTGATATTTATAAATAATTCAAATGTCCAGATTTTCGGAAATAGCACGAATTAACTATCTCTAAGCTCTCGGCGTTTTGGGGTTATTTCATGTAACATAAACCAAAAGAAGACAATTTTTTATCGAGAATTTATGACCGCCTGGACTCTTTATAATAGCCTGACTATATCATGGATCCTCCTGGCCTGGATCGAGACGGATTATCCCAGTAGTCTCATGTACCCTATGGGTCCCGCTGGCCTGGAGGTACAGATTGTCTCAGTGGTCCCAGCTACCATAAGGGTTCGGCTGGCCTGGAGATAGCCAACGTATTGTCCCAGTGGTCCCAGTTACTGCATGTGTCCTGCTGGGGTGGAGGTACAGATTATCTCAGTGGTCCCAGCTATCATGTGGGTACTGCTGACCTGGAGGTACAGATTGTCCCAGTGTTCCCAGTTACCGTATTTGTCCTGCTGACCTGGAGGTACAGATTGTCTCAGTGATCCCAGTTACCATATAGGTACCGCCGGCCTGGAGATAGCCAACGTTTGTCCCAGTGGTCCCAGTTATTGTATGCGTCCTGCTGGGGTGGAGGTACAGATTGTCTCAGTGATCCCAGCTACCCAATGAGTCATGCTGGCCTGGACGTCGCCAACATATTGTCTCAGTGATCTCAGCTACCAAAAGGGTCCTGATGACCTGGAGGTACAGACTGTCTCAGTGGCCAACGCTACCCAATGGATCTCGCTGACCTGGAGGTACAGACTGTCCCAGTGGCCAAAGCTACCCAATGGATCTCGCTAACCTGGAGGTACAGACTGTCCCAGTGGCCAAAGCTACCCTATAGATCTCGCTGGCCTGGATTGAGACACTTATTTACTTATTTGATTGGTGTTTTACGCCGTACACAAGAATATTTCACTTATACGACCGCGCCCAGCATTATGGTGGGAGGAAACAGGGCAGAATCCCAGGGAAACCCACCACCATCCGCAGGTTGTTGGCGGACCTTCCTATGTACGGCTGGATAGGAAGCCAGCAAGAGCTGGACTTGAACTCACAGCGACAGCATTAGTGGGATACTCGTGTGTCATTGCGGCCAGCCATTTAAATTCATAGTAAATATTTACAAACCTTAAAGTGAGCGCCTTTGATTTAATAATCTTGAAACACTACTTCTTGCAATAATAACTTAATTGTAATATTGATTGAAATTGTCACATAACGCACATGATCTAACACGTGCTACAGGGCGAGATATGTACATGCCACATGCAGGACCATTAGGTATATTATATTAAATTATATTTTACAATGTCAAAATCGAAACTATCCCTCTTGTCGAAAAGTCTGCAAGAGAGAAAACGCCTGCTGAAATAACGCCGCCCAACGTACAATCTGACCGGTGCCCTAACTGCTGATATAAAAACACAACAAACCCAAGTGAGATATCTACGTTCTTCAGTTAATCATAGCCATTCGTTTTCAGAGTTACAATGTGCATGTGACACTGTACGTGAACGATTCGGCATTTCTAAACCCGCAAATGCTTTTCACGAAATTTGTTCAATATGAATTACTTTACACAATAGACAAACACTTTTCCGTGATTTGGTATTGTCCGAGACTAATATAACCGTTATATTAGTTTCAGGTCATGTGGCCAGGTAAGGCCACCAAGACAATTCGACGAAATGTTGCTGCAATCCTCAACAACGCAAAACTTAAAAACGGCAAAATGTAAATATCATTTCCCATGTTATTGATCTCAAGACGAAACTGCAGCAAACAATGAATTCCCCTGATTTTGTCCAAGAACACGTTGACAAAGCTGTGAACGTTTACAGTTTAAACTGTCACAAAAAGTTTGGTATTTTTCTACGAGAAAGGGATCAGGTTACACAAAAATATCTGTTTTATTGCTGGAGTTAATTCTGAGGAAAACCAGCAGTCTATATCGTCTTGCCATTTATGCGATCACAGTCATCTTAGTGGGAGATTCCCCGGTCTATATCCCATCTCATCTTGCCAGCTATGTGATCACAGTCATCTTAGTGGGGGATTCCCCGGTCTATATCCCATCTCATCTTGCTAGGTATGTGATCACAGTCATCTTAGTGGGGGATTCCCCGGTCTAAATCCCATCTCATCTTGCCAGGTATGTGATCACAGTCATCTTAGTGGGGGATTCCCCGGTCTATATCCCATCTCATCTTGCCAGGTATGTGATCACAGTCATCTTAGTAGGGGATTCCCCGGTCTATATCCCATCTCATCTTGCCAGGTATGTGATCACAGTCATCTTAGTGGGGGATTCCCCGGTCTATATCCCATCTCATCTTGCCAGCTATGTGATCACAGTCATCTTAGTGGGAGATTCCCCGGTCTATATCCCATCTCATCTTGCCAGGTATGTGATCACAGTCATCTTAGTGGGATATTCCCCGGTCTATATCCCATCTCATCTTGCCAGATATCTTAGTGGGGGATTCCCCGGTCTATATCCCATCTCATCTTGCCAGCTATGTGATCACAGTCATCTTAGTGGGAGATTCCCCGGTCTATATCCCATCTCATCTTGCCAGGTATGTGATCACAGTCATCTTAGTGGGAGATTCCCCGGTCTATATCCCATCTCATCTTGCCAGGTATGTGATCACAGTCATCTTAGTGGGGGATTCCCCGGTCTATATCCCATCTCATCTTGCCAGGTATGTGATCACAGTCATCTTAGTGGGAGATTCCCCGGTCTATATCCCATCTCATCTTGCCAGGTATGTGATCACAGTCATCTTAGTGGGGGATTCCCCGGTCTATATCCCATCTCATCTTGCCAGGTATGTGATCACAGTCATCTTAGTGGGGGATTCCCCGGTCTATATCCCATCTCATCTTGCCAGGTATGTGATCACAGTCATCTTAGTGTTAGATTCCCCGGTCTATATCCCATCTCATCTTGCCAGGTATGTGATCACAGTCATCTTACTAAGGGTTTCCCAAGTGAGGGTTTCCCAAGTTAGGGTTTCTCAAGTTAGGGTTTCCCCACTTTATTCGATCTACTCTGTCCACATATCAGGTAACGGTCATCCAAGTGACCGGTCCCGATATCACAGTTGGTAGAGCTGTGGATCCAGGGTCAATCCTAGGTCGGGTCACACCTAAGACCTTAAAAGAGGAAGTTGTAGCTTCCTCTCTCAGCGGTCAGCATTAAGGTGATAGTGCAACGAAAGGTTGACCCGTATCAGTATAATGGATCGGGCGGGGCAGCTCACTTGCCTTCGGAAAGTCGTCTCAGTGAAGCAGCACTAAATTAAAGAGTGGTGGAAATTTGTCCTGCAACAAAGAGGCACATTACACCTGCATGCACTCTAGGGACTCATTCGTCGTCATATGACTGAAAAATTGTTACAAGTACAACGTTTAACCCCAAGCACTCAGTCACCCATCCAAGTGAGGGTTTCCGTCGCTTATATCCAACCTCTTCTTGAAATATATCCAGTCACAGTCATTCAAGTGAGGGTTTCCCCCACCTATATCCGACCTTCTCTAGCCATATATCCGGTCACAGTCATCCAAGTGAGGTGTTTCTCCCACCTATATCCGACCTTCTCTTGCCATATATCCGGTCACAGCCATCCAAGTGAGGAGTTTCCCCCACCTATATCTGATCTCCTCTTGCCATATATCTGGTCACAGTCATCCAAGTGAGGTGTTTCCCCACCTATATCCGTTCTCCTCTTGCCATGTATCTGGTCACAGCCATCCAAGTGAGGTGTTTCTCCCACCTATATCCGACCTTCTCTTGCCATATATCTGGTCACAGTCATCCAAGGTGGGTTTTCCCCCCACCTATATCCGATCTCCTCTTGCCATATATCTGGTCACAGTCATCGAAGTGAGGTGTTTCCCCCACCTATATCTGATCTCTTGCTATATATCTGGTCAGAGTCATCCAAGTGAGGGTTTTTCCCCACCTATATCCGTTCTCCTCTTGCCATATATCTGGTCACAATCATCAAAGTGAGGGTTTTCCCCACCTATATCCGATCTCCTCTTGCCATAAATCTGGTCACAATCATCGAAGTGAGGTGTTTCCTCCACCTATATCCGTTCTCCTCTTGCCATATATCTGGTCACAGTCATCCAAGTGAGGTGTTTCCTCCACCTATATCCGATCTCCTCTTGCCATATATCTGGTCACAATCATCCAAGTGAGGTGTTTCCTCCACCTATATCCGATCTCCTCTTGCCATATATCTGGTCACAGTCATTCAAGTGAGTGTTTCCCCCACCCATATCCGACCTTCTCTTGCCATATATCTGGTCAGAGTCATCCAAGTGAGGTGTTTCACCCACCTATATCCGTTCTCCTCTTGCTATATATCTGGTCACAATCATCCAAGTGAGGTGTTTCCTCCACCTATATCCGATCTCCTCTTGCCATATATCTGGTCACAGTCATCCAAGTGAGGTGTTTCCCCCACCTATATCCGTTCTCCTCTTGCAATATATCTGGTCAGAGTCATCCAAGTGAGGTGTTCCCTCCACCTATATCTGATCTCTTGCTAAATATCTGGTCACAGTCATCTAAGTGAGAGTTTTTCTCACCTATATCCGTTCTCCTCTTGCCATATATCTGATCACAATAATCGAAGGGAGGGTTTTCCCCACCTATATCCGTTCTCCTCTTGCCATATATCTGGTCATAGTCATCGAAGTGAAGTGTTTTCCCCACCTATATCCGATCTCCTGTTGCCATATATCTGATCACAGTCATCCAAGAGAGGTGTTTCCCTCACCTAAATCTGATCTCTTGCTAAATATCTGATAACAGTCATCCAAGAGAGGTGTTTCCCCACCTATATCCGATCTCCTCTTGCCATATATCTGGTCACAGTCATCCAAGTGAGTTGTTTCCTCCACCTATATCCGTTCTCCTCTTGCCATATATCTGGTCACAATCATCAAAGTGAGGTGTTTCCCCCACCTATATCCGATCTCCTCTTGCCATATATCTGGTCACAGTCATCGAAGTGAAGTGTTTCCTCCACCTATATCCGATCTCCTCTTGCCATATATCTGGTCACAATCATCAAAGTGAGGTGTTTCCCCCACCCATATCCGTTCTCCTCTTGCCATATACCTGATCACAATCATCGAAGGGAGGGTTTTCCCCACCTATATCCGTTCTCCTCTTGCCATATATCTAGTCACAATCATCGAAGTGAAGTGTTTCCTCCACCTATATCCGATCTAATGTTGCAATATATCTGGTCACAATCATCAAAGTGAGGGTTTTCCCCACCTATATCCGTTCTCCTCTTGCTAAATATCTGGTCACAGTCATCCAAGTGAAGTTTTTCCCCACCTATATCCGATCTCCTGTTGCCATATATCTGGTCACAGTCATCCAAGTGAAGGTTTTCCCCACCTATATCCGATCTCCTCTTGCCATATATCTGGTCACAGTCATCCAAGTGAATGTTTCGCCCACCTATATCCCATCTCTTGCCATATATCTGGTCACAGTCATCCAAGTGAGGTGTTTTCGCCCACCTATATCCGATCTCCTCTTGCCATATATCTGGTCACAGTCATCCAAGTGAGGTGTTTTCGCCCACCTATATCCGATCTCCTCTTGCCATATATCTGGTCACAGTCATCCAAGTTAGGGTTTCCCCCACCTATATGCGACCTTTTCTTGTCATATATCTGGTCACAGTCATCCAAGTAAGAGTTTTCCCCGCCTATATCTGTTCTCCTCTTGCCATATATCTGGTCACAGTCATCCAAGTGAGGTGTTTTCCTACCTATATCCCTTCTCTTGGCATATATCTGGTCACAGTCATCCAAGTGAGGGTTTTCCCCACCTATATCCGATCTCTTGCTATATATCTGGTCACAGTCATCCAAGTGAGGAGTTTCCCCCCACCTATATCCGATCTCCTCTTGCCATATATCTGGTCACAGTCATCCTAGTCAGGGTTTTTCCCACCTATATCCGATCTCCTCTTGCCATATATCTGGTCACAGTCATCAAAGTGAGGGTTTTCCCCACCTATATCCCATCTCTTGCCATATATCTGGTCACAGTCATCCAAGTGAGGTGTTTCCCCACCTATATCCGTTCTCCTCTTGCCATATATCTGGTCACAGTCATCCAAGTGAGTGTTTCCCCCACCCATATCCGATCTCTTGCCGTATATCTGGTCACAGTCATTCTAGTAAGGGTTTCCGCCACCTATATCCGTTCTCCTCTTGCCATATATCTGGTCACAGTCATCCAAGTGAGGGTTTTCCCCACCTATATCCGACCTGCTTTCGTCCGATCTCCACTTGCCATATATCTTGTCCCAGTCATCTCAGTGATGGCTTCTCCCGTCTATATCTGGTCTCCTCTTGCCATTGATATGGTCATAGTCATCGAAACGAGGCAGGATTTCCTCCTGTCTATATCTGGTTTCCCATATCCATGTATCTGATCAGTATAAGTGCCACATGGGATAAAATGTCAGTCAAATAAATAAGTAAAACAGATTCAAAGGCGCAAATGACCACATACTAATAATACTATCCCCAATAAATGAAGCCGATAAGAAAATCACGCATATTATTTCTTTTCTTATTGGTGCATGTAGATGACCATGTTTAATTGTAAGGAAAAAATAATGCGCCATTGACCAATTCAAAAACTCATTCAAGAGCAGTCGATCAATCCGTCGTTCAATGAGATAACCATGCCAACAACCCATCGATCGATCTTGATGACCTATATGTGTCAATAAACTAAAAGGCAGGTACTATAAATAGGGATACAAGTGACAGCCTCGTGATAATCCCAAGCACTGGCATTGGCACTGACCGACTAACAGGACACACATACGTTCAAATACCAACTCGGTGACGATTGTTGAAGTGACTGTAACGATTTGACACAACTGTTAACGTGGCCAGCAAGCCAACCACATGGATTACAATAGCTGTCCTAGTAGAGGATTCGTCCCGTGAGGGACAGATGGTCCCTGACCGGAAAAGAGAGCACAGTAAACATTACAGGTGCTCGTAACTCCTGGCTTGATTCTTTAGTTTCTGTGAGCAGCATTATAAACCATCAAAAGGCCATTACTACCTCACGTTACGGCCTGTCACTTAGTTTGGCCTGAAGCTGCAGTGAGTAAGTTCTCTGCCTTGTAATTTCGCCCAAGCAGGTTACAGTTTTACCTATTTGCCTGTTCTTTCTATCCAATATAATCTTCATTCAAGCTGCAAACTATATGTACTTGAAATCTCACTTTATTTTCTACCTCAAAATGTTTCGAATCGGGAAATTTATGGTGGGCTTTGTAGATCACATTGGATGCCAGTGGTTGTGTAAATATCCTTTGTTGATCACACTGGATGCGTAAATCTCCTTTGTGGTACCTTTCATGTACTTTTGTTTGTCACATTTACTAGCGTGAGGTCTATGTATAATTTATTTATTTATTTGATTGGTGTTTTACTCATACTTTACTGGCAGACCTTCCCACGTACGGGCGGAAAGGAAGTCAGCATGAGCTGGGATTGAACTCACAGCGACCGCATTGGTGAGAGACTCCTGGGTCATTACGCTGTGCTAGTGCGCTAAACAATTGAGCCACGGAGGACCCTATTCATGAATAAACCTCATCTACGCCAACAATAAATACGGTATTTGGAATGAAAAATTGCTGGTGACGTCACAGAACCCTGAACTGCTCCAAAAAGACCACCATAGAATTCAACATTAGACTTTGTTTTATTCAGTCCAAAATATCCTAAAAATCATATGTAATTTTGAAAATATGTAGTTGTTAATGGACTGTCCACTAAGGAGTGTGTTCATCTGTCTTATATAACAGTGTTGCAATTATATCCCCAATGTGCATATATCGCCACATAGTCATGGTGCTGCATCACTGAAGCACAATGCAAAAGATGCCACGCACAGAGGACTAATTTAGGACTAATTATCGGTGTGTCAAACATATTTATATTAAAAGACGAGGTTACGGCTTACTAAAGGGGCTGCGTGGCTCAGTTGGTTAGCGAGCTAGCACAGGGTTATGACCCAGGAGTCTCTCACCAATGCGTTCGCTGTGAGTTCAAGTCCAGCTCATACCGGCTTCCTCTCGGGCCGTACGTGGGAAGGTCTGTCAACAACCTGCGGATGGCCGTGGGTTTCCCCCGGGCTCTGCCCGGTTTCCTCCCACCATAATGCTGGCCGCCGTCGTATAAGTGAAATATTCTTGAGTACGGCGTAAAACACCAGTCAAATAAATAAATAAATAAATAAATAAATCGTAGACTTAGCATCTTACAGACGCTTGCATAACTTGTTTGAAGATCAAACTGAGATCACGCTTTCATTGCCGCAGCTGTCAACTGCTCTTGCTGTCAGTTAATGGCGCACCCACGGTTTTCTGCAGCTGCTAGCCGGGAGGCTAACCTCGGCCATTTCCTCTCCCATTTCATATCCAAGTGGAACTTCTAGGCGAAGTCTTTCAAACGACGACACCAGAAGAGATACATTATAGGGTTGTCGTAATAATATTACACCTCTCCCTTGTAAATGTGAAGGTAAATGTCGTCATACGAGACATTATCGAGCTCAGTAAAGCATAAAACCATCACTAGCACATGTCCTTTTACTGGGGACGTTTCCCTGCGCAATGGCGGCTCTGGTCCAAGCCGGATTGAAAACTGATTCATTTATTTATGCAAAAATGCCTAAAATGAAGAAAGTAGTTGGTTGATAGTGTAAACCTTGAACTGGAAAACTTTATCAGCTATTATCAATGTTTGTTTGTTTTTTCTTCAGCAGTACAATAATCAATTGCTAATACGCGAGAGCTGCGACACCCCGCAGAGAATCGATGTAGTCTTGCGCTCCGGCCTTGACTCACGTTAGCAGATAGCATATCAAAATTATGACCGACAGGTTTACCGACCGACCGACCGACCGACCGACCGACCAACAAAAATCCACATATACAGCTATCTGCCTCAGCTCAATCTGCCGTAATTCAGATCAGTATTACAAATATATGTACAAAACAATACATGCAGTATTTGATGTGGTAGTCTTATTCAACGTGTACAACAATCTGCACTCTAGGGCTAGGATCTTTTGTTTTATTCTACATTGTTGATGCTACTCTCTTACCTTCATGGCTATTCGCCGCACGTTCTGCTGCCTTCTCTGAGTTCACACTGCTAGAAGAGTGTGTCTTCTCAATGTAAGTTGAGGTTGTCGCCACTTGGGATTCCGTTGTAGAGTTCATCTCTTTTTTTACTTGACTTTTTCCGCGACGACGTTTACTTCTGAGTAGCGGCTCCTGGGGATTTGCTCTCTTCTCCTGTCGGCTACTGCTACACCCCATCCTCATGTGGACACTGTCTTGTTTACTCTTTTCGCATGGCCATTAAAACATTATTCTTCTCCACGATGAAAAATGTTTGATTTTCGCCCGCAGTGAAATATTGCTTGATTTCTTTAACAGAGCGACTGCATGGTTCTTCTCCACATCGCGATATTGTCACTTAAAAATTGTGGATTTCATGTCATTGTACATTGACACAAATGACTGGATTAGGTAACATGCATGAAAGATTCATGTACTATATTCAGATGCTCATATTCACTGGTGCATACTGATCTTCACGATACACCCATCGTGACATCATTTTAATGATAACGATATGGCGCGCTTGATCCTCATGACACTCTGTTTCTATCAAACTGATTATTTACATTTGAAACATATTAAATATCTTCTCTTAGTTCCATATTTTATATTTTATATCGGACGGAATATGATGATGTATCTCCATACAAAAATAATAGTCACTGATTTCAATTTCTCTGATTTATTCCATGGCTGTATTCCCTCATGTCCAAACTATTACCATTAACCATTTTCCGATAGGTTTTAACTGGCTTTGTATGCAATAATCCATAATTTCTTGCGATAACTCTCAGGAATCAACGTCCATCACTCAGGAACGTCCACCACTGTCCACCTCAATTATTAGTACATAGAAGTACCCATAATAGTCGTGTTTTTTTTGCCAAAGCATCCGAAATAATTTCTTCATGTTTCACTTCATTAAATCACAACTCTCCTTTTGAATTACATGGAGTGAATGTGAACTGCATTTATACGAATCAAAGTGAAGAAAAAGTACTATATTAACGATCCGTCACCATTCACCGTTTCGTATCGCTGTTCTTCCTTCCGACGCACATTATTTGACGCACCGGTTAACGCCTGCAATCCTCAGCAGATATAATCAAAACCTCCAGAACATACACGAATAAACATCTTTTTGGCACCATCCACGCTTTGAACGCAAAATCCGTTCATCATCACTTGAAAGACTGACAGAGCGCTTCACCACGTTCCAAGAGAACGACATAGATAGTTAATATGGCGATATTAATAACACGCTTTACTTTGACGTACTGTGGTGACTGGAAAGCGATGATATCATTTGGTATGCCAGTAAAGTGATCTCATATACTAGGTAAGTCTCCTGGTATGCCGGTGAAGTCATCTTGTATTTTAGTGAAGTTATCTTGTATGTTGGTGAAGTCATCTGGAGTACGGGTGGAGTTTGCATGCTGGTGAAATCAACTACCATGTTGGTAAAGTTATCTGGTATACTGGTGAAGTCATTTGGTATGCTGGTGAAGTCAATTGGTATGCTGGTGAAATCCTCAAGTATACTGGTGAAGTCCTGTGATATACGTATTGTGTCACTTGGTACACCGGTGAAGTGTCTCCCCATCTCTTTCAGCTGCACGCCACTGTATCCACTGTGCCACGGAGTCTATATAAACTCAGGTAGTCTGAGTATCACGAACAAGAACGCTCCACGAGACTCGATGCCATGGTTACGGAATACCTTGCGGAATGCATACAGCCTGTCAAACCAGGACGCCTTGTAGCCATCGACTGTTGCCGAATCACGTGGACATTGATAGCTCTGGAATCGTGGGACTGATTTACCACAGAGCATGATGTAGTTTTCGGCGGTGACAAATGACAAGTTGCAAGTATATACCGTATAATGATACACTCAACCCCCGATCGGATTTCACTCTTCCCAGCTGAGTTTTCAAATTACCGATTTATCATCATAACATTGGACAGGGGCGCGTTGCTCCTGCTGCCCTGAACATGTCAAAGCTGTACATTATGTAAAATGGTCTTCCTTTCTTCTATGATAAAGACCATAGGTTACTTCTTACGTAAGTGTATGTGACGCATCGACAGAATTCCACAGGAAAATTCCCACAGTGATTACGGCCTAAGAGGAAGCCAGCATAAGCTAGATTTGAACCAAATATCCATACTCCGGTACTCCTAACCCACTCGCTGATATATCAGTGAAACATCTTGGAAATGTGAGAAGTCGACTTAGTTACAGCAGGTATGAACCAAACACTGTAAACTGTGACGTATGACTAGCCAGAGACAGAGAACCCTGATAAAAATATTAATTCAATTTATTTACAAGCACAAGCTACATGTATCACAGATAGAATACCACCACGCGACATTTTATGAAGTCAAAAAGTTATGAACACTGATAATTATTCTTTTAGAACGTAAAACAAAATGGCTGCAATGGTGTATGACAGCAGCAGAGGGACTAATGAATTCGCCATACGTACTAGCTTTGCTTTTGCAACAATAACTCAGTCACTCTCTCTCAGAAACGCCTTGAACAAGTATTTACTCGCACTATTTATTGCTGTGTTTTAAAGTTTCTTACAGTGTTCCTTTTTGTGAGTTCCTCTCGGCCGTATGGCGATGGAACATTTTGCGCACTGTTGAGTGTTGTTCGGTTTGGGTTTATATCTCCATTGTTTATAATTATACTGATTTAGATTTTGTTTCTAATCGTAAAATTGCTGTTTTATTGCTTGGTGGAAATGCAGTTAAAATTCGACACCATATGGGTAATGGAACAGAGGAAATGAAGACTACGGACTGGAGGCAACGCACCTAGCCTTAACAATTAGACGTTATATAACAATATCTAATTCATCAGGCCAGTCATTATTCTCACCACTCACTCCGAGAGCGGTAGTGATGCTAAAACACGGACGCAGGGTATTCCCTACGTGTCACTTCGGAAGGACGCGGCTCAAAGCATAAGGCCCACGGTTTCTAACTGTATACGAGACTTGACCGCGACAATGGGCATTCCGCTGGACCTTTGCGACAATAAGGTACAGTTAGCGCACGTGTGGCCGTTTGCTCTCATGTGGCCCTTTTACGCTCGTGTGGCCCGTTAGCGATCATGTGACCGTTAGCGATCGAGTGGCCGTTCGGGCAATAGAACGTTCATCGAGGGCTACTTAATTGTCTACCACCAATATGGTGGGTATATCTGTGCATCGCATGTGGTAAAGTTTGTGAGTACTTTGCCTATGGTTGGACTATGGTCTACCCTGGGGCTGTATAGATTCATAGATGTCATCCTCTTCACCCAGAGTATATCTTCTGTCGTTTCTGTTTCCAGAAGCTCTTCCACGCATTCCGATACCACGCATTCCGATACCACACATTCCGATACCACGCATTCCGGAATAAGCGGAAGATTTACATTAATTTGCTTATTAGTCAGACCACTTGATGTAGCCATATCTTTGAAGGTGTTTGAATGAAATTCACGTTTTGCTGAGATGGTGTTCGGAATATATTCAGAGCTGATGAGTACTGCAGTTTTAATTCATCCCTGTGTTCTAACGACTACAGTTTTACGAGTACCTCACAGTGGAGTGACGTCAACGGTGAGGCGAATGCCACTTGCGTGTGTGAAGACAGTTTGCACGCGACAACCACAAAGTACGGAAGGTTCATAGCACTGAAACTACGAATGTCGCTCTAATAACAGTCCAATAAACACAATTTTCTTGTTATCCAATGCTTTTTCTTGGTCCAATGCTTTTGACAGGATCCGTTTTCTTTTGCTGTCATCTATGGTCTTCCGCCGGAGTATCCCTGTGTTGGAACATGTGCAAAACTGTTGATACTAAATCTGGTTTGCCGTATTTTTCTTCTTTAATCCATCGCTTCAGGATCTTGGAAGTATTGCAAGAAAAAGCAGTGCAGTTTTCCGCTAATGGTTAGGTTAATGCTTACACATGGACAAATCAAAAATAAATTGAAAAGAAATGTGAAAAATAATCAAACTGAAATGAGTTACCTAGGAGTTATCCATCAAAAATGAAATGGCCCCTTAGGTAGGCTGCTCATTGAGCTCACTGATTTGCCGACACGCTCGAAAAATGTGAAGACAACCTAGCATTTGTAAAGCCTGGCTAGCCGGTCTCGAGCCCATGAAGCCACCGTAGAACGTGATATTTTGGCTCAACCGTCAAGGATTCCTGTTGTCCTTTTAGACTTTTTTCCGCTATGTTCGTTAAAGTTGGCCTGTGGATTAATTTTGCCTTTGATTGTCACAAAAATAGCTTCGCGAGCCATTTATTTTCGTCTTGCCCTAACAAAATTCTAAACTTGTTTAGCTGTCGTAACTAGGATGGCCACACAGAGGGAAAAAACACATCAAACCACCTTGAGAAATGGCGCCAAATGACATGTGTTCACTGTTACTTATCGCAACAACGATATCCTTAAAGACGGTGTGTAGTGTGTCTGGTTCGGGTACATATACTGTGTCTCCTTATGACAGGACAAGCCCATGCCGTCATAAAGTGCTTCAACCGCTGAAGAACCATACCGTAAGCACCAGACATGACAAACACCAAGTCGTGTTATACTGACATGTCTCCTTGCTCTATAACCTCTCAGTGCCGAGCTCCGAGCGAGGCAGCAACAAGTACCATTTTTAAAGTCTTCGGTATCACTCGACCCAGGTTTGATCCTGGGTCGTCCGATTTAGACGCACGCGCTATAATAGGCCATCGAATCGATTGATGACTGTTAAATCACTGTACTAGGCGTCAAACCTGCTAAGAAATGAAAACGATTTTAATCTTGTCAAAACAATGGCCAAAACGAAGCCTTGACACAAGGCAAAGACATGTACGTGGAAGCTTCATGGAAAATATTGTTCTCGTTAACGCCGCTCTTCATGAGGTAAATTAAAAACACAGCGCCTTATTTCAACCAAAAATCATTCATTTTTGAATGAGAGTGCCATTTTGACCAGTTATTACTCAGCAACCATCTCATCTATGGCCATACATCTTTTATAGGTGCATACTTTGGGCAAGATTTATACTTCTGATTCGATACATTTAATTTAATAAAATATTAACTATTTATCAGTTGAAATTCTAGCATAAATATATTTATTAAACATGCGTTTCAAGCTCAGACAAAATATACCAAAAAGCAGTCTCAAATACCCATTATAGACAAAGATTATTTTCAAGTGTCTTTTTCTCTTTAAAGAAAAATGAAAAGAAACTTAATAATAATGAAAGCTTTATTTACAACTATCTTTTCAAAAGCTTTCATGCGAGCATTACAGCATTGTTGTGTTTTTTCCACCTTTAAGTAGCGCACTCTCCTTCATTGCATGGCGGATTTCTTGTATGATTTTCTACCTATCTTAACCTATTAAACTCTGAATAGCGTACCTGAGGGGCTTACATTAAAATAGTAGCTCCCCTATTGTAAAGAGCATGATTTTAAAAAAAATTCAAATGACTGTATTAGTCGTTAACGATAAGAAAAGAATGGTTATATGATGGCTGGCTATTTTACAGCTACATGATGGTTTATTGCATTTAAACGCCACACAGAAAACGTGTTCCCTGGTTACAGGAAGAACGCGCGCCCGATTGGTCAATTTGATAACACGGCGGAGCTTTCCATTTTCTCGATGTGCCCTACTTTGCTTGCTTTGAACAGCGATATCTCTGTTATCGAACGGTATAATAATAAAAGGTACGCTTTTCAAACGTTGGATAAAATATCCTTTCGCTATATGTACATGTTCTTTTAAGGATGACACGTACTTACGATAGGACGGGTATTGTCGTGTACTGCTAAGTCTGATATATCCGTGTATTGTTTTACGTAGGAAACGGCTACAAAGATTGTCGAAACTGTGCTTTCCCTTGAATTTAACTCTTTTCTTTTTTGCTACGCGGCTATTTTATTCCTGTTTACGAGTAAGAAAATTGTGGCTGTGTACGGAATTGTATCCACCAACATAATCTAATTTTAACATTCAGTAGTAGAAACAAACCATTGTGATAAGGTTTTAACTTTGGCATTGGTCCCTAATTATGTTCAGTATTTCAGAATACCAGTTGCCAGACACCACACAATAATCACACCATTGTCGCTGATTTGGTACCATCCACTGGACTACGTGTCCGGCGTCTACTCCCTGTGGCAGCCACCGCGTAATAACCCCTCTGTAGTAACTGGCTTTGTTTAACATACGCTTTCTGACATATTTATCATCACGTGAGCTTGTTTACCTCACAGTCTTTGTAGACCACCAGCAGAATGTCGTCACTGACTTGAGTTTTTGTCCTAGTTTGTCTATAATCTGGACACCTGACGATAAGCTCATTTCACCTTGAAGCTCTTCACCATGACAGCGGGATTATTGCCTGGTGTTATTTTCCTCACGGTTACTGGTTGTTTAGGTAAGCATATGGTCAGTTTGCCTCCATTGATTCCATAAACTTTTATCATTTTCCAAATCATTAACGTGTAATGTGTGCGAAAGTGTTTTCTTAATTACATTTTGTTATATTTCCGCTTATGGCGTGATAACTTGGAAAGTATGCTCTTGTAATTCAGGTATGTTCTTATGTTGTCTAAAGTTCGTCGATGCGATGTGAGCTCAGTGAATGATTGTGCTTATATCAAACAACGTCTGTCTGGTAAAAGCCTTGGCGGTGCCGAAACTACCATTTTCGGCAACGCCTTAATTAACAAGACTGTTGTATAATCATGAACCCTTGATAACTTTGAAAGAGGGCTTTAAAAATTTTGATCTTGAAAACCTTGAAAAATATTTATAAAGTTGAATGTTTTGTGCTAACATTTTCTCCAATTTATTTTCATCCTTTGGCTTGAAAGTATTCCAAATGAACATGTGTATTTCAGTGGTAACGTTTTCCCCACATTACAACCTGGACATACAGACTCATGTCAGCACATCATACGCTACATCTGTGCTTGTGTTTTAGTTCTGGGTGAACCATTGCGGCGTGTGTCTATGGTTGACTGCTCCCAGCCCATTGGTTGTACCAACTCAGTACCATCCACATGCTTCTTCTCACCTGAGTGTCGCAAGTAAGCATAAACATTTCGTTCACCTTGCCAATCCCCTTGTCAACACGTGACGACGTAATGATTTTTTTTTTTTTGATTGGTGTTTTACGCCGTACTCAAGAATAACGACGTAATGATTACCGGTATAGGAAGCAACATGGTCAGACGTAAAGGTGTAGTAAAACTGCAAAATTATCAATAAGTAATAAAATGTAACAATTGTGGACCAATCTCTGTTGAAATGAAGGTAAACGTTTTGTGTACCCTAGTCTAATTGTTTCATAATATGTCAATCTACTCAGTGATGCACAACCATTTTTATTTAGTTTATTTTAGGTTCATTTTGATTAAGTAAGGCCAAAACGTAAAAAGCTGTAGGAACGGGACCTCAGTGGAAGTGCTCTACAAGGGGAAACGTTTGAAATTGGAGAATGAAATGGTGGATGCTGTGTATTTCAGGAGGCCTATTAAATCGGGGTCAGACATAATCTTGGGCCGCAAAAGGGAGGTAGACTGTTCCAAACCGGCTTACTGTGACCGATGTATTCCCGTGAGCTGCTACTTTGATCCTGAGTGCAAAAAGTAAGTGCATGGTTTCATTTAATGGACAGATGGATGGACAGATTGATGGACAGATGGATGGACAGAAGGATGGACAGATTGATGGACAGAAGGATGGACAGATTGATGGACAGAAGGATGAACAGAAAGATGGACAGATTGATGGACAGAAGGATGGACAGATTGATGGACAGAGGGTTAGACAGATTGATGGACAGAAGGATGGACAGAAAGATGGACAGATTGATGGACAGAAGGATGGACAGATTGATGGACAGAGGGCTAGACAGATTGATGGGCAGATTGATGAACAGATTGATGGACAGAAGGATGAACAGATTGATGGACAGAAGGATGGACAGATTAATGGACAGATTGATGGCCACAAATATAAACGGGCGCCAATACTGACATATGGGAAGACAATCATCCGCCATCACTGATGTACGGGCAGACAATTCACAATTACTGATGTAGGGGCAGAAGAACATCCGCAATTACTGATGTAGGAGCAGACAAACACCCTCAATCACTGATGTAGGGGCAGACAAATACCCACAATTACTGATGTACGGGCAGACAAGACCTACAATCATTTGTGTATGGGCAGACAAACACCCTCAATCACTGATGTACGGGCAGACAATCATGCATATTTACTGATGTACGGGTAGACAAACACCCATAATAACTGATGTAGGGGCGGACAAACACCCTCAATCACTGATGCAGGGGCAGACAAACACTCTCAGTTACTGTTGTAGGGGCAGTCAAACACCCACAATTACTGATGTACGGGCAGACAAACACCCTCAATTACTGATATATCGGCGGAAAACGACCGGCAATTACTGACGGACAGACGAACAAACGCACATACACCTGCACATAGTGACGGACTGGAGGACAAAAACATGCAATGATTGACAGACAGACGAACAAACATCTGCAATTACGGACAGCCGAGCTGATGGGCGGACAAACACCCGAAATTATTGACGGAAGGGCTGACAAACACCCACAATTACTGACGGAAGGGCAGACAAACACCCACAATTACTGACGGAAGGGCAGACAAACACCCGTAATTATTGACGGAAGGGCAGACAAACACCCACAATTACTGACGGAAGGGCATCCAAACACCCACAATTACTGACGAACGATGGACAAACATTCCTAATGACTTACCGACTGGCGGACGTACATCTGCTTTCGGAAGGAGAGAAAGATGGATTCTCGGACGGATAATAACCTGTCGAACCACAGCAACCTTTTCCCTGTATTAATGTGTGTGATAACCAATGAAATCAGAACTGCGTCACCCTGTACTATTGACGTGTGTAATGACCAATGAAATCAGAACTGCGTTCCCCTAAAGTAATGACGTATGTGATGACCAAAGAAATCAGAACTGCGTTCCCCTGTAGTAATGACGTATGTGATGACCAATAAAACCCGTAATGCGTCCCCCGGTAGTAATGACGCGTGTGATGACCAATAAAACCCGTAATGCGTTCCCCTGTGGTCATGACGTGTGTGATGACCAATAAAACCCGTAATGCGTTCCCCTGTAATGACTTGGCTTACAACCAATCGAACCACTACCACAATATAGGCTTACCACTGGTGTTTTTCTGTTCCATACTTTCAGACAACCAATAACCACGGGGGCAATCCTCGGAACATTGGGCAAACGCTGTCTGGGAAATATGGGCACCTTAGGATGAGTGTGCTACCCATTTTAAGGGTCTAATTTGGAAATAAAGTGAAGACAATCCATCAGTCCGTTTGTATTTCATATACAAAGATTATATGTCAGCTTTGGAATTTGAATCTATTTCAGTATTGAATCAAGCGTGTCACCACGTTGTCCATGTAGTAATCCATGTATGATGACGCCTCACTGCAGCACCAAGCCGAGACACCAAGAATGACGCCTCAGTAATGTCATACTCAAAAATCTGTCACTTATACCAGTCGAAGGCCATCCTAAAAACAGCATACATTCACATGTGCTTCAAAAATACATGTGTGCTGAAAGTGACCTTAAAAAAAGCAAATAAATAAATAATTTACTGCTTTCCGGTCCTCGATCAGGCCCTCGCTGGTTAAGCGATATAGACCATCCCAGTTCACGCGACTAGGTTTTCACAGTCAAACATCCACTTTCTGAATCCTGATCCTGTTCCGAGGATTGGCCCCGTCGCAGAGTCTCAGTTTGCCAGGGATCACATGGCAGGATCTCAGTTTGTCAGGATCACACGGCAGGATCTGAGTTTGTCAGGGACCACATGGCAGAATCTCAGTTTGTCAGGGACCACATGGCAGGATCTCAGTTTGTCAGGGACCACATGGCAGAATCACCTCAGTTTGTCAGGGACCAAATGGCAGGATCTCAGTTTGTCAGGATCACACGGCAGGATCTCAGTTTGTCTTGGACCACGTGGCAGAATCTCAGTTTGTCTGGGACCACATAGCAGGATCTGAGTTTGTCAGGGACCAAATGGCTGAATCTCAGTTTGTCAGGGACCACATGGCTGAATCTCAGTTTGTCAGGGACCACATGGCAGAATCTCAGTTTGTCAGGGTCACATGGCAGGATGTCAGTTTGTCAGGGACCACATGGCAGAATCTCAGTTTGTCAGGGTCACATGGCTGAATCTCAGTTTGTCTGGGAGCACATGGCAGAATCTCAGTTTGTCAGGATCACATGGCAGGATCTCAGATTGTCACGGGCCACATGGCAGGATCTCAGTTTGTCAGGATCACACGGCAGGATCTCAGTTTGTCTTGGACCACGTAGCAGAATCTCAGTTTGTCTGGGACCACATGGCAGGATCTGAGTTTGTCAGGGACCACATGGCTGAATCTCAGTTTGTCAGGGACCACATGGCTGAATCTCAGTTTGTCAGGGACCACATGGTAGAATCTCAGTTTGTCAGGGTCACATGGCAGGATCTCAGTTTGTCAGGGACCACATGGCAGAATCTCAGTTTGTCAGGGTCACATGGCTGAATCTCAGTTTGTCAGGGACCACATGGCAGAATCTCAGTTTGTCAGGATCACATGGCAGGATCTCAGATTGTCACGGACCACATGGCAGAATCTCAGTTTGTCAGGGTCACATGGCTGAATCTCAGTTTGTCTGGGAGCACATGGCAGAATCTCAGTTTGTCAGGATCACATGGCAGGATCTCAGATTGTCACGGACCACATGGCAGGATCTCAGTTTGTCAGGATCACATGGCAGGATCTCAGCTTGTCTTGGACCACGTGGTAGAATCTCAGTTTGTCTGGGACCACATAGCAGGATCTGAGTTTGTCTGGGACCACATGGCTGAATCTCAGTTTGTCAGGGACCACATGGCAGAATCTCAGTTTGTCAGGGTCACATGGCAGGATCTCAGTTTGTCAGGGTCACATGGCAGGATCTCAGTTTGTCAGGGACCACATGGCAGAATCTCAGTTTGTCAGGGTCACATGGCTGAATCTCAGTTTGTCAGGGACCACATGGCAGAATCTCAGTTTGTCAGGATCACATGGCAGGATCTCAGATTGTCACGGACCACATGGCAGAATCTCAGTTTGTCAGGGTCACATGGCTGAATCTCAGTTTGTCTGGGAGCACATGGCAGAATCTCAGTTTGTCAGGATCACATGGCAGGATCTCAGATTGTCACGGACCACATGGCAGGATCTCAGTTTGTCAGGATCACATGGCAGGATCTCAGCTTGTCTTGGACCACGTGGTAGAATCTCAGTTTGTCTGGGACCACATAGCAGGATCTGAGTTTGTCAGGGACCACATGGCTGAATCTCAGTTTGTCAGGGACCACATGGCAGAATCTCAGTTTGTCAGGGTCACATGGCAGGATCTCAGTTTGTCAGGGTCACATGGCAGGATCTCAGATTGTCACGGACCACATGGCAGAATCTCAGTTTGTCAGGGTCACACGGCTGAATCTCAGTTTGTCTGGGAGCACATGGCAGAATCTCAGTTTGTCAGGAACACATGGCAGGATCTCAGATTGTCACGGACCACATGGCAGGATCTCAGTTTGTCAGGATCACATGGCAGGATCTCAGCTTGTCTTGGACCACGTGGTAGAATCTCAGTTTGTCTGGGACCACATAGCAGGATCTGAGTTTGTCAGGGACCACATGGCTGAATCTCAGTTTGTCAGGGACCACATGGCAGAATCTCAGTTTGTCAGGGTCACATGGCAGGATCTCAGTTTGTCAGGGTCACATGGCAGGATCTGAGTTTGTCAGGGACCACATGGCAGAATCTCAGTTTGTCAGGGTCACATGGCTGAATCTCAGTTTGTCAGGGACCACATGGCAGAATCTCAGTTTGTCAGGATCACATGGCAGGATCTCAGATTGTCACGGACCACATGGCAGAATCTCAGTTTGTCAGGGTCACATGGCTGAATCTCAGTTTGTCTGGGAGCACATGGCAGAATCTCAGTTTGTCAGGATCACATGGCAGGATCTCAGATTGTCACGGACCACATGGCAGGATCTCAGTTTGTCAGGATCACATGGCAGGATCTCAGCTTGTCTTGGACCACATGGTAGAATCTCAGTTTGTCTGGGACCACATAGCAGGATCTGAGTTTGTCAGGGACCACATGGCTGAATCTCAGTTTGTCAGGGACCACATGGCAGAATCTCAGTTTGTCAGGGTCACATGGCAGGATCTCAGTTTGTCAGGGTCACATGGCAGGATCTCAGTTTGTCTGGGAGCACATGGCAGAATCTCTGTCAGGATCACATGGCAGGATCTCAGATTGTCACGGATCACATGGCAGGAGGCACACCTTCTCATGCACATCAAGGAAGCCAGCATGAGCTTTCTTAAGAGGAGCCTGAATCACAGCTCTTGGCTAGCACGCTAACCACCAGGCCCCTGAATCACAACTCTGGGCTAACACGCTAACCACCAGGCCCCTGAATCACAGTAACTTCATTAGCACGCTAACCACCAGGCCCCTGAATCACAACTCTGGGCTAGCACACGTTAACCACCAGGCCCCTGAATCACAACTCTGGGCTAACACGCTAACCACCAGGTCCCTGAATCACAGCTATTGGCTAGCACGCTAACCACCAGGCCCCTGAATCACAGTAACTTTGTTAGCACGCTAACCACCAGGCCCCTGAATCACAGTAACTTCATTAGCACGCTAACCACCAGGCCCCTGAATCACAACTCTGGGCTAGCACACTAACCACCAGGCCCCTGAATCACAGTAACTTTGTTAGCACGCTAACCACCAGGCCCCTGAATCACAGTAACTTTGTTAGCACGCTAACCACCAGGCCCCTGAATCACAGTAACTTCATTAGCACGCTAACCACCAGGCCCCTGAATCACAACTCTGGGCTAGCACACTAACCACCAGGCCCCTGAATCACAACTCTGGGCTAACACGCTAACCACCAGGTCCCTGAATCACAACTCTGGGCTAGCACACTAACCACCAGGTCCCTGAATCACAACTCTGGGCTAGCACACGTTAACCACCAGGTCCCTGAATCACAACTCTGGGCTAGCACGCTAACCACCAGGCCCCTGAATCACAACTCTGGGCTAACACGCTAACCACCAGGCCCCTGAATCACAACTCTGGGCTAGCACGCTAACCACCAGGCCCCTGAATCACAACTCTGGGCTAACACGCTAACCACCAGGCCCCTGAATCACAACTCTTGGCAGAATCTCAGTTTGTCAGGATCACATGGCAGGATCTCAGATTGTCACGGACCACATGGCAGGATCTCAGTTTGTCAGGATCACATGGCAGGATCTCAGCTTGTCTTGGACCACGTGGTAGAATCTCAGTTTGTCTGGGACCACATAGCAGGATCTGAGTTTGTCTGGGACCACATGGCTGAATCTCAGTTTGTCAGGGACCACATGGCAGAATCTCAGTTTGTCAGGGTCACATGGCAGGATCTCAGTTTGTCAGGGTCACATGGCAGGGTCTCAGTTTGTCAGGGACCACATGGCAGAATCTCAGTTTGTCAGGGTCACATGGCTGAATCTCAGTTTGTCAGGGACCACATGGCAGAATCTCAGTTTGTCAGGATCACATGGCAGGATCTCAGATTGTCACGGACCACATGGCAGAATCTCAGTTTGTCAGGGTCACATGGCTGAATCTCAGTTTGTCTGGGAGCACATGGCAGAATCTCAGTTTGTCAGGATCACATGGCAGGATCTCAGATTGTCACGGACCACATGGCAGGATCTCAGTTTGTCAGGATCACATGGCAGGATCTCAGCTTGTCTTGGACCACGTGGTAGAATCTCAGTTTGTCTGGGACCACATAGCAGGATCTGAGTTTGTCAGGGACCACATGGCTGAATCTCAGTTTGTCAGGGACCACATGGCAGAATCTCAGTTTGTCAGGGTCACATGGCAGGATCTCAGTTTGTCAGGGTCACATGGCAGGATCTCAGATTGTCACGGACCACATGGCAGAATCTCAGTTTGTCAGGGTCACATGGCTGAATCTCAGTTTGTCTGGGAGCACATGGCAGAATCTCAGTTTGTCAGGATCACATGGCAGGATCTCAGATTGTCACGGACCACATGGCAGGATCTCAGTTTGTCAGGATCACATGGCAGGATCTCAGCTTGTCTTGGACCACGTGGTAGAATCTCAGTTTGTCTGGGACCACATAGCAGGATCTGAGTTTGTCAGGGACCACATGGCTGAATCTCAGTTTGTCAGGGACCACATGGCAGAATCTCAGTTTGTCAGGGTCACATGGCAGGATCTCAGTTTGTCAGGGTCACATGGCAGGATCTGAGTTTGTCAGGGACCACATGGCAGAATCTCAGTTTGTCAGGGTCACATGGCTGAATCTCAGTTTGTCAGGGACCACATGGCAGAATCTCAGTTTGTCAGGATCACATGGCAGGATCTCAGATTGTCACGGACCACATGGCAGAATCTCAGTTTGTCAGGGTCACATGGCTGAATCTCAGTTTGTCTGGGAGCACATGGCAGAATCTCAGTTTGTCAGGATCACATGGCAGGATCTCAGATTGTCACGGACCACATGGCAGGATCTCAGTTTGTCAGGATCACATGGCAGGATCTCAGCTTGTCTTGGACCACATGGTAGAATCTCAGTTTGTCTGGGACCACATAGCAGGATCTGAGTTTGTCAGGGACCACATGGCTGAATCTCAGTTTGTCAGGGACCACATGGCAGAATCTCAGTTTGTCAGGGTCACATGGCAGGATCTCAGTTTGTCAGGGTCACATGGCAGGATCTCAGTTTGTCTGGGAGCACATGGCAGAATCTCTGTCAGGATCACATGGCAGGATCTCAGATTGTCACGGATCACATGGCAGGAGGCACACCTTCTCATGCACATCAAGGAAGCCAGCATGAGCTTTCTTAAGAGGAGCCTGAATCACAGCTCTTGGCTAGCACGCTAACCACCAGGCCCCTGAATCACAACTCTGGGCTAACACGCTAACCACCAGGCCCCTGAATCACAGTAACTTCATTAGCACGCTAACCACCAGGCCCCTGAATCACAACTCTGGGCTAGCACACGTTAACCACCAGGCCCCTGAATCACAACTCTGGGCTAACACGCTAACCACCAGGTCCCTGAATCACAGCTATTGGCTAGCACGCTAACCACCAGGCCCCTGAATCACAGTAACTTTGTTAGCACGCTAACCACCAGGCCCCTGAATCACAGTAACTTCATTAGCACGCTAACCACCAGGCCCCTGAATCACAACTCTGGGCTAGCACACTAACCACCAGGCCCCTGAATCACAGTAACTTTGTTAGCACGCTAACCACCAGGCCCCTGAATCACAGTAACTTTGTTAGCACGCTAACCACCAGGCCCCTGAATCACAGTAACTTCATTAGCACGCTAACCACCAGGCCCCTGAATCACAACTCTGGGCTAGCACACTAACCACCAGGCCCCTGAATCACAACTCTGGGCTAACACGCTAACCACCAGGTCCCTGAATCACAACTCTGGGCTAGC
This sequence comes from Liolophura sinensis, assembly GCF_032854445.1. Taxonomy (NCBI): domain Eukaryota; kingdom Metazoa; phylum Mollusca; class Polyplacophora; order Chitonida; family Chitonidae; genus Liolophura; species Liolophura sinensis. The sequence goes on along the minus strand of NC_088301.1, from coordinate 1,366,563 downwards.
ACGCTAACCACCAGGCCCCTGAATCACAACTCTGGGCTAGCACGCTAACCACCAGGCCCCTGAATCACAACTCTGGGCTAACACGCTAACCACCAGGCCCCTGAATCACAACTCTTGGCTAGCACGCTAACCACCAGGCCCCTGAATCACAACTCTGGGCTAACACGCTAACCACCAGGTCCCTGAATCACAGTAACTTCATTAGCATGCTAACCACCAGGCCCCTGAATCACAACTCTGGGCTAGCACACGTTAACCACCAGGTCCCTGAATCACAACTCTGGGCTAGCACACTAACCACCAGGCCCCTGAATCACAACTCTGGGCTAACACGCTAACCACCAGGTCCCTGAATCACAACTCTGGGCTAGCACACTAACCACCAGGCCCCTGAATCACAACTCTGGGCTAGCACACTAACCACCAGGCCCCTGAATCACAACTCTTGGCTAGCACGCTAACCACCAGGTCCCTGAATCACAACTCTGGGCTAGCACGCTAACCACCAGGCCCCTGAATCACAACTCTGGGCTAGCACGCTAACCACCAGGTCCCTGAATCACAACTCTGGGCTAGCACGCTAACCACCAGGCCCCTGAATCACAACTCTGGTCTAGCACACGCTAACCACCAGGTCCCTGAATCACAACTCTGGGCTAGCACGCTAACCACCAGGCCCCTGAATCACAACTCTGGGCTAGCACGCTAACCACCAGGCCCCTGAATCACAACTCTGGGCTAACACGCTAACCACCAGGCCCCTGAATCACAGCTATTGGCTAGCACGCTAACCACCAGGCCCCTGAATCACAACTCTGGGCTAGCACGCTAACCACCAGGCCCCTGAATCACAACTCTGGGCTAACACGCTAACCACCAGGCCCCTGAATCACAACTCTGGGCTAGCACGCTAACCACCAGGCCCCTGAATCACAACTCTGGGCTAGCACGCTAACCACCAGGCCCCTGAATCACAACTCTGGGCTAACACGCTAACCACCAGGCCCCTGAATCACAACTCTTGGCTAGCACGCTAACCACCAGGCCCCTGAATCACAACTCTGGGCTAACACGCTAACCACCAGGTCCCTGAATCACAGTAACTTCATTAGCATGCTAACCACCAGGCCCCTGAATCACAACTCTGGGCTAGCACACGTTAACCACCAGGTCCCTGAATCACAACTCTGGGCTAGCACACTAACCACCAGGTCCCTGAATCACAACTCTGGGCTAGCACACTAACCACCAGGTCCCTGAATCACAACTCTGGGCTAGCACACTAACCACCAGGCCCCTGAATCACAACTCTTGGCTAGCACGCTAACCACCAGGTCCCTGAATCACAACTCTGGGCTAGCACGCTAACCACCAGGCCCCTGAATCACAACTCTGGGCTAGCACACTAACCACCAGGCCCCTGAATCACAACTCTGGTCTAGCACACGCTAACCACCAGGTCCCTGAATCACAACTCTGGGCTAGCACGCTAACCACCAGGCCCCTGAATCACAACTCTGGGCTAGCACGCTAACCACCAGGCCCCTGAATCACAACTCTGGGCTAACACGCTAACCACCAGGCCCCTGAATCACAGCTATTGGCTAGCACGCTAACCACCAGGCCCCTGAATCACAACTCTGGGCTAACACGCTAACCACCAGGCCCCTGAATCACAACTCTGGGCTAACACGCTAACCACCAGGTCCCTGAATCACAACTCTTGGCTAGCACACTAACCACCAGGCCCCTGAATCACAACTCTGGGCTAACACGCTAACCACCAGGCCCCTGAATCACAGTAACTTTGTTAGCACGCTAACCGCCAGGCCCCTGAATCACAACTCTGGGCTAGCACGCTAACCACCAGGCCCCTGAATCACAACTCTGGGCTAGCACGCTAACCACCAGGCCCCTGAATCACAACTCTGGGCTAACACGCTAACCACCAGGCCCCTGAATCACAGTAACTTCATTAGCACGCTAACCACCAGGCCCCTGAATCACAACTCTGGGCTAGCACACGTTAACCACCAGGCCCCTGAATCACAACCCTGGGCTAGAACGCTAACCACCAGGCCACAGAGACACTCGATAACCACCAAGCCACAGAGACACTCGATAACCACCAAGCCACAGAGGCCCTCAAAAAGCATTGTGTGTATCAGTTTATTTGAATACTATTTTATGCCATACTCAAGAATATTTCACTTATATGACGGCAGCCAGCATGATGGTGATATGTAAATGTCCCACTAGGAAGGGGGGCGTGTGATAAGTTAAATTATAACAGCATGAAGATGATGGATTTGTGAGTGATACTGATTGTTTATTCACAATGATTGTCATGTAGACACTTATACAAACAACCTGGAGATGGTCATAGCGTCTCATAGTGACACAGCTTCTGGCATATGTGGACGATGTACCTTGTATACATGTAGGTAAGTACACAGTAGATCAATCATTCATATCATACAAGCACACAGGACGTGTTCTACAACAAACTGGTAATATACCTAAAAATTTTTACAAAATTGTGTAAAAGTGGAATCTGTGCAGAAAAAAGATTTTCTTTCAGGTACTAACAAAATTTTAAAAAATAATATTCAGGCATAGAAAAATTCAGCAAGAAGTTACAATGCTGCACCACCATTTTGGTGGGTATTGGAGTGACCAGGCTAAACAACAGTACAGATACATATGCACATGCAATCACATTACAGTCATACCCTGCTCCCACAGATTGGCTCTTCACCAACTCTAGCCTACTAAAGTCCAACATTCAAATTTTGTTATTGTTAACAAAAGGGAGTATAAAACGGTGAATTAAGCTGAATTTTTTTTAAACAGTTTTCAAGTTTTAAAAAAAAATTTCCTTTTCAGGTATGTATAAGAGCGGTCAATCCTATTGGAGACATCATCAACTTCACTGTTTTCTGCAACAACTTCGTTGTGCCTTCTTTCAGTCATACAAACAATTGCTTTCTTTTAATATAAATGAGTTACCGTAATTTCTTAGTGTTGGCCAAATTTTTCACCCTACATCTGTGATGACTACCAGGAATTTCCACCCTACATCTGTGATGACTACCAGGACTTCTCCACCCTACATCTGTGATGACTACCAGGACTTTCTCACCACAGAAAATCATTCTTCTTCAAGTCATAAAAACACCTACACTCAAACAGTATGCTCTGTAGATTGTCACAAGTAAAAAAAACCACTTTTTTCATACAAATTTGGTTTCTAATGACAAAACAAGACGAAATGAACTTTTATTTTTGGATATAAACAATTTAACATCAACAGGACAACAACAACAACGTTCAATGAGCTTTATACATGCGCAAGGTATTATGTAAAAAACTGCTGCAGTCAGCAGAATATATCACAATAGTACATGTACCTCCTGAGAAGAAAGTTTGAGACAATTATTCACCACATTAAGTTAAAAAAGACATTAAAGATCAAGTTTTAGATCATGCAATTTCATTCTAATTCAAGTAAAGAAGATAATTTCACATGACATCTCAGCTGATCTCAGAAAATTTATCTGTTATATATTTGATTTGTGTTTTACGCCGTAAGACTACTCAAGACCCTCAGAATATTTTGCAGCTTTGGATTTATATCTCAATTGGTCATACATGCTTATACATGTATACTGTCAAGAGAACATGCAACAAGCAAAACAGAGATTAATATAGACTGAACCCTAGTGGATTAAGTCCTCTCTTGGAGTTCTCCTTTGTACATGTACTTCCACGTACACGGAAAAGAGCTCACTTGTGATCACTCCCTCTCCCTGTCATGGAGTGAGACTAGCAAAGCTCAGCAGTGGAAGGCACTCAGCTACTACCTGAAGCAAGTGTTGTGACTACATGTACAGCAGGTACTGTGGAATTCTTCACCTTCAGAGAGCTTCGTCTCCGTGCAGCCTGTGAAAGGGAAAAGAATTCACCTTCATGCAGACTGTGAAAGGGAAGAGAGTCACCTTCATGAAGGCTGTGTATGAGAAAGAGATTCACCTTCATGCAGCCTGTGGAAGGGATTCACCTTTGTGCAGACTGTGAAAAGGAAAGAGATTCGCCTTCATGCAGCCTATGAAAGGGAAAGAGATTCACCTTCATGCAGCCTGTGACAGGGAAAGAGTTTCACCTTTGTGCACAGTGTGAAAAAGAAAGAGTTTCACCTTTGTGCAGCCTGCAAAGGGAAAGAGCTTCACCTGTGTGCAGCCTGCAAAAGGGAAAGAGTTTCAACTTTGTGAAGACTGTGAAAGGGAAAGAGCTTCACCTTTGTGCAGCCTGCAAAAGGGAAAGAGTTTCAACTTTGTGAAGACTGTGAAAGGGAAAGAGCTTCACCTTTGTGCAGCCTGCAAAAGGGAAAGAGTTTCAACTTTGTGAAGACTGTGAAAGGGAAAGAGCTTCACCTTTGTGCAGACTGTGAAAGGGAAAGAGCTTCACCTTCATGCAGCCTGTGAAAAGGGAAAGAGCTTCACCTTTGTGCAGACTGTGAAAGGGAAAGAGCTTCACCTTTGTGCAGCCTGTGAAAGGGAAAGAGCTTCACCTTCATGCAGCCTGTGAAAGGGAAAGAGCTTCACCTTTGTGCAGACTGTGAAAGGGAAAGAGCTTCACCTTCATGCAGCCTGTGAAAAGGGAAAGAGCTTCACCTTTGTGCAGACTGTGAAAGGGAAAGAGCTTCACCTTCATGCAGCCTGTGAAAGGGAAAGAGCTTCACCTTTGTGCAGACTGTGAAAGGGAAAGAGCTTCACCTTTGTGCAGATTGTCAAAGGGAAAGAGCTTCACCTTCATGCAGCCTGTGAAAGGGAAAGAGCTTCACCTTTGTGCAGACTGTGAAAGGGAAAGAGCTTCACCTTCATGCAGCCTGTGAAAAGGGAAAGAGCTTCACCTTTGTGCAGCCTGTGAAAGGGAAAGAGCTTCACCTTTGTGCAGCCTGTAAAGGGGAAAAAGCTTCACCTTTGTGCAGCTTGTGAAAGGGAAAGAGTTTTACCTTTGTGCAGCCTGTGAAATGGAAAGACCTTCACCTATGTGCAGATTGTCAAAGGGAAACAGCTTCAACTTTGTGCAGACTGTAAAGGGGAAAGAGCTTCACCTTTGTGCAGACTGTCAAAGTTAAGCATTTAATTGCATAATCCAATAATATATCTTCCAAGGTTATTTCAATCTACTTCAAATCTTGAAATCTTATTTCAAAGTCGGTAAACGGTAAAAGTGTTTGTTTTTTTTGTAATGGTAATTATTAGTTTACATCTGAGTGCATTCTTTTTTCTTTTAAAAATTCAATAAATTAGGAACAAGTAACAATATCTTTATAGACAAAAAATTTGAATATTGGAAGAAATGAGGCAAAAATGGAAAATGACCAATTGAGAAACTAAAAGACTGAATCAAGTAATCACACAAACAAAATGGAAGTTAGAATACAGAATCAAAGACGTGTAGTTTCAAAATAACACTTTCTCCTAAAATATATTCACATAAAAATACATTCAAAAAATAGCTTTTGACTAATATAAGTTAAATATCCTGCCATGTAGTAAGTACATACAGCACAACCATTGTGGATGATGCATCCTTAATGGGCATGGCAGGTGAATTCATTATTAAACATGTAATATATAAATATGCATGCATGAGTAGATATAAAGATGTTGATGCGTGCCTGTTTTCGGGTGCTCTAACATCAGGCCTTAACACAGAAACGATCTACATTCATAAAATATGTAAGTGAATATGTAGATAAAAAAGTCTGACTTTATAATGCAAAACACTTCTGCTTTTAAACATGTTGATGCGATGACTGAAAAGAAAACATGCACCAAAAATAATGTATAACTAGCTGATGAGAAGAGTGGCTCTGGCAACCATTGATACAGCATACACTGTGTAGCAAACCAGGCTATTCCAGGTCTCCTCATTCCCATTCCACATGGACAGAGATATGCCTGTAGAAGATCCTCAAAGATACTTACTAGTGCACATAAATGTATGGTCAAGTTCTTGGTTTGCCCACAGCTTCTCACAGAGCACACAGATTTCACTGTCCACATAAATGTATGGTCAAGTTCTTGGTTTGCACATAGGTTCTCACAGAGTACACAGATTTCACTGTCCACATAAATGTGTGGCCACGTTCTTGGTTTGCACATAGGTTCTCACAGAGCACACAGATTTCACTGTCCACATAAATGTGTGGTCGAGTTCTTGGTTTGCCCATAGCTTCTCACAGAGCACACAGATTTCACTGTCCACATAAATGTGTGGCCACGTTCTTGGTTTGCACATAGGTTCTCACAGAACACACAGATTTCACTGTCCACATAAATGCGTGGCCATGTTCTTGGTTTGCACATAGCTTCTCACAGAGTACACAGATTTCACTGTCCACATAAATGTGTGGCCACATTCTTGGTTTGCACATTGGTTCTCACAGAGCACACAGATTTCACTGTCCACATAAATGTCTAGCCACGTTCTTGGTTTGCACATAGGTTCTCACAGAGTACACAGATTTCACTGTCCACATAAATGTGTGGCCACATTCTTGGTTTGCACATTGGTTCTCACAGAGCACACAGATTTCACTGTCCACATAAATGTCTAGCCACGTTCTTGGTTTGCACATAGGTTCTCACAGAGCACACAGATTTCACTGTCCACATAAATGTCTAGCCACGTTCTTGGTTTGCACATAGGTTCTCACAGAGCACACAGATTTCACTGTCCACATAAATGTACTCTCTCTCAACAGTTTATGAAGGGGCACAGATTATTTATATCGTGCACAAGGATGCATCCTGAACTCTCTCTGTGCACCTACATGTACCTACACGACTATGTTCTTAGTTATTGAATCCTTGCATGTACACAAAAAATTACACATCCTCAACGTGCACATTACACATCCTCATCATGCAAATTACACATCCTCATCATGCATATTACACATCCTCATCATGTATATTACACATCCTCATCATGTATATTACACATCCTCATCATGCATATTACACATCCTCATCATGTATATTACACATCCTCATCATGTATATTACACATCCTCATCATGCATATTACACATCCTCATCATGTATATTACACATCCTCATCATGTATATTACACATCCTCATCATGTATATTACACATCCTCATCATGCATATTACACATCCTCATACATGTACTTCCACTCCAATGTGTATGAACACAAATCCTTAAAAACATCCCTGCATGTGTTGCAGGTTATTACACGTGCTGAATATGCACAGGTGTACCTGCATGATGTACATGAGTACATGTGCAAACAAAAACCAACTATACATAAAAAATAGGATCTTAAAATTTCTGTTTGGTTCAACTGTGCAGCTATTCTTGTGCAGAGTAACGTATGAATACATAAACAATGAATAAAATATGCAATCCTTGATTCCCCATACATCCATGATCACACACTAATGGGTTCTTGCAAGAGTAACTGCATAATGCAGTGGTTGTGATGGACTCATGACTACTTGCTCTCTGTTGTCAAGGAGAAAAGAGTTCTCTAATGTGCATTTAAATCAGTGTAGATGTCTAGCACCAATTAAGGGATCACAGCACATTCATTATGTATGAAGGGAGGTGACTACTGGAGACTAATGGGCAGTCTCTCATGAGCTACTCTTAAGGGGAGAGCAGCAAAATGTCCAAATGCTACCCAATTTTGTAAAACATGTACAATACACACAGTTGTGTCCCTTTGTTCTGTTTTGGTCAGCTTCTGCACATAAGACAAATTCTTTGCTCAGCATACCCAGTATATTACAAAGATCATCATGGCACTCAAGTCTACAGAAGAGCTGCTCAGATTTGAAATCTGCTTACAGACTGATGCTCAGGACCAATGGGGAGTCATTTTTGTTAGGTTCTGCAAACTTGATCTGACAACCCTAAGTGTGCAGGGCGATAAATGCATGAGGGACAGCCAGATACACATCAACTCTGCCATCTCTGACAAAAGATTTGCAGAATTATTATTGGAAGGACACCCATGCTAAAGTACATGTACATATACCCTTGTTTCCGTGAAACTGCATAGACAAGGTTCCTGCATCAGAGTTCTTGGCAAACAAGTATTCTGCATCACAGTTCTGTAGGAAAAACTTTCCTGTATAGCCAAGTTTACAGCATAAGAGATTCCAGTGAAGACAAGGGTCCTGTCTGATGCTATAGGACGGCTAGTTTTGGTCACAACTCTTCCATGTCTTCTGTACCCTCTGTTATCTGTTCTAATAATGTCTCATAACAAAACTTGTACTGGTCCTGCAAACAGAAAGACTTAAATATCAGAAATGCTATTTAAATTACACTGGGTAATACTAACTAGATGTAGCACAAGGAAAGACTTTCCTCAGTATTGTAGGGGTCAGAAAGACTGTACTCAAAAAATTACCACAGGCATCTACAGTGCATCCCTTTTTTTCCCAATTTGCCTAAAACTGCACCCAAAGAAGTGCATGTTAGAGCCAAATAGATGTCCTAAAATATTACTTTTGGTAGTGAGACATTTTCCCCGTATTATATCACCCATCCTACGTTCTTTAAAACTTTCAAGTACCATTCTGTTAAAGACAAACAGATTCTATGAATCAGACAAAATACCCTATCCTGTCAGGAATGAGGTTTTAGTAAATTTCCAGTAACTTATAAAACCATACATGTATTTACATGAATATGTAATTGCTTATCATTCATTTAAAAGAATAAGGGCAAAATGGCTCTTCATCTCTAACCATGCATCTGGCAATTGTCGGCTGACTTGTTGATGACAGCGAGCTATTACTGAGCTGACTACTCACATAGGATTTGATGAATTGTGGCCTGGCGTCTCGTATGAGCCGAACAGTGGAGAACACGTCCACTTCTCCGTCAATCTGAAGTCTCTCCAGAAGCAGATATATCGCACAAAAGACACCACTACATCTACAGCCATCCCTGCAACATGCCAATCATTAGCCACGGTTAGGATCTATAACTATTCATTGGTTCTAAAAAGTGACTGCACTTCTTTGCACTTACATGTAACTATTTCTCTCAGTCCCCTTAGCAGCTTTGTTTACAACAAGCAATGCTTCAGCAAGAAGCAGTAATCATCGTGCAAAGAATAAATACATCTCCCCCCACCCACCCCCTTCCCCCCAGGCAACTCTAACAGCTCTCTATCAAGTTTAAGTTCTGTCTGAGTATACTATGAAGTTTTATTGTGCAATTCAATAAATTGCAATAATTCCATGATAAAGAAAACAGAAAAATTTCATTAAATATGATTTTAATAAACGAAACAGGAGAGAAATAAATGAGCAGAAATCAGTATTTGTTCATTGCTAATGTCCTACTTACAAACACTGGATGATGACAGGCTGTGCCCCACACTCCTGCTGCCAACTCCCTAGTGTCTGTAAAAGGTAGAGCAGTGCCGTCCGTGACTCGGGTAGACCCTGATCCAACGCCCAGTCTGGGAAGTGAAACTGCTTCACCATTCGCTGTTTCTTGATACCCTGTTGGTAGACAAATGTGGAGTGAGGGGTAGATAAAAATGGTGTGAGGGGAAAGGCAAAGGTGGAGTGAGGAGCAAAACAAAAGTGGAGTCTGAGGCAAGACAAAAGTGGAGTCTGGGGCAAAACAAAAGTGGAGTCTGGGCCAAACAAAAGTGGAGTCTAGGGCAAGAACAAGATAAGCAGAGTCCTGGACAAGACAAAGGTGGAGTCAAGAACAAGACAAAAGTGGAGTCTGAGGCAAGGTAAAAGAGCAGTCAAGGCAAGACAAGAGAGCCGTCAAGGCAAGACAAAAGAGCAGTGAAGCCAAGACAAAAGATTAGTCAAGGCAAGACAAAAGAGCAGTGAAGGGAAGGCAAAAGAGCAGTCAAGGCCAGACAAAAGAGCAGACAAGGCCAGACAAAAGTGGAGTCCAGGGCAAAACAAATGTGGAGTCAGGGCAGGACAAAATTGGATCCACGGACAAGGCAAAAGTGGAGTCAGGGACAAGACAAAAGTAGAATCTAGCTAGACAAATTTTCACATGTATACACATGTACTATGGCAGAGAGTTTTAAGTGGAGGAAACTGGAGTACCCAGTGTTATTACCTCGACTTCTGACAAGTTACTGACAAAATTTCCCCCATGTGATGTACAGATATGCACACCATATTGTTGGAAGACAAGTGACCAAGAAATGTCAGACTGCGCAATTGGCCACACGACTGTTGTCAACCATCGCCACACACATATCCTCACCACGGCCCCACAAGAAGTGAGAACTACATGTATGTTTAAGTACATGTACCTGTAAGACGTTAAGTTTGAGCTGTCTCTCTGTGATGTTGTGGTCCAGCATTGTTGTGGAGGCCAGTTCTACAGTGAACCTCTCCATATGCACAGTCCCTATCTTCTCAGGCCAGTACACACCACAAGCCTGTAAACAACAACACTTCCTTTGTTTTACACACATAAAAAAGTGAAAAACACAAATTTTTAATTTTCACACACACATGTATATATTTTAATTATCTGTTAACATCATAAAATCATCTTGACGATACTTTACCTGGGAAATAACGCTTCCAAATTCAGGCTTTTGGCTTGCTTTATCCTGGTCTAATTACACCTTACAAAACTGTTAGATGTGGTAAATAACCTACATTTGGTGCTGACACTTTCATCATTCCAGTAGAGTACATCATCCTACCTTCTAAACAAACCCCCCACAGGTATCTAAGATCAATAGTACAACATAAGCCTGGGCCACGTTTGAGGTCATTTACTATAATCCACAATGTACAATAGGTCTACAAGTAGCACTCAGGCATACAACAACACGTAAACAGTTTGAGACTCAGGTGTACCTTATACTTGATACTGATGTCTCCAAGCAGCACAATGGTACTACAGGTTGACTAATGTACCTTATCTTTAATATTGACGCCTCACAGCAGCATCATGGTAGAAACAGGTTAACTGGTGTACCTTGTCTTTGATACTGATGACTCCCAGCAGCACAATGGTACTACAGGTGAACTGGCATACCTTATCTTTGATATCAATGTCTCCCAGCAGCACAATGGTACCACAGGTTGACTGATCTACCTTATCTTTGATATTGACACCTCACAGCAGCACAATGGTACTTCAGGTTGACTGACGTACTTCATCTTTGATATCAATGTCTCCCAGCAGCACAATGGTACTACAGGTTGACTAATATATCTTATCTTTAATATTGACGCCTCACAGCAGCACAATGGTACCACAGGTTAACTGATGTACCTTATATCTGATATCAATGTCTCCCAGCAGCACAATGGTACTACAGGTTAACTGATGTACCTTATCTTTGATACTGACAACTCCCAGCAGCACAATGGTACCACAGGTTAACTGATGTACCTTATATCTGATATCAATGTCTCCCAGCAGCACAATGGTACTACAGGTTAACTGATGTACCTTATCTTTGATACTGACAACTCCCAGCAGCACAATGGTACCACAGGTTGACTGATCTACCTTATCTTTAATATTGACGCCTCACTGCAGCATCATGTTACTACAGGTTAACTGATGTACCTTATCTTTGATATTGACGACTCCCAACAGCACAATGGTACTACAGGTTAACTGATGTACCTTATCTTTGATACTGACAACTCCCAACAGCACAATGGTACTACAGGTTAACTGATGTACCTTATCTTTGAGATCGATGTCTTCCAACAGCACGATGGTACCACCGGTTAACTGACGTACCTTATCTTTGATATTGATGTCTCCCAGCAACACTATGGTACCACTGGTTAACTGATGTATCTTATCTTTAACATTGACGCCTCACAGCAGCACAATGGTACTACAGGTTAACTGACGTACCTTATCTTTAACATTGATGTCTCCAAGCAGCACAATGGTACTACAGGTGTGGTCATAAACCAGGCGCCAGAAATCCATCACGATGAATGGTAATGGCACCTCTGTGATGAAAAATACTGTGTTCTGTCGGTAACTCTGTAATGACAGGTACACAAAATAATATTACAGTTGTGAAATCTCATAGTTTTCCTCAACACCAGTTGTCACCATATTTATATCAAAACTTTCGGCAATTGATAAAACCATGTCTATAAACACTATGAAGATGAATTTCTATCGAACTCCAAGCAGCCAAGTTTGGTCTTTGGAGTCTGTGCTATGCACGTACATGTGTAGGCTTATTTACTCTTAGCCTCACCACTACTATTTGTTTATTTATTTGATTGGTGTTTTACGCTGTATTCAAGAATATTTCACTTATGCAACGGCGGCCAGCATTATGGTGGGAGGAAACCGGGCAGAGCCGCAGGGGAAACCCATAACCATCAGCAGGTTGCTGCCAGATCTTCCCACTTATGGCCGGAGAGGAAGCCAGCATGAGCTGGACTTGAACTCACAGCGACCGCATTGGTGAGAGGCTCCTGGGCCATTACGCTGCGCTAGCGTGCTAACCGACTGAGCCACGGAGGCCCCCACCACTGACTGAGCCACGGAGGCCCCCACACTGACTGAGCCACAGAGGCCCCCACCACTACTAGTGTTGGTTACAATCATCTTGAGATATTTTTGATACAGAGAGTGAATTGGTGTATATGGTGTTCTAATAACCAAAGGTTTAGACAGAGTTTTAGTGGTTTCCGACCACACCTCCTGCCTCAACACTGTGACCCTAGTGACCTTGACATTGTTCAATACTTCTGTACAAAATTTGCTAGTGGTGGCAGTGATGAAAGCGAATGTAGAGAGCGATGCATGAGGTGTATGGAGTATGTATTGTGTACTACTCACCAATATTTTACAGCATGAGGAGTTTTTAGTTAGATCTTTGTGTAATACTCATCAATATTTTACAGCATGAGGAGTTTTTGGTTAGATCTTTGTGTAATACTCACCAATATATTACAGCATGAGGAGTTTTTAGTTAGATCTTTGTATAATACTCACCAATATTTTACAGCATGAGGAGTTTTTGGTTAGATCTTTGTGTAATACTCACCAATATTTTACAGCATGAGGAGTTTTTGGTTAGATCTTTGTGTAATACTCACGGGTATTTTCACAGCGTTGATGTAATCTGTGCTGCCAGCATGGTGGGTGGATAAAAATGGACGATGCTGGTCTCCTGAAACCAGAGAATATCATCCATGCATTATCAACATAAATTGTAAATAAACAAGTATGAAATACAAATTTAGAACATACTGTACATGTATTTTACCTAAAATGTCCCCGCCCCCCAAATTGCATTAAAAGCTCAATTAAATGTCACAGTATCAGATTTGCTGCCAAAACTCAGGTATCATCCTACCATCCCAGCAGCCTACAAAACACCTACATTTATCTACTTACAAAAAACAGGTACAAAACTTCATCAAGGACGCAATTTTAGGTCATTTACAATGTTACCCATTAGTAATGATCTCATGCTAACTGAACAAGCATATAGTATTTTCTATTTGTCAAACTGATTTGTGCATTTCCATAATTTCCATAGTTATGGCAAAATTGGAAAAAAGTATTGAATTTGAAAAAGTAGGTGTTAAATCGCAGGGGAAACCTCTGCATCACTGTGCGTGACATATTTGCCACAAAGAGTCATCAGATGTCAGCTGGATTTGAACATATGACCACATCAGGATGATCATGTTACGTGATCATTTATTTGTAGGATGAGCAACTAACCCTGAAACACGGCTGGCTGAGATTTGTTTTATATCTACATGGGATGAGAGGCCTTGCTGGAAGAGCCATCTAATGGGATTAGAGGCCTTGCTGGAAGAGCCATCTAATGGGATTAGAGTCCTTGCTGGAAGAGCCATCTAATGGGATTAGAGGCCTTGCTGGAAGAGCCATCTAATGGGGTTTTCCTCACAGGAGGTCCCATTGGCTTGGCTCACTACTTTCAGTGAAGACCACTGTCGAGCACTTTACCAGGTGGGTGAGAGGTGGAGCGCCACCCCTCAAGTTTTACTCAGTTCCCTCCACCCACCACATATGCTGAGGCCCGTTATACAAGAGAAATATTCTTGAGAGCACTGCAACACAGCACAAAAATTATAAATAAGTATGCGAGATCATGGCTTTAGTCAGGGTTGTTTTACCTGCAAGGATGTCCTTATGTCTGTTCTTGACCACATTCTCAGGGATTAATGCAGAGCGGATTTCAGACTCCTTCAGCACTGGCTTCACGGATTCCAGTAGCTGCGAAATACAGGAAGCACACATATACATATCAATGTTGTGTTCTTTAATAATTTGTTCTACTACTGAGGACATTACTAAGTCTTGAATGGTAAAATTACACTTCTGGCAGCCATTAAATTGCCCAGACCAAACGTCAACTGTCTACCACTCGTAGCACGCTTGGAAGCCTCTACTGGAGGGATCACGACAATCTCTCCACTGGACTAAGCGGAGGAGACGTGCTGAGACGTACGACTATTGTTAAAAGGTGTGAATCTATTTGCGACCACTGACATATCCTGGCAACGTGATCCCTTACTTGTAAACATGTGCACTAGCTGTGAAATGTGGAAGCATCTTGCAATATACTATGTATGTAATAAGCCATACCTCAAACTGTCAAACTCTTCCAGAAGGTTGTTCATACCTGACAGGTGTCAATAGAATATGACAAGCTGTATGATGACTACCACCCCAATAATAAGACATACCTCAAACTGTCAAACTCTTCCAGAAGGTTGTTCATACCTGACAGGTGTCAATAGAATATGACAAGCTGTATGATGACTACCACCCCAATAATAAGACATACCTCAAACTGTCAAACTCTTCCAGAAGGTTGTTCATACCTGACAGGTGTCAATAGAATATGACAAGCTGTATGATGACTACCACCCCAATAATAAGACATACCTCAAACTGTCAAACTCTTCCAGAAGGTTGTTCATACCTGACAGGTGTCAATAGAATATGACAAGCTGTATGATGACTACCACCCCAATAATAAGACATACCTCAAACTGTCAAACTCTTCCAGAAGGTTGTTCATACCTGACAGGTGTCAATAGAATATGACAAGCTGTATGATGACTACCACCCCAATAATAAGACATACCTCAAACTGTCAAACTCTTCCAGAAGGTTGTTCATACCTGACAGGTGTCAATAGAATATGACAGGTGTCAATAGAATATGACAAGTTGTATGATGACTACCACCCCAATAATAAGACATACCTCAAACTGTCAAACTCTTCCAGAAGGTTGTTCATACCTGACAGGTGTCAATAGAATATGACAAGCTGTATGATGACTACCACCCCAATAATAAGACATACCTCAAACTGTCAAACTCTTCCAGAAGGTTGTTCATACCTGACAGGTGTCAATAGAATATGACAAGCTGTATGATGACTACCATCCCAGTAATACGACATACCTCAAACTGTCAAACTCTTCCTGAAGGTTGTTCAAACCTGACAGGTGTCAATAGAATATGACAAGCTGTATGATGACTACCACCCCAATAACAAGACATACCTCAAACTCTTCCTGAAGTTTGCTCATCCCAGATTCGTCATCCTCTACCAATTCTTGAAATTTCTTTTTGAACTCTGTCTGTGATATACTTGTGTCCTCGAACCAGATCGCCTCAAGCAATGCTTCATACAAGAAGACATACTGCTCCTAAAACACGCCACAATATAATGATACAAAATCTGTATTATCAGATTTATTACCCATTCATAACATCTCATTTACATGAGAGAAAAAAACGTGGAAAAATGGAAAAAACCACAACCTACAATTAGTTCACACTTGAGCACACCTTCACACAAACAATTTTTTTTTTTTCATCACATTTGCATATAGTATTTTAACTACAATAACGTAATTTTATTTTTATAAGATTTACATCCCCAATGTCTGTCGCATCTTTTTCTGGTGTATATTATAAAAGTTCTTCAGAGGATTATGTGAAATATGCCCAGATAAATTTACCAACATTTTTTCTACTAGACTTAGGAATTTTTTTATTGTAATAAGAACAAAATATTTCAAAATCTCACAGTGAGAATGCCTAATACTGGAGAATATACAATTTATTCCATATTGTACACCCCATGTAAAATATGTTAATATGCACGTTCATATACATTATACTATGTAGCACAAAACCTTTAAGCCGAGAAATAATTTGACAGATTGTAAACAGAAACTAACAAACAAAAACAAGTTTACATGGTCTACACTCATACTTGACGGCTCTACTTACCAAGGATGGAATGAGGTTAGCACGTTGTTGTCGCAGCCTGACCACAGTGTTGTAGACATCTACGCGTTTTTCTCTGGCAGCTTGCTGTATTAGAATATCCAGAGCAATGTAACAGCCAGATCTACCTATCCCTGCACTGTAACACAAAAAAACACAGATGTAACAGCCAGGTCTACCTATCCCTGCACTGTAACACAAAAACACAGATGTAACAGCCAGATCTACCTATCCCTGCACTGTAACACACAAAACACAGATGTAATAGCCTGATCTACCAATCCCCGCACTGTAACACACAGAACATAGATGTAACAGCCTGATCTACCTATCCCTGCCCTGTAACATAGAACACAGATGTAATAGCCGGGTCTACCTATCCCTGCACTGTAACACACAGAACATAGATGTAACAGCCAGATTTACCAATCCCCGCACTGTAACACACAGAACATAGATGTAACAGCCAGATCTACCAATCCCTGCACTGTAACACAAAAACACAGATGTAACAGCCAGATCTACCAATCCCTGCACTGTAACACAAAACACAGATGTAACAGCCAGATTTACCTATCCCTGCACTGTAACACAAAAACACAGATGTAACAGCCAGATTTACCAATCCCCGCACTGTAACACACAGAACATAGATGTAACAGCCAGGTCTATCTATCCCTGCACTGTAACACAAAACACAGATGTAACAGCCAGATTTACCAATCCCTGCACTGTAACACAAAAACACAGATGTAACAGCCAGATTTACCAATCCCTGCACTGTAACACAAAACACAGATGTAACAGCCAGATTTACCAATCCCTGCACTGTAACACAAAACACAGATGTAACAGCCAGATTTACCTATCCCTGCACTGTAACACAAAAACACAGATGTAACAGCCAGATTTACCTATCCCTGCAATGTAACATAAAAACACAGATATGTAACACACAGAACACAGATGTAACAGCCAGGTCTACCTATCCCTTCACTGTCACACACAGAACACAGATGTAACAGTCAGGTCTACCTATCCCTGCACTGTAACACAAAACACAGATGTAACAGCCAGGTCTACCTATCCCTGCACTGTAATACAAAACACAGATGTAACAGCCACGTCTACCTATCCTTGCACTGTAACACACAAAACACAGATGTAACAGCCAGGTCTACCCATTCCTGCACTGTAACACAAAAACACAGATGTAACAGCCAGATTTACCTATCCCTGCACTGTAACACAAAGACACAGATGTAACAGCCAGATTTACCTATCCCTGCACTGTAACACAAAAACACAGATGTAACAGCCAGATTTACCTATCCCTGCACTGTAACACACAAAACACAGATGTAACAGCCAGATCTACCTATCCCTGCACTGCAACACAGAACACAGATGTAACAGCCAGATCTACCTATCCCCACACTGTAACACACAGAACACAGATGTAACAGCCAGGTCTACCTATCCCTGCATTGTAACACACAAAACACAGATGTAACAGCCAGGTCTACGTATCCCTGCATTGTAACACACAAAACACAGATGTAACAGCCTGATCTACCTATCCCTGCACTGTAACACACAAAACACAGATGTAACAGCCAGATGTACCCATCACTACACTGTAACACAAAGAACACAGATGTGACAGCCTGATCTACCTATCCCTGCACTGTAACACAAAACACAGATGTAACAGCCAGGTCTACCTATCCCTGCACTGTAACACACAAAACATAGATATAACAGCCAGATGCACCCATCACTACACTGTAACACACTGAACACAGATGTGACAGCCTGATCTACCTATCCCTGCACTGTAACACACAAAACACAGAAGTGACAGGCAGATGTACCCATCACTACACTGTAACATAAAGAACACAGATGTGACAGCCTGATCTACCTATCCCTGCACTGTAACACAAAACACAGATGTAACAGCCTGATCTACCTATCCCTGCACTGTAACACACAAAACATAGAAGTGACAGGCAGATGTACCCATCACTACACTGTAACACACAAAACACAGATGTAACAGCCAGATGTACCCATCACTACACTGTAACACACTGAACACAGATGTGACAGCCTGATCTACCTATCCCTGCACTGTAACACACAAAACACAGAAGTGACAGGCAGATGTACCCATCACTACACTGTAACACAGAACACAGATGTAACAGCCAGATCTACCTATCCCTGCACTGTAACACACAAAACATAGAAGTGACAGGCAGATGTACCCATCACTACACTGTAACACACAGAACACAGATGTAACAGCCAGATCTACCTATCCCTGCACTGTAACACAATACACAGATGTAACAGCCTGATCCACCTATCCCTGTACTGCAACACACAAAACACAGATGTAACAGCCAGATCTACCTATCCCTGCACTGTAACACACAGAACACAGATGTAACACCCAGATCTACCTATCCCTGCACTGTAACACAAAACACAGATGTAACAGCCAGATCTACCTATCCCTGCACTGTAACACAAAAACACAGATGTAACAGCCAGATATATCCATCCCTGCACTGTAACACACAGAACACAGATGTGACAGCCTGATCTACCTATCCCTGCACTGTAACACAGGACACAGATGTAACAGCCAGATCTACCTATCCCTGCACTGTAACATACAAAACACAGATGTAACAGCCAGATCTATCCATCCCTGCACTGTAACACATAGGCCACAGATATAACAGCCAGACAGACACATTCCTGCACTGTAACATACAAAACACAGATGTTACAGCCAGATCTACCTATCCTTGCACTGCAACACAAAACACAGATGTAATAGCCAATCTACCCCATTACTGCACTGAAACACACAGAACACAGATGTTGCTGGCTTCTACCCGTACATGGGAAGGTCTGACAGCAACCTGCGGATGGTCGCGGATTTCCCCAGTTTCCTCCCACCATAATGCTGGACAACATCATACAAATGAAATATTCTTGAGCACATATATAATAATCATAATATTCTTTAGCAAAACTTTTTCAGAGGCACGGAAAACTCTCAGAATCAGGCCAAGTCATGGGCGTAAGTTAAGGTAATTTATCATATTTTTGAACATTAGCTGTGGTGTGTTCCCTTGTAATCACAGAATGGATGTCGTCAAGAGCAAGAAACAATCCTGTTTCACCATTTTTCTGGAGGATTAAACGCTGGGGGGATTAGCTGATGTTACAAGACGTGCATGTACACTCATAGTAGGAGACTCTTCCTAGCTGAGCCAGCCAGTGAATGACATACACCTAAAGTCAGCAACTTGCACTCATCTACAGTGGAAAAATGCCACTCACTTAGAGTGAGCAGATGGCACTCACCTACACTGAGCAAACTGTACTCTCCTACAGTGAGCAAATACCACTTACAGTGAGAAAATGGCACTTACCTACAGTGAGCAAATGGCACTCACCTACAGTGGACGACCGTGGGACCTGAACACAAGGTGGAGGCAGAAACGATTTTCTTCCTGAACAGCAGAACAGCCAATGGGTGACGAGGGACGCCGTGATCCGGCCAGGAAGTAAAGTGGAAGTGTTTTATTGTTCTAGTCTCTTCCGTCTGGAATAAAACATCAGTCACTGAGATCAATGCCAAGAATACATGTTAAAATGTGTAATTACATGATGACAATTCCTTGTCATAATTACACCATGACAATTCCTCGTCATAAATACATCATGACAATTCCTTGTCATAATTACACGATAACAATTCCTCGACATAATTACACCATGACAATTCCTTGTCATAATTACATCATGACAATTCCTTGTCATAATTACACCATGACAATTCCTCGTCATAATTACACCATGACAATTCCTCGTCATAATTACACGATGACAATTCCTCGTCATAATTACACCATGACAATTCCTCGTCATAATTACACCATGACAATTCCTTGTCATAATTACACCATGACAATTCCTTGTCATAATTACACCATGACAATTCCTTGTCATAATTACACCTTGACAATTCCTTGTCATAATTACACCTTGACAATTCCTTGTCATAATTACACCATGACAATTCCTTGTCATAATTACACCATGACAATTCCTTGTCATAATTACACCATGACAATTCCTTGTCATAATTACACCATGACAATTCCTTGTCATAATTACATCATGACAATTCCTTGTCATAATTACATCATGACAATTCCTTGTCATAATTACACCATGACAATTCCTTGTCATACTGATCAAACTGCCATTTAGAAATTGTTGATGAATCAAGTCAAAGGCATAATATGGATTCTAACTTCCTGATTTATTCAACCCAACATCTCAGATCAGACACTATCACACTTCTTATTCGTGAGAAAGGTGCTGTGAAATGCTGCATGAGAAAGGTCACTCTAAATACATCAAGAAGTTGCAAACCATACAGACTTGAAAATGAGAACAAAGATGTCAACAATGTACAACCATCACTGTCACTGAAAAGTTGGTGCTTACACCAGAATGGAACAAAAAAAGGACATGACAAGCACAGTAGTTATTCAACACTGCATTCATTTAAATGGCAACAAAGGCTAATGGCCACTCAAGTGAAAGTTTAGTTCTTGACCTTGTTCACTAAACTCTGGCAAACTCACCACAGCATTATAAACGAGGAAGGTCCTTAGAGTAAAGTCTGCTAACTCTACAGAACTCTCCAGCTGGACTATGAAGGAGCCAAATGACCGCGTGTCAAAGTCAGACCAGTACTGCTCACTTTTCACCTGAAATATGGACGAGATCCCAATATAAACACCACTAAACACCACAGAACTGAAGAGGGCAAAGGTCAGAACAGAAGATACAAGGCTGAATATAAAAGGACAAGGTTTTAATAAGACAGAAGAAAGGGCAATAACATTAAATCTCAGCATAAAGTCTCTGTGAAAACTAATAATATTCAACATTAATATTTAAACTGTCTATCTGACCCAACTCATATTACACAAAATTAATATTAAATTTTCACTAGTTTATAAAGAATGAAATTTTGAAACATTTAAAAAAATAAAAGGTATTTTTCGCAAATCTACAAAGCTGACCCCCCATGCTGGTATCCAGTCTGGACTACCTGGCACACTGTACACACTTACCTTTCCAGCCTCCACCAGTTTGGTGATCATCACAATTTTACCAACGTCCTCCTGCCAGATCATCCGCCAGAAGTCAAAGCTTGTTGTCTTCACAGGAGCTAGAGACAAACATCACCAAAACAGCAGGCAGTCAAAGAACAGCCATAATCACATGTTTGGTTCTTATATTTTAAAAGGTACAAAATGCCTTCTTAGTTTTTTTCTTGGAGCATAAAAATGACTTTATTTTATTTATTTATTCGATTGGTGTTTTACACCTATCTCAAGAATATTTTACCTAAATATGACAGCGGCCAGCACTATGGTGAAAGGAAACTGGGCAGAGCTGGTACCTCCCTAGACGTATGTATGTAATCCATAATGCTGGCTGCTGTCGTATAGGTGAAATATTCTTGATTAAGGTGTAAAATACCAATCAGTCATTTAATTCAAATCAAATAGTTTGTTATACTTTGTGTTTTAAAAAATGACCATTTGAAATTTGTTCCTTCCATGAAAATCTGTCCGCTGAAGTGTTGAAAAAATGACTTACCTTGAGCAACAATGTAGGCTCTGCCTTTCTTGTATCCCTGAAAATGGTGAAAAGAAAAGGCATTAACACATGTTTAGCACTCTTCTTCTCACACTGTTACAAACGGTTTTCAGCTTGTTGCACATGCAACGGGTTTATATACAAACAAAACTTTGTTATTAAAGTGAACGTCTAAATAATGAATAACAACATGTCAGTTGAATGACAGATAATAAAATATTATTAATACTGGGGCCTCCGTGGCTCAGTCGGTTAAAGCGCTAGCGCAGCGTAATGACCCAGGAGTCTCTCACCAATGCGGTCGCTGTGAGTTCAAGTCCAGCTCATGCTGGCTTCCTCTCCGGCCGTATGTGAGAAGGTCTGTCAGCAACCTGCGGATGGTCGTGGGTTTCCGCCGGGCTCTGCCCGGTTTCCACCCACCATAATGCTGGCCGCCGTCGTATAAGTGAAATATTCTTGAGTACGGCGTAAAACACAAATCAAAAAAAAAAAAAAAAAAAAAAATTATTAATACTAATTTGAACATCATTCCTGTCAGTCTGATTTATTAGTGAAGACACATCAGTTTTATTTATTTATCTGATTGGTGTTTTATGCCATAATCAAAAATATTTCACTTATACAACTAAGGCCAGCATAATGGTGGGTGGAAACCGGGCAGAGCCCAGGCGAAACCCACAACCATCCTCAGGTTGCTGGCAGACCTTTCCACGTATGGCTTGAGAGGAAGCCAGCATGAGCTGGACTTCAACTCACAGCGACCACATTGGTGAGAGGCTCACGGGTCACACACCAGCTTTATAGCTCATACATCTGGCTGGTATTATGTTATGGTTGACTTCTGTCCCAAACTCAATTCTCTAAAACACTTCCTGACTGGACATCGCATTAATCAAGATTTACAGGTAATAATACACAGAAGTCCCATAATTCCTCAAGCTTTTCACATTTGAAAGAGCAACTGTCAGTGCAAATTATGCACATTTTTAATTTCATTTTGGTGACAAAACAACATCAGTTGGACTGGGCAATTTCAGATGTGCAAAAACTTTATCGAGTGTTCATAGAATATGAAATAAATAAACACCTTGCAAACATGCAAAAAGGTAAAGAATTACAGTAGCATATTTTAAAGTGATTATGGAATTCAGAACAATTTCTGTTTGATGACACGTCAGTTGTACCCAGTCAAAAAATTGCTTAAAATCATGAGAAGTCTGAAGTATGGCACAGGACGTCTTAGGAATGAATGGTCTTCATACTTACATCTACATAGGAAGCATTGATGTACTGGTAGAGAGGGTCTCCATCAGGTGTATCCAAAATCACACGGTTATAGTCATCTGAAATACAGGTGAAGAAAAAAGTGTTCTTTCATTTATTTTTTATGCCGTACTCAGGAAAATTTGACTTATAAACCCATAAAGCATGTAGCATCAACACAATCAAATATTAAATACACCATACTTCAATTAACAGATCTCCCTTAATAATACTTGTTTGATATTTTCTTTAAGTGTTTTTGAACAGACAGACTGGACTATTAGTCTAAAAACAAAGGCTTAAATTATAATAAAATTAAAATTAATTGTTTGTGTCTCATCAACAAGAGCATGCCAATCTTCATTATGCTTACTGCCATGCTTGCCATGTACATGTAGATTTATTATGGGACCACTTAAAATGAATAATAAATAATATTATACAGCTGTCGTAACAACCTGCCTGACTTCATTAGGATAAAGTCTTACACCTGTGTGGGAATGCTTACAAGGTACAATGGTTTGGAATCTGTTTTTTGGACGATTGAAAGGGAGAGTGCCCATGTCTGCATAAGTCATCATTCCTACAGGTAACATCTGTAACAAGAAACAAGTATCGCTGAAATGCTATACATCTGAATGTATTTTGGAGGGACATCTACTTATCTTATTAAATGAGAAAAATAATCAACAGAGATAAACTGTAAATCACATTTTACACAATTAACTAAAAAATCTGAGCCTCAGAAGAGAAATTTCTTTAATAAAAACAGAAAAGTACTTTCAAATTTTACACAACGTTAATGAAAGTTAATAATTACATCAAACTCTGGTTCAAACCCGAACTCAGCATTATTTTTGCTCTCAATGAAGTCCTTTAGCTCGCCCACAGGTATAGGTGATATGGTAATGAGAGAGGAGGCACTGATCTGGGTGGGGCTTGTGGCTCCTCCCAACAACTGTAAAGGCGGGACTTTTGAAGGGGTCATGTTATGATTGCCATCTGGAAACACATATGTATTAATGATTGACAAAACATCAAAGATACCCAATAATATTAAGATTAAAATTTACACTTTACAATTCAAGCGAGGCATGCAAAGTAAAAGCTTTGAGCAAGCAAAAATTTATATGTTCTCAACAAATCTTTCATCCAAAGACTATTTTTGTCTGTGTTCAGAGAATGGTTTATAATTCATAATGTTATTATTCTCTTAAATTTTTTTGTCCAGACCATTTTCAATTTTACACTGGGTAGTAGGATCATGGAGAGACCAAACTGAAATCAGGGGGACTGTGGAAATTTTCCAGTTTTTCTTCCACTCATCTCATTTTAATTACTTGGTGTAAAAATTAAATAAACATGTACAATAGCTTTATGTGAGAGGCTTACCTGGGGAGCGTTCAGTTGGCTCCCCTGACAATCCAGGGTTCTCCCGCCCATTAATAAGGTCACCATTAAGACGAGTAATAGGTAGCATCTCATCTCGGGGTTTGGCATTCTTCCTAAAAATCAACGAAAAAAAGAGCGATGTTGGGGATCACAGATGCTTACAAATATTAGTATATGCAAATACATTTATTTCTTTACATTGTATTTGATTGGTGTACAAGCATATAATGTGAGGAAACCAGGCAGAGCCTAGGGGAAACCCATGACCATCCACACTTTGCTGCCAGTCTTGGACTCACAGCGACCGCACTGGCTTCTGGGTCATTGTGCCTTGCTGGCATGATAACCACCTCAGCCATGGAGGCCCCTATGGAAATCCAATTCTGGCAGGTGCTGCTGCTACCTTTCTTGGTAATGTTTTTTCTATAGGTTAGAGCTCAGAAGTTCCAGCCTGGTCCAGTCCCGATTTGGCAATAATACCAAACTGACCAGTTGTGGTTACACAACTGATCACTATCACAGATCAGGTAAAAACTGCACATATTTTGCTTGGTCACACCGGTTGGTTTGTTGAGCCCTTTCTACTTTTAAACTCATTTAATATTATAACATTTCTTACACAATCCAGTAAAGTAGACAATAGGGCACCTTGGAATTAAAAATAATCGTTTTTTTTTTTTGGGGGGGGGGGGGGGAGATCTCTAAGGAGGCAGAGGGAGGTTTCTTAAAATCTATAATAATCATTTGATATATGTAGAGGACAAATTAGCTGCACAACAAAAGTATGCAGGTGTACAGACAGACGCACAGAAAGGGACCACAGAAATAGTCCTCACCTTCCTAGACAGACGAGTGTAAAAAATGAGGTGTTACTAACCGCTTGTAGTAGAGTAGCAGTAGGAGTCCTACGGCCAGGATGACAATGGCTGCTATCACACACCCAACAATAACTCCTGTCTTATTACCACCATTAGTATTACTGCTGCCACCAGGCAAAGGCTCTTCCGCTGA
This sequence comes from Liolophura sinensis, assembly GCF_032854445.1. Taxonomy (NCBI): domain Eukaryota; kingdom Metazoa; phylum Mollusca; class Polyplacophora; order Chitonida; family Chitonidae; genus Liolophura; species Liolophura sinensis. Next base: position 1,340,875 of record NC_088301.1, on the reverse strand, counting down.
AATTCACAAACAATCATTCAACACTGCAACTTTGGTGAAAACAGTTTTGTAATAAATGTGACATGTTATTCATTCAGCATCATGCATCATAATGTGTGTTTTAAAGGTGATTACTGAGAAAATGATATCCTAAATATTGCATTATCTGAGGAGTCCAGAGCATCTATGTTGTACTTTTAAGCAAAATGTGATTTAAAGGGAGATAACTCACGTCCATCTCTGATATCACAGTTGCTGCCCACCCAACCACGCTGACACCCTTCTGGACACTCGCCAGTGTCTGGTTTACACACTGTACCAGGTACACAGTTTCCACACCGGGACTGACAGTTCTTCCCATACTGCCCGGCTGGACAGGCTGGACATAAATGAGAGGCATCAGTTTATTCATTTCACAGTATAACAAACACAAACTATACTTGCAGGGGTGACAACTTCGTCCATCTTTGAGATCACTGACTTAGCCAGTTTGTCCTTTTTTCCAAGACAAAAAATACTGTAAACAAACTTCTTTTCTTCAGGTTTATACCTTACATCATTTTATAATCCAACAACAGTAAGAGCATTGAACTGACACATTACCTACACACGGAATTACTGTACTTCTTCAACATTTTCAAATGTTTGCAAGGTGCTCATTCAAGCAAATTCTGGGGGTATTATTCTGTGTAGACTGATTAAAACTGAAACAACCTGACCAAACCACTTTTAAAATCAAATTTAAAAAGTGTAAAAAATTGAACTGGAAGTTGCTCTCTGTTTAGAATGATGAAGAATTGAAACAACCCAACTAAACCACTGTAGTTTTGTCTCCAAAATCAAATTTAAAAAGTGTAAAAAATTGGACTGAAAGTTGCTCTTTCATGTTCCACAAGTCTGAGGTATTAGGATACATGGTGTTCTTGTCTTCAGCTGACATCAACATCACGAAATACTGGCATGACATCCCTGAAATACAGCTGAGGTGGCAGCAAGCCATTACCATCTATCCATAACATCAACCCCCTTCATACATGTAGTCTGAAGGCCAGGAACCCTCTGTGCATTTTAATGATAGCTTACCCACATTACAGAGTTCTGTCTTCCAACCTGGTTCACAACCATTCTCACAAATGCCTGTGTTAAACTTGATGTCACACGGTTCACTGTTGATGCACTGCCCACACCTTTCAACACAGGTGCCTCCAGGGCAGGCTGAAAAAGCAAAGCACCAGTACGTAAAGCTGACTTTAAACACACCTACGGGTTTCTGAGTAGGCATCATGCTAGACAAGAATAATCACTAGATTTTTGATATGTGATTTGATTTATTGTAATTTAACACCAAAAATACTCTGTTTCAGTATTAATATTTCACTTTAATACTGTAGACAACAGTTGTCAGCTTAAAAAATGGGTGGCTGAAACCAACACTGCAGAGACTTATAAAACCACTGCACTTGGGCGAGTAACTGATGTGAATCACAGATCCGCATACTGACCTTCCACAAGGTGCTCAATGCTCACGTCATACAGGCAAATGATCGTCAATACAGTTTATATCCGACCACAGAAGCAGTCCTTAGTCTTAAAGTTTGTACTGCCCAGATGTTAAATCTAGCTTGTAATTGGTTCTATATGACAGCAGATCAATGAACAGCAGAATAACGAGGAGGTATTGTGTCAATTACATCCACCCACTGTGCAGATGGGCACCGTCACCATGAAAACAGGTCACATGACAGTCACGTTGCTAAGTATCTGCTCATACTTGGCGCCAGTTGTAGTCGACATACAGGCACCAAAACTGAGTCTGATCAGACACCCCCAGCTGCTCACGATTACAAGGTTTTGTCAAACTTTGTGATATACGTGTCACTTATACATATACATGTAGGCCGAGCTGGGCCCAGTTGCTTACCATCGCAAGTCAACCTAGGCCCAGATTGACTTACTTGTATTACAGAACTGAGTTTTCCTGCCATCTACACATCCATCAAGACACCGTCCATCCACAGAGTCACATGTCGTGTTGGCACGACAACCACCACACATGGAAAGACACTGATAGCCAAAGCTTCTCCCGGGGCATCCTAGGAATACAGCAAACATGTCAAGTGAACTCACAAAGCAGACATCTCTGAAAAGTATCTTTATGAATAGTGTTATATTCTTGTATGTGACGTCTAAGAGTATGTCTGTAGCATAAGTCTTGGCAAACTGGGGCCACTTTCGCAAAACTTTGTAGGTCAGATTTCTCATATCTTCCTTTGTAAATGACCTTACCTGGGTTATAGGTAAGGCAATGTGATTTCTAGAAAAAGTTATGAACACTTACCGTTCAGATGAAGAAATGCAAAGTTTTGTGAAAGTAGATCCTAGGCTCTGAGACCTTAATACCAGTGTTCATAATTTTCCCATACAAATCATAATCTCACAGCACAGCTGGTTACACACAAAAATTAAACCGAAATATCCCAAAGGGCTCTGCCCGGTTTCTTCCCACCATAATACTGGCTGCTGTTGTAGAAGTGAAATATTATACGATCTGCATAAATTATATCCTGAACAGTAAAACTAAGAACAAAAAAAAAAAAGGGGGGAAAAAATGAGAAGAAATGTACTGGATTTGAACTCTAGACTGCCAGGCATCATTTACAATGGACTTGGGACTGAAGTCAAGCATAGAGATTAGGCAAATTTGATCTTTTGCTGACAGCTAAGAACAAAAGACAGAAATACATTGTTACAAAGTTGATGCCTGAGGCCAAAAGACAGAAAGAATATGCTGTTGCAAAGTTGATGCCTGTTGATGGAGTCTTGCATATAACTCACATGATGAATTTTGGAGAAAAAGTCAATGATTTCTGAAAAGTTTTTTGGCAATTACATGCGAACCACAACTCAAATGTAAAAATTCTTTGAAATTAAAATCCCGGGGTCAAGGTATTCTCAGAAAGTTTTTAGAGTTCACCTATTCTTTGGGCTAATTTGACTGGTCAGTTTTGGCCAAATTAGTGTAGAAACGATTTTTGCAATTTTTGTAGGCCGATCAACCAAGAAACCATTAATTAAAATTTTATCTCAATAGGCTAAGCCAATATGGAAGATTTTTTAAGCTGATCAAAGATAATTAAAAAAATGCCAAAAGTTTCTTCACCGGTTACCAGTTTTCAATATATTGCTATTTTACGAGCAGACAGGATAGCATGGGCCCCAAATAATCAAAGAGGTAACTAAATATTACAGCTGATCAACAAACCCACAACCTCACACTTTCTCTTAATTTATGGAACTTCAAACTGATCAAACATATACATACTCTTGTTACAATTGGGTCCGTCCCAGCCAGGGGCACATAACCTGTCTGGGCACTCTCCAGTGATAGGATGACATGGTCGACCGCTTACACAGTGACCACAGACATGCTCACACTCAGGTCCGTAACTGCCACCAGCACATACTGCAAAAAAGAAAGTGAAAGTGACAGAATGACTGATTACTAATCTAACATGCCTTAATCAGCCATAAACATACAGCTGCTAGTAAAACATACTGTGTAACAAAATGACTGAGTATCAATCTAGCATGCCTAATCAACCACATACAATACATGCAGCTGCCAATAACACATACTCCATCCAAGAAAGTGAAAGTGACAGAATGACTGATTACTAATGTAACACGTGTGATATGGCAGTCATATGTATTACCTGCCATCATCACAGAGTGCCTGAGAACAGGGTGATTGTTTGATTTACTGATGATGATCATATCCAAATAGTAGTACAGGTATACATGTAGTTCAGAGTAAAGTCTGACTGACTGATCAACTGATAGCTTGACTCTTGACCATACACATAGTACACAGTGTTTCTTGTCTACTTCAATTTTAGTCTCATCTGTACTTATCTGCACCCATGCAGCTGGGACAATAAGTGTTTATTTCAAAAGAACACATACAGCAATAATTTTATATTTATTTATTTATTTATTTATTTGATAGGTGTTTTACTCTGTACCCAAGAATATTTCACTTATACCATTTTGCCGAGCATTATGGTGGAAGGCAGAGCCCAGGGGCAAAGTAATACTTAACAGTTTAGTTATAATTCAAATGGATGGATTACTGGTTTTGGTTGACACTCTAACTGAAAACTGCCACCACTAACTGTGGAAATTTGGAAATTAAATTAAACGAATGAGTGCTCAGAAAGTATCCTGATGAACTCACCATACACCTCCACCTCACACAATGTCAGCGTGTCATGAACAGGCTGCTCTACAATGACAAACTGACCACTCAGTGCCTTGACACAGGTCACGCTGATGTTTTTCCCAATGCTTTCTCCGCTATGACTATAACACAGCTCTTTGAAGGCCCCCTCACTCGTGGAATTGCTGATGTAGATCTTAAATCCCGACAGATAACTCTTGTAGTCTACAATTACAAATATAGAAGTACCTGTTGATTCGTCTTCTGCCACACCCTACTGATACATATCCATGTACGCCAACTGGGTACATGGGAGTACTATGTAGGCCAACGGGGTACATGGGAGTATTATGTAGGCCAACGGGGTATATGGGAGTACTATGTACGTCAACCTGGAATATGGGAGTACTATGTAGGCCAACTGGGTATATGAGAGTACTATGTAGGCCAACCTGGTATATGGGAGTATTATGTAGGCCAACTGCGTATATGGGAGTACTATGTAGGCCAACCTGGTATATGGGTATATGGGAGTACTATGTAGGCCAACCTGGTATATGGGAGTACTATGTAGGCCAACTGGGTATATGGGAGTACTATGTAGGCCAACTGGGTATATGGGAATACTATGTAGGCCAACCTGGTATATGAGAGTATTATGTAGGCCAACTGGGTATATGGGAGTACTATGTAGGCCAACTGGGTATATGGGAGTACTATGTAGGCCAACTGGGTATATGGGAGTACTATGTAGGCCAACTGGGTATATGGGAGTACTATGTAGGCCAACGGGCTATATGGGAGTACTATGTAGGCCAACTGGGTATATGGGAGTACTATGTAGGCCAACTGGGTATATGGGAGTACTATGTAGGCCAACTGGGTATATGGGAGTACTATGTAGGCCAACTGGGTATATGGGGGTATTATGTAGGCCAACGGGGTATATGGGAGTACTATGTAGGCCAACTGGGTATATGGGAGTACTATGTAGGCCAACGGGGTACATGGGGGTACTATGTAGGCCAACCTGGAATATGGGGGTACTATGTAGGCCAACTGGGTATATGGGAGTATTATGTAGGCCAACTGGGTATATTGGAGTACTATGTAGGCCAACTGGGTATATGGGAGTACTATGTAAACCAAACTGGGTATATGGGAGTACTATGTAGGCCAACTGGGTATATGGGAGTACTATGTAGGCCAACTGGGTATATGGGAGTACTATGTAGGTCAACCTGGTATGTGGGAGTACTATGTAGGCCAACTGGGTATATGAGAGTACTATGTAGGCCAACTGGGTATATGGGAGTACTATGTAGGCCAACTGGGTATATGAGAGTACTATGTAGGCCAACCTGGTATATGGGAGTACTATGTAGGCCAACTGGGTATATGGGAGTACTATGTAGGCCAACTGGGTATATGGGAGTACTATGTAGGTCAACCTGGTATGTGGGAGTACTATGTAGGCCAACTGGGTATATGGGAGTACCATGTAGGGCAACCTGGAATATGTAGGTACTATGTAGGCCGACTGGGTATATGACAGTACTATGTAGACCAACTGAGTATATGGGAGTACTATGTAGGCCAACTGGGTATATGAGAGTACTATGTAGGCCAACGGGGTACATGGGAGTACTATGTAGGCCAACTGGGTATATGGGAGTACTATGTAGGCCAACTGGGTATATGGGAGTACTATGTAGGTCAACCTGGTATGTGGGAGTACTATGTAGGTCAACCTGGTATGTGGGAGTACTATGTAGGGCAACCTGGAATATGGGGGTACCATGTAGGCCAACTGGATATGTGGGAGTACTATGTAGGCCAACCTGGTACATGGGAGTACTATGTACGTCAACCTGGTATATGGGAGTACTATGTAGGCCAACCTGGTACATGGGAGTACTATGTAGGCCAACTGGGTATATGGAAGTACTATGTAGGCCAAACTGGTATATGAGAGTACTATGTAGGCCAAGCTGGTATGTGGGAGTACTATGTAGGCCAACTGGGTATATGAGAGTACTATGTAGGCCAACTGGGTATATGGGAGTACTATGTAGGCCAAACTGGGTATATGGGAGTACTATGTAGGCCAAGCTGGTATGTGGGAGTACTATGTAGGCCAACTGGGTATATGAGAGTACTATGTAGGCCAACTGGGTATATGGGAGTACTATGTAGGCCAAACTGGGTATATGGGAGTACTATGTAGGCCAAGCTGGTATATGGGAGTACTATGTAGGCCAACTGGGTATATGGGAGTACTATGTAGGCCAACTGGGTATATGAGAGTACAATGTAGGCCAACTGGGTATATGGAAGTACTATGTAGGCCAAACTGGTATATGGGAGTACTATGTAGGCCAAGCTGGTATGTGGGAGTACTATGTAGGCCAACTGGGTATATGAGAGTACTATGTAGGCCAACTGGGTACATGGGAGTACTATGTAGGCCAACTGGGTATATGGAAGTACTATGTAGGCCAAACTGGTATATGGGAGTACTATGTAGGCCAACAGGGTGCATGGGGGTACTATGTAGGTCAACCTGGAATATGGGGGTACTATGTAGGCCAACTGGGTATATGGGAGTACTATGTAGGCCAACCTGGTATATGAGAGTATTATGTAGGCCAACTGGGTATATGGAAGTACTATGTAGGCCAACCTGGTATATGGGGGTACTATGTAGGCCAACTGGGTACATGGGAGTACTATGTAGGCCAACGGGGTACATGGGAGTACTATGTATGTCAACCTGGTATATGGGAGTACTCTGTAGGCCAACCTGGTATATGGGAGTAATATGTAGGTCAACTGGGTATATGGGAGTACTATGTAGGCCAACCTGGTATATGGGAGTACTATGTAGGCCAACTGAGTATATGAGGTACTATGTAGGCCAACCTGATATATGGGAGTACTATGTAGGCCAACCTGGTACATGGGAGTACTATGTAGGCCAACCTAGTATATGGGAGTACTATGTAGGCCAACCTAGTATATGGGAGTATTATGTAGGCCAACTGGGTATATGAGAGTACTATGTAGGCCAACCTGGTATATGGGAGTACTATGTAGGCCAACCTGGTATATGGGAGTACTATGTAGGCCAACCTGGTATATGGGAGTACTATGTAGGCCAACCTGGTATATGGGAGTACTATGTAGGCCAACTGGGTATATGGGAGTACTATGTAGGCCAAACTGGTATATGGGAGTACTATGTAGGCCAACCTGGTATATGGGAGTACTATGTAGGCCAACATGGTACATGGGAGTACTATGTAGGCCAACCTGATACATGGGAGTACTATGTAGGCCAACCTAGTATATGGGAGTACTATGTAGGCCAACTGGGTATATGGGAGTACTATGTAGGTCAACCTGGTATATGGGGGTACTATGTAGGCCAACCTGGTATATGGGAATACTATGTAGGCCAAATAGGTATATGGGAGTACTAAAAGACACAGGAGAGGATTCAGGGACTGAGAGAAAAGTAAGAATACTTTTGTCTCTATTTTTTTTGTCTTTCATAAACATATGAAGATTTTGAAGAATAGAGATTTAATTTCAGAAAAAGTCACTTTTCTGTAGACACATATTGTTTGTGGTTAAAATATCAGTCTGGGAGACCTTGTCGAGTAAACACAAACTCACTTTCTTCCAGAATGTTGTAGACATCAATTTTCTGAATATAGTAGTAATTCCCAAGATCCACTCTCCACCAAGGGTTGTTTTCCTTGGAGGTCAAAGTGCAGGTGAAATCCACCAACTCCTGCCCCTCCTTACCGTCAACAGCATAACTAGCGATGTACCTGTGACCCCTGAGACGAGCTGTTGAGCTCTGTGCCACAGGCTTGTCATAGGCTTTGTTCTCTGAAAAAAAAGGAAAAATTAATGTTGTCTTTGAAGATTCTAGAAATGCATTTGTTTCCTTTTCATATATCTTTTAACCCATATTTATGACACCAGACATTACAACCCAGTATGTCAATCCATCGTCTCAGCATGCAGCATTAAGACATACAGTATCTACACAAAGAGAATGGTAATTTGGTAATGTGTAAAGAATAAAATATCAATGCAAACAACTACAGTGTCCATTTTGGAAATTTGAGAAACCTGATATAATGGAAGACTAGTCATTGTAAGTCTTTCACTGACTTACAGCAGATGATGTTAACTAACCTGCCTATAAATCTCAACAACACTGTAGTGTAATCTGATACACTATGAACAACATAGGATTCAGCCTGATACATGTAGCAAAGTGATACCCTGGAAATCTGAACCAGTCAGACATTCCATTTAGAATAAAGGTGTCATGAAATGAAAACAAACTTCAATTCTTAACACAAAAAGATCAATAAAGATTTTTAATCTAAATCCAATCCTGCCTTATGCTATCAGTAAGTGTTTACTCAACCATGGAAACATGTAGGCATGGATATTAGTAAGTGTTTACTCAACCATGGAAACATGTAGGCATGAATATGCCTGTTTTTCACACTTGATCTAAGCAAACACTGGTGAATAAGAGATGATCCCAGAGACAAATTCACCTGGTTGAGACAGAGACTCAGACCAGGTATGCATTGTGTGATTCGTTACCCAACGGCATCTAAAGCAAAATACCTTTCTTAGAGCACAGATATGCACAACTGTTCATTTATTCACAAGTTATTCAAGGTACATGAATACATGTACATGGGTATCTATGTACATATGTACAAGTAGGCATGTGTAGTTGGTCTGACTATGTATGATGAATACACTGTTGTGTGATGAACATACATTTATATACAACGCACACGTGCATGTCAGAGTACATGAAGGACTCATTGTATAAAATAACAAAAAATTACGATCTAGAAGGAATGTTATGGCATGTATGAGCAAATATTTCTGGTATTGTAAGACAGCCCCTCAATTACTACACCAGATATCCATATATACATAAATAGCCTATATTGGTTTCCAGAGAGGTAGATAATGTAGTAAATCCCAGTGTACAGGTGTTACACTGACGCATACATGGCCATGTCCTCTACACACTGTTACTGAACACTCTACACAGTTTACAGTTTTCATAACCTTTAACTAAACTTAGTAATACTGTACTGAAATAAGCCTCAGAGCAGGAATGATTTAAATCTACAGGTATTGCCTGAAAATAGCACCAGGAGACTCCAGGGCCCAGTTGTTTGAAAGTGTTAAAGCCGTTAAGACCATACTGACTTTAACATGTTTTATACAGTATAGCACCATAATACAAGCAAGGCTCTGTGACAATTCATCAGTAGGAATGAAAAGGAATTAACTTATCCAAAAACTGACAATGACGTGTTTTAACATGCTGTTTATCATCATTGATTTATTTATCTGATCGGCGTTCTATGCCGTACTTATCATAATTAAAAGCAACTCAAGTGTTACAATGCATTTCCAGATTGTCCTTACGGATGAACACATGTACATTGGATGTGGGTAAAATGGACATGGACCTACATCATATTTGTGCTGCAGCTTTCATGCATAGGTGTTACAAGGCCTTCCAAACCTGTTTTGGTTAAGTACATGTAAAAGCTAAGTGCCCTCAGGGGGGTGGTTGTTGAGTCCTCTACATGAGTGACACATGTCCCCCATTTGTCCGCACCAAGCAATGTTCACACTTATTCATGCAGTATGCTAAAATGTGGACAATGATAAAATAGCAAATACATGTACAGGTAAGTGTCAGGCATGTAAATAAGTGTCAGGCATATCCAGGTATGTTGGCAAATGCTGTAAGGCTCTGACACAACACAAGTAACCTTCCTAAATGTACACGTACTGCACTGTTCCATGTACCTTTTCACAGAATCTGCATGTATTTCCATAATAAGAAGTACAAGTACACAGAATGTCAAAGAAAAGATTTAATCTCGATTTTCATACAGAAGAATTAAACATAATTCCATCATTTCTGTAAATACCACCTCTTGTAATAATACACTATGGTGACTGACATTAATTCACATAAACATTTAGAAACCATGTAGATGTAGATCAGGTATACGTATTTAACTTCTTATATTTGTCATTAAGTGTACTCAGAAAGCGTGTTTTAAAAGATCAATTTTAATCTCACACTTCATTACAAAGATCTGTGAACTATACTACTGGTGCTATTGAAGTCAACTTAAATCAGGCAGATATTAACCATGCTGCCAAACAACAGATTAGATACTAATAATTCAACTCTTACTAACCCTTAACTTCCTAATTAAAACTGATACATTACAATCATAATGATCTATAGTAGATGATACCTGACATTTAATTATAATAAAATCAGAACAACGTAACAACACTTATTTGATGTATCGCACAAAAATAAATTTTAAAAGAAAATTAAAATGAAAAAGCACATTTCAGAGTTTTAAATGAAAACCAATGAAAGACTTTATTTCCATTGATTTGCATACAGCCATTAGAATTTATTTTATGTTGATACACCTATTTAGATAAGCGCTAGCGCAGCGTGATGACCCAGGAGTCTCTCACCAATGCAGTCGCTGTGAGTTCAAGTCCAGCTCATCCTGGCTTCCTCTCCGGCCGTATGTGGGAAGGTCTGCCAGCAACCTGCGGATGGTCGTGGTTTTCCCCTGGGCCCTGCCCGGTTTCCACCCACCATAATGCTGGCCACCGTCGTATAAGTGAAATATTCTTGAGTATGGCGTAAAACACCAATCAGATAAATAAATTTACATAAGCACAAGTTTTAGCCAATTAGTGGAAGAATTACTGGAAATATGTCTCTTTCATTTTTATTCATGGAGAAGGCTGAATAGTTAGGCCAGTGATATGTAAACAGTAAGGTGTGCTTAACACTTTGCACACCTGCCACACTATAATCTATACAGACAGACCACCTGACCGGTCAGCTCCATGACCTGATACAGGTGTAACACAGAGATTTCAGATATAAATAAATCTCATTATTCAATGTAGAAAGGTAGGTGATGGGTGACAGATTAGCTGTGATCATCCACACATGTTGAGATGGCAATGCTTCACTGCTCACTGCCACTTATACATCTACCTACAGGCACATGCACTTTATGCATGTTGTATTTTGGGGTGTACCTCACGCCATTAAAATCGTAGCTTGCTCCATACCCAGGGACTATGGACAGAATGTTCTGTTTAATGCAGGCCACAAAATTTACAAGTGGAGTAAAACAGGGTTATTTGACAATGGCGCTTACATGCAGGTGAAATGAATTTTCTGGAAGTGAAAAAAATAATCGGATTTCAAAGTCTTCCCTGGTTCCATCTAAAAGAAGGGACCAACTTAAATACTGTACTCGTCTCCTGAAAGGCCTTTTCATGCAGATTCCAAACATGGTTATCATGATTTTTTTTTCAATGAATTGACAAATCCATTAATACACTGATATTCCACATGTTCCTTGGATTTATCGTACCATACTGAACAGATGACCAGGTACACTGCACTCTATGTGTATGTACAGGTAGATGACGCTCTGTGGGACCGCCGTGTAGATGGTTCAGCCACAGACGACCAGGTACACTGCACTCTACATGTATGTACAGGTAGATGACGCTCTGTGGGAAAACCGTGTAGATGGTTCAGCCACAGACGACCAGGTACACTGCACTCTACATGTATGTACTGGGTGATGACGTTTTGTGCATATGTATGATATATGATGTATGATTTCCACATATTGTCAATTTCGATCTTCAATCATTTTACATGTACCAGGAGGCAAGGCTCCAAAGGGTAACCTTTATAAAGGAGCACAGATCTTCATGTGTCTGTGTCTGGCCTGTCATCCAAACACAGACAAAACACAACAGTAAACTGATACACATTTACCTGTTATATCTGTATAACAACCAGATCTGCTAATTACACGTTCTAAACCCACAGTCCTCTGACAACATAAAAACTGATCCATCATGTCTGTGGCTATACCTATCTACAGCACCTGGATTTAGTGTATGCTAATTGTTCTGTGAGTGATAAGTTAGTCACCGCCTGAGGTTGAGGTGTTCAAGCTAGATGATCACCTAGTCGTGGCTGTTTTTTGTCACAGATGTTGGGATCTAGCTTAGACACAGAAACCAAAGGCGGTAAACGACTTACAGTGGTTTCATTGTTTGGCCAGAGTAATTCGTTTCATGAAATCACCATTTCAGTGACTAAAGTCAGATGAATTTTTCCAAATATTAAAATTCACCTTAATTAATACGTATGCGACACACGTGAATAGGTTTGTAAGACTCTGTATTTCACTAATATATTAGTGCTACTAATATGGTGTTATGCGAAGAAGCCCTTAAGATGTTATCCATTACACATGGTGTCGTGACAAACTACATCAGCTTACCACGTACATTTACTTTGTATTATCGTTTATGCTTGCATTAACCAATTTAGTTTCTCAAGTTTTTAGAACAGAGTTTTTACACAGTCTTCCAACACTTTAACCAACAGAGCTTAATCTATTGATGAAAATGATATTTCTCAACACAAAAAAAAACACACAATGTACTATGTATTGGTTTAAATAAATAATTTTGTGCAAATACATGAAGGAATTCATTTGGAAGCTTTAATAAATATTTTCTGATTATTGCAAATAACAAATTTGCTACCAAAAATAAAACCAGTAGCTTGTAAAGTTAAATCTGCTATACTGAAAATGGTAACATGTTTATCTTTAGTTGTTTCAAGCAGCTGGGACAAAGGGCATTATGACTGAGACAAGAAAGCATGGTATGATGATGGCCTTACCTGGCTTCCTCAGAAGAGTGTAGCAGGACAAGCTTCCCAATAGCTTAAATGGTAGAGACCTGGACTATGGGCATACAGGTACGATTTCCCAATGAGTAAAGCAGTCAATTATTATATGGAATCTACAAAATTAGTACATCACTTTATCACCTGATATACATCACCTGAACACCCGGTCCACCTTACTTGAACACCTCTGATCCGCTAGCAAACTGGTGGGTACGTAGGAAGAATGACCCATGGCAAACAATGGAGCCAATGTGTAGTGTAAACCTTCATCTTACCTTCAGTTCCCATGTTTCTAGTGATAATGTACAGGTATAGCATCTTGCCTTCATCTGGCATGTTTATAGTGATGATGTACAGGTACAGCATCTTGCCTTCATCTGGCATGTTTATAGTGATGATGTACAGGTACAGCATCTTACCTTCATCTGGCATGTTTATAGTGATGATGTACAGGTACAGCATCTTGCCTTCATCTGGCATGTTTATAATGATGATGTACAGGTACAGCATCTTGCCTTCATCTGGCATGTTTGTAGTGATAATGTACAGGTACAGCATCTTGCCTTCATCTGGCATGTTTGTAGTGATGATGTACAGGTACAGCATCTTGCCTTCATCTGACATGTTTATAGTGATGATGTACAGGTACAGCATCTTACCTTCATCTGACATGTTTATAGTGATGATGTACAGGTACAGCATCTTACCTTCATCTGGCATGTTTGTAGTGATAATGTACAGGTACAGCATCTTACCGTTATTTGGCATGTTTATAATGATGATGTACAGGTACAGCATCTTACCTTCATCTGGCATGTTTGTAGTGATGATGTACAGGTACAGCATCTTACCGTTATTTGGCATGTTTGTAGTGATAATGTACAGGTACAGCATCTTACCGTTATTTGGCATGTTTATAATGATGATGTACAGGTACAGCATCTTACCGTTATTTGGCATGTTTATAATGATTATGTACAGGTACAGCATCTTGCCTTCATCTGGCATGTTTATAGTGATGATGTACAGGTACAGCATCTTGCCTTCATCTGGCATGTTTATAGTGATGATGTACAGGTACAGCATCTTACCTTCATCTGGCATGTTTATAGTGATGATGTACAGGTACAGCATCTTGCCTTCATCTGGCATGTTTATAGTGATGATGTACAGGTACAGCATCTTGCCTTCATCTGGCATGTTTATAGTGATGATGTACAGGTACAGCATCTTGCCTTCATCTGGCATGTTTATAGTGATGATGTACAGGTACAGCATCTTGCCTTCATCTGGCATGTTTATAGTGATGATGTACAGGTACAGCATCTTGCCTTCATCTGGCATGTTTATAGTGATGATGTACAGGTACAGCATCTTGCCTTCATCTGGCATGTTTATAGTGATGATGTACAGGTACAGCATCTTACCCTCATTTGGCATGTTTATAGTGATGATGTACAGGTACAGCATCTTACCGTTATTTGGCATGTTTATAATGATGATGTACAGGTACAGCATCTTACCTTCATCTGGCATGTTTGTAGTGATAATGTACAGGTACAGCATCTTACCGTCATTTGGCATGTTTGTAGTGATAATGTACAGGTACAGCATCTTACCGTTATTTGGCATGTTTATAATGATGATGTACAGGTACAGCATCTTACCTTCATCTGGCATGTTTATAATGATGATGTACAGGTACAGCATCTTACCTTCATCTGGCATGTTTATAGTGATGATGTACAGGTACAGCATCTTGCCTTCATCTGGCATGTTTATAATGATGATGTACAGGTACAGCATCTTGCCTTCATCTGGCATGTTTGTAGTGATAATGTACAGGTACAGCATCTTGCCTTCATCTGGCATGTTTGTAGTGATGATGTACAGGTACAGCATCTTGCCTTCATCTGACATGTTTATAGTGATGATGTACAGGTACAGCATCTTACCTTCATCTGACATGTTTATAGTGATGATGTACAGGTACAGCATCTTACCTTCATCTGGCATGTTTGTAGTGATAATGTACAGGTACAGCATCTTACCGTTATTTGGCATGTTTATAATGATGATGTACAGGTACAGCATCTTACCTTCATCTGGCATGTTTGTAGTGATGATGTACAGGTACAGCATCTTACCGTTATTTGGCATGTTTGTAGTGATAATGTACAGGTACAGCATCTTACCGTTATTTGGCATGTTTATAATGATGATGTACAGGTACAGCATCTTACCGTTATTTGGCATGTTTATAATGATGATGTACAGGTACAGCATCTTGCCTTCATCTGGCATGTTTATAGTGATGATGTACAGGTACAGCATCTTACCGTTATTTGGCATGTTTATAATGATGATGTACAGGTACAGCATCTTGCCTTCATCTGGCATGTTTGTAGTGATAATGTACAGGTACAGCATCTTACCGTCATTTGGCATGTTTATAATGATGATGTACAGGTAACCGTTAACATACTTTTTACCAACAAATTCACCACAATGATAAACTGAATTGTCTGGCTGTTTACAACATTTGAAATACCAACTTACCTTCAAATATGGCACCCTCACAACAAAAGGGTAAGTTTTAACAATTTGTTTCTGAAATTTAGACTTGTGTTCCATGCACCACTTCCTCCACTGTGTCGCACCTGATTTAAGATTATTTGGTGGTATAGTAAATTGATTAAACCAAAGAAAACCTGTTGTCAGTATTTTACTGTTTCATTCCAGATCTCTAAATTCATGACATACATTATTATGAGTAAAGAATAACCAAAAAAGCACAGTCAATATAAAAACGAAAACGCTTCTGCGAATGTACTAGTGTGTAATGACATCCCTTCTCCCAGTGTCCCTGGCCAATATTCTGCTTGTTCACTCTGGACATAAGTGGGTAGCTCAAGTAGGCGCAGAAGGTTCACATATTCCCATTTGTGGCGACAGTTATCAATGTACAGAACTGGGTGTTCTATGTATCTGTACCACTGATGTCAGTGTCATGAACGGTAAGTAATTAAGAGCTGACCACATGAATATTTGTACACCTGGAAATCACTCATTATTGCATAGACGACATAAAGATTTTGCAGAAAAACAATGTCAACTTTCAACTGGCCAAAATTAATAAATAAATACATGTACAGTCCAGACCATCCCACTTCACAACACCCTTGCTAACAGCTGTACTAATAGTGATGTCCTAAACAACATGAACTACCTAACAAGTAAGTTGCAGAGGCTGACAAACGCTCACTTTGTTTACACGTCAGTACAGAGGTAAGGACAGCCCAGCCCGTGAGCTGATTTCTTTCATTTATAGCTTGTCACGACGAAGCCGATTGGTCAATATGCTTATGAGAGCCAATCACATCATTTGTTATGTGCAAGATACTGCACGGAACCGATATAAAAGCAGAAAGTGTAACAGAGATCGAAAGAATACGGACAGATAAGGTTAAATGCTGTGATATTCTCCTAGAAATTGCAAATATTAAACAGCGGTATCATACCCTGACTTTACATGCATGGCTAGCGATTAATTGAAATTTGGATTTCGGCTTGAGTAATGTGGCTGATTGTTGTCAGCTGAAGTCAAACGGAAAGGTACTGTAAAGTACTTATTATTTTTTTCGCAGATTGTCTCCAAAAATATGTTTGCGGGAATTAATTTTCGCGTATTTAATACATTAATGAAAAACAAATCTTAAAATCTAAAAATTTTCCAAGATATAATATGGCCGAAATTATTCAAGCACATCAAACAGGTATCATCATGGGTGGCTTTAATCCTCCTTTGTTTCCTGAGGTGTCGCTAATCCTCGTGATCTGGATCAGAGATTAAAACAACGGGGGATAGATTATCACTGTGTAAGAAGATTACTTTCGCATCTACCGTGAACAGTTCTCAAACACATATGACTTCTTTTCGAATCACTGATGACTACTTTTAAACATATGAATTTACCATTATTGGCACCAGTCACTCATTCTTTATCAAGTAACATGCTAAGTTTTTCATTGTTTTCAGTTTTAATCGTACTCAGTACCAGAGCGACATTCATCAAATGCCAGCACATGCTAATATCTACTTTTCTTTCACTTTAAGGGCATAGCGAAGTTTGATCAAACTACTTCTGACTGAACAACTGATCCAGATTGACACAATACATGTTGATGCACATTGTTCTTGGGCTACATATACACGTACACGTGCCTGAACTTCTCATAAATACATGTATTCACTATACACGTACACGTGCCTGAACTTCTCATAAATACATGAGTTAACTACATATACATGTGCCTGAACTTCTCATAAATACATGTATTCACTACATGTACACGTGCCTGAACTTCTCATAAATACATGTATTCAATACATGTACATGTGCCTGAACTTCTCATAAATACATGTATTCACTACATGTACACGTGCCTGAACTTCTCATAAATACATGAGTTAACTACATATACATGTGCCTGAACTTCTCATAAATACATGTATTGACTACACGTACATGTGCCTGAACTTCTCATAAATACATGTATTAAATACATGTATTGACTACACGTACATGTGCCTGAACTTCTCATAAATACATGTATTCATTTCATGTAGACGTGCCTGAACTTCTCACAAATACATGTATTAAATACAAGTACTGTTGCTTTGATCTGTTTTCATATTTCCTTTCTACATGTATAATAATTACAATCTGATATATGTTATAACTGATATGTTATAACTGATATATGTTATAACTGATATGTTATAACTGATATATGTTATAACTGATATGTTATAACTGATATATGTTATAACTGATATGTTATAACTGATATATGTTATAACTGATATGTTATAACTGATATATGTTATAACTGATATGTTATAACTGATATATGTTATAACTGATATGTTATAACTGATATATGTTATAACTGCTCTGTCAAGAGACTTCAGTTGCGGACAATCAGGCTACAGAAATGCACCTGAGACGATGACATCAGAGAATGGCGCAGCAGCTACGGGTATACATGTATGTACATAAACACGCCAGAGAGGGGCGCTATCTTTCTGAATATAATGGATTACACAGTGTATTTCAATACCTGTCTAAGTACCTGTACTTTGATTGAATCAAGGATTCCATGCAATCTTAACCTGTATATTCCAGCCTTGACACTCCCTTAAGCTCAAGCATGTACTAGCTATGGAACAAACATTCCACCCACACCCCCACCCACACATGATAGGTTGACTCTTACATATGTTATCTTCATTTACAGTGCTGACTGGGTATGTCCAAAACTACCAGTGCAGGCATTCCGTCTATTCAGCTAGACATGCACAGCTACTCCCCAGGCCATCAAAGAAAAAAAAAGGAATGCAAAAAACAAACAAAGGAAAAAATATATCAAGTGAGAACAGCAAGTTTAGGGAGCTTGTTACAAGGAGGTCAGTTCTTTTTTAACATATACACAAAATTGTTCACATTCAGCACAAAGGAAGAAAATATTTGGTAAATTTGAGAGTGAGGGAGAATGTCATAATAATTATGTACATGTAGATGTTCAGTGACACAGCTGATCACAGTTCCACAGAAATGAGCGTGTTTTACTATGCTGAATTCATGTACACATGAGCATGCACCAATATACATGCACAACTGTTTATTTATCTACCAATTTATTTATCTGTTTATTTATTATTTATTTGAGCGGTGTTTATGCCATTTTCGAGAACATTTTATTGATACGATGACAGCCAGCATCATAGAGGGAGACATACACCACTATTCACTTTCAGTTTCACTGTACAGCTGCAATAACGCCAGTTCGAGACAGCTGAAGTTCTGGTAATACAGCCCTAGTTTGTGAAACCTGTTATCACCTACAGCAGTGCACGGCACTGGCCAAATAATGCAAGGATATTGTGGAAATCAAAACTAGGCTCAATTATTACATGTGCAGATGTGTGTTTATTGTCAATTTTAATAATAAAGCCTTTTTTTTGTCTTACCTGAGGATCTTACTTTCTGAAATAAAACTACCTACAGGCTAGTTAATAAGACAGACATTTTTTTATATTTTGGTACTTTTTTCATTTACCTCCCATTTTACATTTTTATTTTGTAAAATGTCTTGAGCAGAGACATGAACAAATTCTGCCCTCTGCATAATGCTACACAGGAATGAGAACAAATGCCGGGGTGGGTGGGGGGTGTGGGGGGGAGGGCTATGGGGGGTATGTGATGGCATGCAGCCAGTTAAAAGGAGAAGAATATTTAAATATCAAACATATACCATTGAAAAAGAGTATGCATTTCCTCGCAAGTGCATGCCACAAAAAAAATTCTAACATTTATCTCAAGTTGATAAATTATAAATAAAGTCACCGCCAAAATCTGCTGTTGGCGACTCCATTTTCCCTAAGAACTAGTCCTGAAGTCTTCCGTATAGGAGGAAAATTGCTATCGGAAACCACCAAAGTGCGTTTCACACATTCCTGGTAGAACTCTTCTTCCCAGAAGGTAGCAAACAGTACAGTTCATTTTCCGCTTGACGATCAGGAAACCGGAATGTTGGACATAGGTTCCGAGTTTACACGAACAAGCCGACAGTTTTAACAACACTCACTGGCTGAGAGGTGACACACCCCCAGCATAAATTATGCAGTGTTAAAGATGGAGGATGCGACTTATGCCAGCTTTGCCGTTTTCAGGCTTTACGTGTGTGGCGAGGAAAAAAATCACAAAATTATGCAGCAGGCACCACCAAAATGTGCTCATTTCAGTCTACAGTGTCATTGTTTTAAGTTTTCTTCTCCTTTAAAGGTGGCAAATTTTACACATGGAATCACACTAGAGAATATCCTGTTAGAAGAATACAGATAGCACTAGATTAAATCACACACAGAAGTCATTAAGACAGGACTGGTGTAAACCTGAAAATCTGGCTGTCCCTATACGAGGGGTAACTGTGCTGAGGTTGTGCCACTGCCCCTCAGCCATGTCAGTCTGACCAGAAAAAACACTGATTGATAACCTGTCATCTGTTAGAATTGTAGATTGGCTAAAAATTCTGCCCAACAGTATAACAAATTTAGTCTTACAATTTACGAATCCTTGCACATTTAATATTTCATCATGTGTCAGATGTGTGGAGGTACATGTAATTAACACGTCTGTCACACAGGTGCATGTACATAGACAATGCTGTGCATGTAATTCCAGGTGAAAATTAGACAAAAAAAAACATGTATTCCACATACTTGTTTCACAAATCTGTTTCACATTTTCAACCTACAAAATATTCAGATGTGCAATCTGAGGTTATTATACGTCTGGCATACTCATGTTATGTCTGACATGGAGTAGCCTAATTCATAATTAGTCCCCTGCTCAAGCTGCAGCATGCTGACAGGACAAATTAGCACAGTTACTGCCCATGCAGACAAACAGCAGCATGTGGACTTCATATCCATGTACAAGCAGCAACTGTAATTTTGGTTCAATCCTGACTATTATATTTGAGAACTTCTGATTTTACAGCACTAATGGTAGACTGATGACAGGTTCTTAATCACAGGACTGCTTTAGACAAAATCAGTCAGATAACAAGGCTCAGACTGTGCTGGGGATTGGGGGGTTGGTGGGGAGAGAGAAGCTATATGAAAAAGCTCCAGGTAATTAATAAGAAGCCCATGCACAGCTGGCCAAGACGGCCTTCAGTTGCCTAACATATGTACCCAACAAAATCACATGAGCCAAGCAAATTTGCCCAGTCTCATGTTCTTATTTGGACAGGCCAAAAATAGATAATGTAAGACGGCCCCTAAAGAGCCAGGTTAATTACTTTGCGGGTAGAGAGCTGTGAAGAGAGATTAAACAAGACTTAGCAGCCTAAAGACTCTATAGGTCTCCCCTGAAACATATACATGTATAGGCCTGGTTCCTGGTCTACTCTCATTAAATACTGATAGCTTCAGATTAAATCTGGGTCTTACAATGAAAATGAAATAACAGGACTGAAAAAGTGGCCATTGTCATTTGTCACCTCCCAGTGGAGTCTCTCTACAGCTGTCCTACCAGAGATTAATACAAATACTGACACAATATTCATTACATTATCAAATTATGAAAAACTGTGGCCTTGATAATGTCTTTGATATATTAGCCACAATCTTCAAAAAGTTACAGTGAGATTAACAATACACTGTAAACATGTAATTCGAACAGAACATATTCAAACTCCACTTGTAACACACCTGTGTGTGCAGGGATCACAGGTACCTTAATTAGATTTCCTAAAGATTCAGAACAGTACTTAGTTCAACTCCTCTGCTAATGCCATGCACATGTGGTCTGAGGATGCAGTCAATGAAATTTCTAAATTGCTCTGACTTACCAAGTTGACATGTGGGACCAGCCCATTTCTGGTCGGCCGTGTTACGGCACTTCCCTCCACACACTCCGGTCTCTGCATCACATATTCCGTCACAGTGACACTCGTAGCTACATTGTGGTCCAAACTGCCCAATGGGACACTGAGATTCTGAAAACAGAGCAATAAAAGCCATGGGTCAATCTACCAATCAGAAAAGAATGCTTAATACAAGACAGAAAAAGACATTACACCCCATCTAGGACATTAGTAGACTAACACCCTGAATTAACACCAAAATCCAGCCAGTGTGAGCAGGATTTGAACAAGTATAGCTTCATTCGTGCTCTCCAGTGACCACTCTTAAGGATTCTTGGCCAGTGTACTAAAGCCTGCCTCTTGTTCAGCCAAGGACAACACTTTACATCACTGAAATTACCTGCTACAACTACAGAGTATATGTTTCATACCTCTATCTGGTCATGAGATGCTACAGCTACGGATTATATGTTACATCTCACTATCTGGTCATGAGATGTACAACAACGGAGTACATGTTACATATCTCTATCTGGTCATGAGATGTACAACAACAGAGTACATGTTATGTATATCTATCTGGTCATGAGATGCTACAACTACGGAGTACATGTTACATATCTCTATCTGGTCATGAGATGCTACAACTACAGAGTACATGTTACATATCTCTATCTGGTCATGAGATGCTACAACTACAGAGTACATGTTACATATCTCTATCTGGTCATGAGATGCTACAACTACAGAGTACATGTTATGTATATCTATCTGGTCATGAGATGCTACAACTACGGAGTACATGTTACATATCTCTATCTGGTCATGAGATGCTACAACTACAGAGTACATGTTATGTATATCTATCTGGTCATGAGATGCTACAACTACGGAGTACATGTTACATATCTCTATCTGGTCATGAGATGCTACAACTACGGAGTACATGTTATGTATATCTATCTGGTCATGAGATGCTACAACTACAGAGTACATGTTACATATCTCTATCTGGTCATGAGATGCTACAACTACAGAGTACATGTTATGTATAGCTATCTGGTCATGAGATGCTACAACTACGGAGTACATGTTACATATCTCTATCTGGTCATGAGAAGCTACAACTACGGAGTACATGTTATGTATATCTATCTGGTCATGAGATGCTACAACTACGGAGTACATGTTACATATCTCTATCTGGTCATGAGATGCTACAACTACAGAGTACATGTTATGTATATCTATCTGGTCATGAGATGCTACAACAACGGAGTACATGTTACATATCTCTATCTGGTCATGAGATGTACAACAACAGAGTACATGTTATGTATATCTATCTGGTCATGAGATGCTACAACTACGGAGTACATGTTACATATCTCTATCTGGTCATGAGATGCTACAACTACAGAGTACATGTTACATATCTCTATCTGGTCATGAGATGCTACAACTACAGAGTACATGTTACATATCTCTATCTGGTCATGAGATGCTACAACTACAGAGTACATGTTATGTATATCTATCTGGTCATGAGATGCTACAACTACGGAGTACATGTTACATATCTCTATCTGGTCATGAGATGCTACAACTACAGAGTACATGTTATGTATATCTATCTGGTCATGAGATGCTACAACTACGGAGTACATGTTACATATCTCTATCTGGTCATGAGATGCTACAACTACGGAGTACATGTTATGTATATCTATCTGGTCATGAGATGCTACAACTACGGAGTACATGTTACATATCTCTATCTGGTCATGAGATGCTACAACTACAGAGTACATGTTATGTATATCTATCTGGTCATGAGATGCTACAACTACGGAGTACATGTTACATATCTCTATCTGGTCATGAGATGCTACAACTACGGAGTACATGTTACATACCTCTATCTGGTCATGAGATGCTACAACTACAGAGTACAGGTTACGTATATCTATCTGGTCATGAGATGCTACAACTACGGAGTACATGTTACATATCTCTATCTGGTCATGAGATACTACAACAACGGAGTACATGTTACATATCTCTATCTGGTCATGAGATGCTACAACTACGGAGTACATGTTATATATCTCTATCTGGTCATGAGATGCTACAACTACAGAGTACATGTTACATATCTCTATCTGGTCATGAGATGCTACAACTACGGAGTACATGTTACATACCTCTATCTGGTCATGAGATGCTACAACTACAGAGTACATGTTAGATATCTCTATCTGGTCATGAGATGCTACAACAACGGAGTACATGTTATGTATATCTATCTGGTCATGAGATGCTACAACTACGGAGTACATATTACATATCTCTATCTGGTCATGAGATGCTACAACTACAGAGTACATGTTACGTATCTCTATCTGGTCATGAGATGCTACAACTACGGAGTACATGTTACATACCTCTATCTGGTCATGAGATGCTACAACTACAGAGTACAGGTTACGTATCTCTATCTGGTCATGAGATGCTACAGCCATGCAGTACATGTTACATATCTCTATCTGGTCATGAGATGCTACAACTACAGAGTACATGTTACATATCTCTATCTGATCATGAGATGCTACAACTACAGAGTACATGTTATGTATATCTATCTGGTCATGAGATGCTACAACTACAGAGTACATGTTATGTATATCTATCTGGTCATGAGATGCTACAACTACAGAGTACATGTTACATATCTCTATCTGGTCATGAGATGCTACAACTACAGAGTACATGTTACATCTCTCTATCTGGTCATGAGATGCTACAACTACAGAGTACATGTTATGTATATCTATCTGGTCATGAGATGCTCCAGCTACGGAGTACATGTTACATATCTCTATCTGGTCATGAGATGCTACAGCTACGGAGTACATGTTACATATCTCTATCTGGTCATGAGATGCTACTACAGAGTACATGTTACGTATCTCTATCTGGCCATGAGATGCTACAGCCACAGAGTACATGTTACATCTCTCTATCTGGTCATGAGATGCTACAGCTACGGAGTACATGTTACGTATCTCTATCTGGCCATGAGATGCTACAGCTACGGAGTACATGTTATGTATCTCTATGTGGCCATGAGATGCTACAGCTACGGAGTACATGTTACGTATCTCTATCTGGCCATGAGATGCTACAGCTACGGAGTACATGTTACCTCTCTCTATCTGGTCATGACATGCTACAGCTACGGACTACATGTTACATATCTCTATCTTTAAAAAACAACAACATAGTTTTATGTACATGTAGGCTTTATAGTATACAAGTACACATATTCTATGTAGTTTACAATTTTGATACTCAAATAACTTCTATTAATTTATTCAGTTGGGAAGTTTACACAGTACTGAAGAATATTTCACTTATATGATAGCAGCCTGCATTATGGTTGGAGGAAACCCACGACCATCCGCAGGTTGCTGAAAGACTTGCCCACGTACATGTAAGACTGGAGAGGAAATCAGCATGAGCAGTGTCAAGGAATTTCGAGTTTAGCACAGAGCTGATGCTAGATTTGCAAGACAAAAAAACCTAGCACATGGCATTGAAGTTTCCGGATTGCAGAAAAAAACTGTTGGTTCTACGTGACCGATCTGAGATCTGACTAATGATTAGACCTCAAAGCTAGTAAATTTCCATTCACAACATTACAGATCAATACTATCTCATCAGTGAGACTGTTATGTCTGATCATTTGAGTAAACTGACCTCAATATCTGTGTAGTGTTGGGGTTATTGATTATTGATTATTGATCCAAACTCTACCTTCATGTTGCATATTTATATTTGTTTATTTATTTGATTGGTGTTTTACACCGTACTCAAGAATATTTCACTTATACGACGGCGGTAAGCACTATGGTTGTAGCAAGCCAGGCAGAGCCCGAGGAAAACCCACGACCATCTGCAGGTTACCGCCAGATCCACTTACGACCAGAGAGAAAGCTAGCATAAACTGGACTTGAACTCACAGCGACCACATTGGTGAGAGGCTCCTGGGTCATTGCGGTGTGCTGGGATGCAGGCATGGAGGCCCCTGTATATTTAAAATGTCACCTATTTTTTACAATGATACAATGTAGAAGTAATGTCAGACATTCAAATGCTTAAATGTTTGATTTTCCAACCTTCAACACTTTGCAGACACATAAATACATGTAGGTGTGTATATATAAAAATACTTCTACTGTAACACACACCTTTGTCTCAGAAATGTTTTTGTTACGTCCGGTCTTAACTCGGAATACATGTACATCTGATGTTGTGAAAGTTTCCATTAATAATCAAGAATAACACATTCTCCAAACCATTTAGGTCAGCCAAAATCTTCATGGAAAGTTCACAACATTTTTTACCAAATTAGATGCATCCAAATTGGTATGGTCACTTTTTTTATAATATTTTTCAGATATTCACTGTTTTCTGCAAAAGAAAATTACATATTTAAGTTAAAACACGAGTACTGTACACAAAGAACTCATTACAATTACGCTGGAGAAGGGTGGGGGAAATTAGAATAGTGTTGGTACTAGTAAGTGTGAACACCACATGTCCAAACTCTCATCTGTGTGTACCATACAGGCTTACCTTTCTAAACAAAGGTAAACACCTGTCTATCAATGCTCACTCAACCTCAGCTAACTACTTATCAGGCACCCTTGTTTTCTCCCCAGACAGTGTTTCCTGGCTAGACAAGAGAATGACCTAGGTCTGCCTGTAAATGTATGCCCTACTGGTTGTGCTCCGATCTGGCTGTGATGGGACTGCGGCATAAGCCCAGTCAGAGTACTGGCCATCTGGATCCTCAGACCCCCTTAGCCATACACATGTATCAGCATTCACCAAACTGCTTGTGTGTGGTCACTAATATGTGGTCACTAATAAGTGGTCACTAATATGTGGTCACTAATATGTACAACTATGTGAAAACCCATGCAATCTTCTCACTTTCAACATCCTTGTTGTATTCTAACAGCAGTTTTGACCTTTAATTCTCTTACAAAATAACACTGTGCTCAAGAAGTTTTGACTTATTTGATATTAATTTACAAATTTATATGATTGGTACTTGAGACTATTTCAGTAATTCAACATTTCCTGGTGGTAGGAGGAAACCGGGCAGGGCCCAGGGGAAGATTTATTTGATAAGGTCAGGTGTATATGGGTGGAGAAAACAGAACGTTTTACATAAATTAAACACACCAGTACATATACATGTATATTTAATACTCAGTCAATGTTTTCTGACCATGATATCACTACGTACACTCAGATGTACACGTGTATAGAGTAGATACATTCTAAGCAACACCCCCAGTTCTAGCCCGATCCAGTTCAAGCAAAAGGCATTAAAACTGACAACCTCTGCTCTGCATTGTTCAAATTAAGAGCCAAGATTGATCATGTCAGTATGTAATGTGACTGAGTGGGGCTACCTCATGTTAGGTGCCAGTTTGGCATGGCCATCCAGATAGGCAGTATTATTAAGACTGATCATGTCAGTATGTAATGTGACTGAGTGGGGCTACCTCATGTTAGGTGCCAGTTTGGCATGGCCATCCAGACAGGCAGTATTATTAAGGCTGATCATGTCAGTATGTAATGTGACTGAGTGGGGCTACCTCATGTTAGGTGCCAGTTTGGCATGGCCATCCAGATAGGCAGTATTATTAAGACTGATCATGTCAGTATGTAATGTGACTGAGTGGGGCTACCTCATGTTTGGTGCCAGTTTGGCATGGCCATCCAGATAGGCAGTATTATTAAGACTGATCATGTCAGTATGTAATGTGACTGAGTGGGGCTACCTCATGTTAGGTGCCAGTTTGGCATGGCCATCCAGACAGGCAGTATTATTAAGGCTGATCATGTCAGTATGTAATGTGACTGAGTGGGGCTACCTCATGTTAGGTGCCAGTTTGGCATGGCCATCCAGATAGGCAGTATTATTAAGACTGATCATGTCAGTATGTAATGTGACTGAGTGGGGCTACCTCATGTTCAGTGCCAGTTTGGTATGGCAATCCAGATAGGCAGTATTATTAAGGCTGATCATGTCAGTATGTAATGTGACTGAGTGGGGCTACCTCATGTTAGGTGCCAGTTTGGCATGGCCATCCAGATAGGCAGTATTATTAAGACTGATCATGTCAGTATGTAATGTGACTGAGTGGGGCTACCTCATGTTAGGTGCCAGTTTGGCATGGCAATCCAGATAGGCAGTATTATTAAGACTGATCATGTCAGTATGTAATGTGACTGAGTGGGGCTACCTCATGTTAGGTGCCAGTTTGGCATGGCAATCCAGATAGGCAGTATTATTAAGACTGATCATGTCAGTATGTAATGTGACTGAGTGGGGCTACCTCATGTTAGGTGCCAGTTTGGCATGGCCATCCAGATAGGCAGTATTATTAAGACTGATCATGTCAGTATGTAATGTGACTGAGTGGGGCTACCTCATGTTAGGTGCCAGTTTGGCATGGCAATCCAGATAGGCAGTATTATTAAGGCTGATCATGTCAGTATGTAATGTGACTGAGTGGGGCTACCTCATGTTAGGTGCCAGTTTGGCATGGCAATCCAGATAGGCAGTATTATTAACATTGATCATGTCAGTATGTAATGTGACTGAGTGGGGCTACCTCATGTTTGGTGCCAGTTTGGCATGGCCATCCAGATAGGCAGTATTATTAAGACTGATCATGTCAGTATGTAATGTGACTGAGTGGGGCTACCTCATGTTCAGTGCCAGTTTGGTATGGCAATCCACATAGGCAGTATTATTAAGGCTGATCATGTCAGTATGTAATGTGACTGAGTGGGGCTACCTCATGTTAGGTGCTAGTTTGGCATGGCCATCCAGATAGGCAGTATTATTAAGACTGATCATGTCAGTATGTAATGTGACTGAGTGGGGCTACCTCATGTTAGGTGCCAGTTTGGCATGGCCATCCAGATAGGCAGTATTATTAAGACTGATTATGTCAGTATGTAATGTGACTGAGTGGGGCTACCTCATGTTAGGTGCCAGTTTGGCATGGCCATCCAGATAGGCAGTATTATTAAGACTGATCATGTCAGTATGTAATGTGACTGAGTGGGGCTACCTCATGTTAGGTGCCAGTTTGGCATGGCCATCCAGATAGGCAGTATTATTAAGACTGATCATGTCAGTATGTAATGTGACTGAGTGGGGCTACCTCATGTTAGGTGCTAGTTTGGCATGGCCATCCAGATAGGCAGTATTATTAAGACTGATCATGTCAGTATGTAATGTGACTGAGTGGGGCTACCTCATGTTAGGTGCCAGTTTGGCATGGCCATCCAGATAGGCAGTATTATTAAGACTGATTATGTCAGTATGTAATGTGACTGAGTGGGGCTACCTCATGTTAGGTGCCAGTTTGGCATGGCCATCCAGATAGGCAGTATTATTAAGACTGATCATGTCAGTATGTAATGTGACTGAGTGGGGCTACCTCATGTTAGGTGCCAGTTTGGCATGGCCATCCAGATAGGCAGTATTATTAAGACTGATCATGTCAGTATGTAATGTGACTGAGTGGGGCTACCTCATGTTAGGTGCTAGTTTGGCATGGCCATCCAGATAGGCAGTATTATTAAGACTGATCATGTCAGTATGTAATGTGACTGAGTGGGGCTACCTCATGTTAGGTGCCAGTTTGGCATGGCCATCCAGATAGGCAGTATTATTAAGACTGATCATGTCAGTATGTAATGTGACTGAGTGGGGCTACCTCATGTTAGGTGCCAGTTTGGCATGGCCATCCAGATAGGCACTATTATTAAGACTGATCATGTCAGTATGTAATGTGACTGAGTGGGGCTACCTCATGTTCAGTGCCAGTTTGGTATGGCGATCCAGATAGGCAGTATTATTAAGACTGATCATGTCAGTATGTAATGTGACTGAGTGGGGCTACCTCATGTTAGGTGCCAGTTTGGTATGGCGATCCACATAGGCAGTATTATTAAGGCTGATCATGTCAGTATGTAATGTGACTGAGTGGGGCTACCTCATGTTCAGTGCCAGTTTGGTATGGCCATCCACATAGGCAGTATTATTAAGGCTGATCATGTCAGTATGTAATGTGACGGAGTAGGGCTACCTCGTGTTTGGTGCCAGTTTGGCATGGCCATCCAGATAGGCAGTATTATTAAGACTGATCATGTCAGTATGTAATGTGACTGAGTGGGGCTACCTCATGTTCAGTGCCAGTTTGGCATGGCCATCCAGATAGGCAGTATTATTAAGACTGATCATGTCAGTATGTAATGTGACTGAGTGGGGCTACCTCATGTTCAGTGCCAGTTTGGCATGGCGATCCGGATAGGCAGTATTATTAAGACTGATCATGTCAGTATGTAATGTGACTGAGTGGGGCTACCTCATGTTAGGTGCCAGTTTGGCATGGCCATCCAGATAGGCAGTATTATTAAAATGATGGCATAGAGACAATGTTCTATAACAGGTGAAAGGCCTGATAAGAAAAAAAAAACACTGGATTTTAACAATTTAAACTTCAAAAAA
This sequence comes from Liolophura sinensis, assembly GCF_032854445.1. Lineage (NCBI taxonomy): Eukaryota > Metazoa > Mollusca > Polyplacophora > Chitonida > Chitonidae > Liolophura > Liolophura sinensis. The sequence goes on along the minus strand of NC_088301.1, from coordinate 1,310,803 downwards.
CAATTAAACACCTGCATCATAATGGAACACGTAAATGTTGACTTGTTTGAAGTTTACAACTATAGTCCATGATTTGCCAAAAGTTTTAATTACTACGCTACCTTACAAAATATGATGGCATAAAGAAAAATGTAATCTAGTGTTTCTTTGAAGCATATACAAAATTCCAGTCCATTTTGTTCGAGGCAAAAACAAAAGAAAACCTGTCAGACTACAAAAATCTACAAAAAGTGTTTAAGCTACATTAGGACTACTGGGTTAAGACATCTGTATGTAATTACACATTTGAACAGAGGCTAAATAATTGTAGCACAGGTTTATTCCATCCATCAAACTTGCGGATGACACATCAGCTGGCAGACTGGTATCTTCTGGAGCAAGAAATAAAGTTAGCTGGATCATCTTGGGCCAGCAGAGTCATACCAGGTCAACCTGAGCTTACAGACATGTCCAAGGATCATTCCCAAACAACGTACTGTACATGTACAAAATGTTATCAGAATTGCTCAGAAGAATAAAATGGATGACTTAATGTACCGAGAGTAAATCAAGAGTACCGATGACAGTGTGACAACTGGTAAATGGTCACACATGACCGGCTTTTCAATTTACCTCCATCAGGGTTTTATTCTCATGAACATTCGTAACCAAACAACATTTCTTTGTTTCACATTTATATTTGTTCTCACATGACAAACTGAAACAACGCTTAGTATACAATATTAAGTGTACATACGCATGCATTTAATGTGAGAGACCAGCTGTAGTTTGTCTACAATCATAGTCTGAGACAATTTCTCTGGCCAGTTAAATTTAGAATCCTATTACGTATGTATGTTATCAGCTACATGTTCTTCCACACCATGCTGATGTGTTTCCAAATACTATGGCATATTGTGATACACGTTTTCATCAGTGAGGAGAAGAAGAACAGAGAAAATTCTCCCAGTTTTATTGCCATACATAAATAATGCACTTGGACTTATATCTATAACATTAACAACTGGCGTAATAAATCTTTAGTCATGTGTAGACAATAACAGTCAGTTTGTTTCCCATAAAAAGTCACGGGAAACCCAATACACCAAAACATATAATCCTTAGTCTTCATAAACCTGTCACCAATCTAATTAACTAACTGGTTTTAATCACATTCCTTTAAAATTAGAGTTCCAAAAATAGAGGGCATATGCATGGGTAATGAGGCAAGAAAAAAAAAACATGGGAGCTTAACAAAAACAGGTCTCTCTTTTAATTAGGGAAGCAAGTTCCCTTTTCTCTGGCCATGAGTCTACTCATGTACAAGAAACACCTTCTTACTAATGAGATTAATTAAACTGGTTTTAACCTGGGCTACCTTTTGGGGCTTCAGGTACATTAACAACAAATAAGGCCTGCATTTTAAAAAAGATGAACATGCTACAGTGACAATGTTGAACTTCTGCTGTAGATGTACAGGTGAAATTTGCAGAAAACACCTGCTGAACATGTAAAAACAGTTACCCTACTCTCAAAGCATGTACATGTTCAGGAAAATCATACTTCAGTTTTCAATGATGGGGTTAATATGAAGTGTTTGAGGGCTACTGTTTTGCGGGGAGTCTCTAAACCAAAATGGATTCTCGTATTTTCAAACATTTCTGAGCAGAAAAAAACAAATTCAAACATAGGTTGCCCTAATTCTTCTACCTTTCCAAATGCCTCTGTGACAATTATTTTGAAATATTCTGAGGCCTATGGCGTGTATAAAAAAAATTTGCACAGTTTTATGAAGCTTGCATCTTTATTGACACAAACAAATCATTATTAGCATCATTTTCATAGTAATTGTATGCGTAAATTCCACTGAATAAAGTGCTTTAAGGGTTGAAAAGATCGAAGATTTACAGTACACATAAATATAGTTAAGCTGTCTTTGTGTTTTGCACTGTTAGAATTCTTTTTTTTATTTACTGATATTCTGCTGACATGTTACAGTTTTTTTTAAAATACCTAACGATGGGTGTCCTCATCACTTCTGCATGAGAAACATGATTTGGAACTCTTGTGAATGACATATGAAAAAGAATTCTGTACCTTCACAGTTAACACATTTGTCACCTACATGTATGCCTTTCATTTTGCAGCTTTGTCATAACAGAACCTGCCTCACTCACAGTAAACGGTCACATGCCCATTATGTCATCAGTAAATTAGGACATTCTAAAAACAGAAAACTATGCTGTAAATAATGAGCAGGGCAAACAGTGGCAAGCTTCATGCAGACAGACAAAGTCTCATCTGATTGATGTGCATGTCCATTTCACTGGAGATTCACACGGTGATGGTTATCCTGTTTAATTGCACCAGGTAACAGCTGGGTGTGCGGGCAGGCGGGAGCGAGGTACGCCATGTATCATGAGGACATGTACAGCTGATGCACACCTCGCTGCACGGCATGGCATGACTGCGCTGCCAGATGTCACACTGCGCTAAAGTTCACCTGCACCAAGCTGGCACTTAACACAATCTCAGATCTTGGAAAATAATACATCTTGTACAACTGCCAGGTTCAAAGCCCCAAAAAAGAACACAAAAGTAATGGTAACCAAAATCAGACATACAGTACATGTAATTTATATTGATCAATATAACTATCAGTAGTTTTTAAACATATCCACCAATTCTATGTACAATGCTTGTATGTAAAACATTCTGAGTCGCAGGTGTACATTTTAAGCTTCATGTCACCAAAATCTACATTATATTTCTGAATATATGACATTATTCAAAAAAATCGATACTGCATTTCACCCAGTTTTGTCAAGTTTTTCATGTGGCTTGATTCTGACTTGTCCACCCTGTGAGGCCGCTTCAGATGTTTTCGTGAAGTCTGATTAATATCTTGTCAGAAAAACTGAAGTGTTAGTATCCCTTAAAGTATTCTTTTAACTGAACGAATTTTTGTATTGTTTTTGTTGTTGTTGTTTTTTGTCCCTGATAGGCTTTCTGTGGGCATTACTCCAACTTACTAAGTGGTTTTACATGTAGCTTAGCTCCTATACACTCAATACGGCTTAGCATACCTATAGAGTGACAGCCCCAGGATGTACCGTTCTATTTCCCCATTCCCTAAAACTGGACATTATCCCTACCATCCCCACCATCTGGTACAACATGGCAGTGACCCTTTAATACATGTATTTGTACAAGCCTCACTAATAACCAGGTCATCTGTAGATAAATAAAAATGTCCACAAATATCCTCAGGTACACAAGCATTCAACTGTAACCTATATTGGAATGTACATGCACAAGCATGTGTAGCAATCAAGGTTCAATGAAGCATGAAGCAGAAATAACTGTGACTACCTGTGTGCGATCGCTGATCAGGTAGATTGAGTGCCAAGTCATCCATGACACTACTGATCTCTTCATATTGCTGCTACCTTGACAGGGTTGAAAAGATGGCCTTGGCAATGTGATCTGAACACAGAGTACGTGTTTGGGATTCATGCTGTTCCTAAAATTCAGTTAGGGGACATTTCCACCTGGTAAAGTTGTACCATACCTATTTTTCATGTGATTTTCCTGCCCTTGTAACATATGCCATGAAGCTGTCACAAAATTAAGGTCCTTTTGCATCTACTGTAAAATGTCCATGGACATTGCCTAAGCAACAAGTCTGAATCTTCTTTGTTTGTTTTTTTTTTTGGCTCATTAATGAACTAAGCCTTGTCACCATTACAAAACAGTCTCCGCCTGGATAACGGTCTCCACCTGGATAACAGTCTCCACCTGGATAACAGTCTTCACCTGGATAACGGTCTCCACCTGGATAACAGTCTTCACCTGGATAACTTTCCTTTCAAACAAAGTTTTCCATACTGAACATTAGCATTCAAGGAGATGACAAGACACAAACTTCTGCCATTATGGAATCAATGGATCAGCAGTGTGGAAGAGAGGGGACATTGGTCATGGCTAATTTGACTATTTACAATACACTTGTCACAGTGTTCAGGATACCAATTTCTGGGCCACAAGGTACATAAAATATATCACCTACACGACAGCTGTATTAATAGTGGCCACAGCAAAACAATAACTCTTACCTAAGATCTATACTCTAGTATACACCAAATATGGACACTGCAGAAGAATTATTGCTGTTAATAAAACAATGGCAAAGAGATACACTTAAGGTGATATAACTGAAATAATAAAATCACGGTTGTACAAATTTGGACTGTCATTCACACATAATTGTTTTTAACATAAAACAGTTTTCGTAAGGCCCCAGTGGTCAGTCCAGAAATTAAGTAGCTTGCAGCGGTGACATCCATGAAGATCCCTCTTTAGAAAGAAGTCTGCGAGGGGCAGACCGAATGGATCTAGCCAAATGAAATGTGGGAAACAGATCAAACAGGTGCGTGTGTAGGAGCGCAAGGGGGGCACTAAGCTGGCCCGAAGAAGGCATGCAGTATCTGTGTACATGTCACCTTGGCCGCACTGTAACGACATGGTTCACTGGGCCCGGTGTTCTTGGGGGGCGTTCACCAAGTTCCAAGCAAAATCAATGATGACATAATTTCTGAAAAAATCCGACTGTTGGCAGAAAATGTGCATAACATGACGGGTAATTAATACGTATAAAAATACACCCAAAAAGAATTTTTTTTAACCACAAATTCTGGGGCACAGTTTTCTTCATTTGGCACAGGCGTATAATCTTTGTTTTAAAATTCATCTTCATGTATCCTTAAAGACGCCACATCTATGAGGCCAAGAACACGGTCTGAATATCAGGCTGCATAGATCCATTCCAGGCAGTAACAGGCTGGTAGAACTTGTACAGGTAGTATCCACTATGCATCTCTACAATGCTGTGACAGTGTTTTCAGTGTGCTATTTAAGTATACCACGCCTTTCAACTCTGAGATACCCTTATTACTGCTATGTTTTACATATACACCTAGACCATTCAACAAATTGTACACAGCTAAGCTTATAAATAAACATGGATACAAGCACATGTACTGTCCTTGACATACATGTACATACATCAATAGAAATTTCATTCCTCACACTGACAGATACACAAATAGCTGTATTATAAGACAGGTTTAATAATGCCAAGGACATGCCAAGGCTTCATTTGCATGTTGACACTGTTGTATAGTTTTGCAATTTGAGCTTACACTTTTCAAAATGACATTCGTAACAGAACATATCTACATGTACATGTACCATCTTCCATAAATTGGTCCAGAAACTATCTACACATCACTACACTTTTGTATAGCTCGGCTTCCTTGCTCGATACATTTGCTATGCGAAAATCATCCTACCAGAACTTTACAGACTGTCATAGTTATCCAATCAGATACTTACCTCCTAAACCTTGCAGAAGAATTGATGCAATTAAAAAATTTCAGAAGTGTCAACAAATCTACTGCTCACTGAAGGCACGCATCAGGAACTAATTGCCCGCATACAGTACTGTATTAACGGTGATATGGTGATGTGCTATCAGGTACTGGGGATCATTTCATATCTGTAGTAGTGCCTGTTGAATTGATGCCTTAAACTCAACTATATATATATATATATATATATATATATATATATATATATATATATATTTCAGCTAAGATATATATATATATATATATATATATATATATATATATATATATATATATATACGAAGTGTTGTTAAATCAAATATGCCATGTACATATACATGCTTGAACTGGAGTGACAGGCATATGTGCCCCAGGGTCACAAAGCGATTTTAGGCTGAAGTCAAAATTTCAACTCGCTATAAAATCGTTATTTCTTACGTAACAGGGTCAAAATATTGTTTGACAGTGTAAATTCTGGTCATTTTAAAAACATTTCAAAACAAATTTCAGCCAAAATAACGAAAAGGAACATACCAAGTTTAATGATTGAAATTATTGAAGAAACCAAGTCACTGATTATTTTTGGAATAGCTATAAGGCTACATTTTGTCCTTGGTGTTTAAAGCCATACAGCAGAAGTTTTCATTCACATGTATATGACAGTGGTATTATAGAGGATCATAGATTTCCAAAACTGGACTGCCTGGAGTAAACCAGCCTGCAGTAAATCAATTTTGCCTTACACCAAACACCAAGTACTTTCCCATGTACCTGACATCCCATGGCATTGCATATGACTTACATTATAAACCATTATTTGCTCATCTCCTTGTTCCCCAGCCTTGCTACACTTTCAAGCAACTATGGGTGCAGATTTATTACTAAATTAAGATCTTTGAATATTTAATGTATTTAAATAGAACTTTTTACCAAGCTAAAAAAATTTTGCATCAGAAAGCTTTCTCTGCCAAATTATTCTAACATTTTTATAAGATCTTCAAATTACTGCATGTACATATAATTCCTCTCTTTCATGCCAGATCATCAGCTCTATAGCTTCATTTAATACTGTACCAGTAAAGATTTCTTCTTTCACAAGAATGTTATAGAAAGTTGAAAGCATGCAGGCTTAAACGCATGTGCATACAGTATGTGAGGTCTAGAGGTCCTCCCATACACTTTATGTGATTGGTGTCTATCACCGTGCTCAAGAGTACCCATACACTTTATGTGACTGGTGTCTATCACCGTGCTCAAGAGTACCCATACACTTTATGTGACTGGTGTCTATCACTGTGCTCAAGAGTACCCATACACTTTATGTGACTGGTGTCTATCAACATGCTCCAGAGTAGTCAATACACATATGCTTTACCCTACATGTATAATACTGTATAATTTGTATGTAAATTCCTCCAAAAAAGTGCATTTGTAAGTGTAAAAAGATAAAATAATCATAAAATATTACTTTTAGTGATGACACTGATTTCCCATCCTAGTTGTCCAAACAAACCACAAAACATATTTTTAGCATAAACTGAACTCTCAGAGCTGGGCAAAATGAGTAACTTAGTCATGAATAGAATTGTAGTTCAATACAGTATATACATTTTTTTCAACCAATAAACCAAAGAGATTGACTGAAAACAATTTCAGAGACTGACACTCATCACGCCAGTAATCAGTAATGCTTACAGTGTAGTATATAATACTTCAGGGTGAACTAAAGTAACATTTCCCAAAGTCTTTTTGCAGCTTTTCACAGCACTCTTGATAGTGTGTTCTTTCCTCAGAAGCAGATGTGGAACAGCTAAGGAGGCTGTCACTGCAGAGGGCTATCTAGTATACCATCCAATACCATCCATCACACACCCTGGGCGTCCATATGACAGCTGCACCCACCATCACCTCTGACAATCTCCTTAAACTGGGACCCATTCAGGCAAAGCGAAACACTGTTTTTGTCACTCTACCAGGGAGGAGAAACCAAGAAGGCAAGAATAGAGCAAAATGAATTAAGGCTTGACCACACCTGAACTGGAAAGACTGGGCTAGCAAGGCATTTCTATTCAGACCTACAAATCATAACATGGTGGAGGGAGGGTGTTTACTGTCCTGTGTCACAACCTGCTGTACATCAACTGGAGGCATGCCCGCGGGGTGTCTATAATACAACTAGATACGAATACCATTTGACATTATATAATAACAGACTAAGTGAAGTTTTATGAAACTGGTCTGGCTGTATATTATAAATTATTTGGATTACTAGTGCTTGCTCAATTATAATGCCAGGACTTGAAACATACATGTATATGTATACGTATGGACTGCATATATTATGACCATTAAATAACGCATGTGCCCATCGTCTCAAATTTGTAATGAAAGCCCTGCTGTTCATACATCTTAAACTCCAAGTATAACTTTTATAAACATAAACATATCGTTCATTTCTTCATACGTTTGATTTTAAAACTACCAGAATGTTTCATATCAATTTTTCACATGCAATTCACAGTATCAAATATAATGTGATGTTTTCTCATTGGTGTTTAATACAACACAAATCTTGACAAGTTACTGTAGTATCTTGCCCCAGAGCAGCCGTTCTCAATTCCTTGCTCATATATGTGAGCTCCAAAATGCACCAGTTTAACACTAAAACTAGCCGCAAAATCCAATTTATTGCATCGGTACCTGTCTACTCACTATAAGAAACCACAATGACAATCGAGACATAATAGGTTTTTTGACATGACAGCCAATTATCACATGATGCTTTCAGCGCTAGTGATTGGCCAAGTTCATAAGGGCTTCTACAACATGGCTACTCAAAGTGAATTGTCTGTCAATGCAAAATCTCAAATGCTGTACTCCATCCTCTCGGCTCTCAAAACTTTTCTGTCATTACTGCATCCTATATAATGATTTCTATGTTTATATAGTGGCAGACTTTATGTTCACTTTAAAATCCCTGTCATTTCATTTAGAAAAAAAATTTTCCTACAGACCTTGTCTAAGTGTTTTTTTTTTTTAATGGTATGGCTGCTCCCAGAAAAGAATTTTGTTCCCAAGGATTGAAGAAGATTTTGTGGCTCTCCAGTAAATGTACCAGTATACTCTGGGCAAATATACTACATGCCAGTCATACATGTATGTAGTTGTGGAATGTAACACTCTGTATCAACCAACAAGGGAGCGTCTCAAAATGTATTTATTTTGACAATTTGTGCAGTTGTCATGGATGGTTTTTGGTTCAGCGAGACACAGAACAGGTTAGTTGATTATGGGGACTACTCAGTTGGCATCGATTTACGCCAGGGAAGATTTATTGTGCGTGTGAAGATGCGGTAAATGTGGCTTATGGTCGATCAGACACATCAGAAGCAGTTATTTCCCGTAACTCTCCAAACACTTTGTGTTGACTGACACAGAGGGTTACATTCCACAACTCACCTGTACATGTACATAACAGTGATATTCGTTCTTATATATTTATCATCGTACAGCCGACTTCTGGGTTGTTCTATTGTTCTAGAGTTCATCCACAGAATGCTAACACCACTGACACATACAGGTTCTGAGTGTTTGCCTACATCAGTTGTGGCAGGCCTATGGTAGGCTTGCTGCCTTAGGCCACCATTGCTTTTGTACTGGAACGCGTATCGCTACAATGACTTTGTTATCAAAACACTTTACTGCAATAACACAATTATTATGGCAAAATAACAAAACTGATATTTCATGATAAGATATTGATGATAACATAATGGCACTCAATTGATCGAATGTAGGCCTAAAAATCTTTTTTCAGTATTGATGTGCCCACACAGCATGTGTTAGGCACATGTTAAGACTGCTAGCAATATAGCGTTACACTTGTATTTTTGGAAATGCTGTTGTCCATCTATTATGTAACATGATTTACTACAAAAGGTAGAAAAAATCTGTATAAGTGGACCCACTACCATAAAATTCTGTCATTCCCAGTTTTGAATTAAAACTTTTAACAATTTATAAACTAGAAACATTGTTTACATTAGATATAAACAATAATTGGGCATTCTGTATGGTTGGGTTTACCATGTTTTTCTGTTTTGCAACTGTTATACAGGTATGTGAATGTTAACTAGTTGTATAATAATAACTGATAATCATTGCCATGTTAAAAAACACAGACCCGGCCCTGCTTACATTTCCACTGCGAAGTACGCCTTATTCAGTTTTGTAAACTGAAGATGGTCCCTTACATCTCAGCTGGACCCTTGTATTGATTAAACTTTAGCTCTCAGGTGTAACACCTTATGAATAAGAAAAAAAAACGCGTTTCAAGTTCCTGTCCGACACAAAGTAACTTTATCAAATCTTTACTGAATGTAGATAATAACTGACCAGTCTGGCCGCACACTTACCGATTAGAAGACACAGCGACAAAACTGTAGCCAGACAAGCTAGGCAAATCTTGGGGACTCTATGAAGCATATCCTGTGAAATGGCAGGGGATTAGGCACAGGCCAAAACCAAATCTCAAGTAATCCAAGTGTCTTTCCTCGACCGATTCCGGCCGTCCAACATTTCTGCTTCGTTAATGCATTCGTCTGTGCTGAAAATGATAATCAACACTGATTACGGACGGCTTAAAATTCACAACTTTTCGACAGCGTCAGCAACGCATTCACTGACATCTTTCGTCAACGGGCGATTGTTGTGTCTAGGCTGTCCGCTAGGGGGCGCGCAGATCAAAGCATTTACGCTGGCGGTAGCCGCGTTTCAATGAGCAGATTACATTCCAGGCCAGGGAGCTAGGATTAACTGCTTAACGCTGTAATTGATAGTACACGCTGTAGCATCCACCACTGCTGTAGTTAAACTACTTACGTACCGTTACAGCTATGCTTTGACCACAAAGCTACTCTGCCGTAGAGCGGTAATAAAAGGGGCTTAACCCGAAAATATTTAAATACAAGCACCGGCCAGTACCGGTAACTACATGTAGGCCTACATAAAGCATATATCGTGCACAGGTAACAAATAAATAAATAATGGGTGCTCACTGGCCATGGATATATTCAGCAAAATAAATTTTTGCACGTTGACGAATCTTAATAAAAGAAGTGACCTGTTTACAGAAAAACAAGCAGTATAGCTGGGACTAATATAGCACATTTTCTGTTAAAATTAACATTAATGTTTTGAGCGTATATACTTCAAGATCGCGTTTTCTTTGCCTTTAAGAGTTTTCTTCAGTTATAAAGGAATTGTTATCTCCTGTTTGAAACAAAATGTTCTATTCACAACACGGGCTTTGTACTCCCAACGGCAACAAGATATTAGAGCTATCACAACATGGACTGAAATTGTTGGACCAAACTGTTATACGCTTATGTTGTTATACGACCGTGAAACGTGGGGGAGGGGGCTTGGGGGCCGTGGATATCATCGGTTGCATTGTTGCCCCTGAGCTGAAATTTCTTACAGAGACTGAGGTATTCACAGCTAATTAAATAATATACCGTGAATTCGGTAACCGGGCTAAAATGCTGGCTTCAAACCAAAAAACCAAACTCATCAAACAGTTTCCAGTTAAGAGCAAGCGTCTAAAGTGTGTTAAACGACGGTTACGCATTCATCTTAAGAAGGGAAAAAAAGGACAGAAGATTTTTAGAAACTTCCCTAAAGGTCACATTTAACAAGAGCAAAGTTGAGTTCGAAAAATACTTATATTTAAATAAATATGTGTTACCTGAAATGTGTTACCTGACCAAACTCTCTCTCTCGCTTTCTTCGCTTAGCTTTCGAACGTCAAACCATTGCCTGTAGAAGTTGACAGATGGTCATATGTAGATTTGTATCAACGAATATGTGATATGTACAAAAGCAGCGAATATAGGTGGTTATATTTTTAAATTTTCCAGTGAGAAAAAAAGATGAAAATGTATTTTAGTAAAAAATCACACGAAGAATCACGCGGGTTAAAAAGCTCGTTTATAAACAAAATGTTTGGATTATGAGAATACCATCACAGTCTAAATGTTAATCAAGTTCTAACTAGTTTTGGAGCATTATTTGGCTTGCTGTCTTTATAAATTGTATTTTACCTCCTTTTCACCAACTTTTGTATTCCCACTATCATGTCAATGCCCAGATAACGTCCTAACCGGTAGTTCTGGAGAAGAGGCAGTGAGAACAAATTCGTAAGTGTTTTTATAGTTGATGTGGATGAAGGATGTATTCGACCTCAATATTTAATTGTCATTTTATGTTTGATTTAATGTCCGGCCACGTCCATGTATATAATCATCTCAATTACTTCTTACACCGCACGTGAGTGGCAGAGTGGTCAAGGGCGTCAGCCTTGTAAGCTAAAGACTTTAGGCGTGTTCATGTTGATTATTCGGTATTATCCAAAATATTCCAAATTAAATGGCATCTCTACTTAACCCTTCTAACCTACAGGAGTGTGATGGTGCATCTCATACTGTGACATAGCTTCGTCTCTTGCAAGCCACAATGATTGGCTGAATAACACTGGTGCGAAACCAATCAGCGGTGTGTTTGCAAATATGTCAGCTCGTTGTGAATTAACTTTGGAGAAACGTGTAAGCAGATTAATTGACTTCAAGAACGTGTTTGAGGGGCCGGTAATCCCATACCACAGTCAGTGGCACACATTCCCTTGTAGTTCAGCTTGTGGGAAAATGATTTCGCAACAAGGTGACAATGTGGCGTCAGCAATCTTGGCCACCTTCAAGAATTCAAGCACAAACGTTTAGCCCTATACTTACTGACATGGATTTAAATCCTCATTGCATACAGGGTCATCAACTTCAAAGACATAAACAGAAGCCGGGTGTTTTGATGTTTTGAACAGGGACTACATGCAATGCTACGTAGTGATAACATGTTTGTTATGCTTGTTTACAATGCTGATAACCTATCTTTCAACGCCTTGATTTATATGCTGTTGGGGTACACATATAACAAAGCTACACAAACAGCACCCTTGTATACCAATGTTGATACCGATGAGTGTATTTCCACAATTCCAGTTAGCAGGCTTCTCTGTCCAATAGTTGACTGATCGCCCGTACAGGTGAACTGCGATATACCAGAATCCATGGCCTACATCAGTCATGTACTGTCACTGGTACCAGGCTCACTCTCACCTGTCGGTGCTTATCTACTCACTCTCTAAAGCAGTTTACCACCTCTCACACAGGAATATCGTTAATCAACGTTCGATCATAGCTAATCGAATAGTTCATAACTGAATCAAGGGATGGTTCGATTGGTTTTATATACTCTACTCATATCGTTGTTTTCGTCATATAATGGTCGCATATCACAAAAGTGTCACCTTATACCTGTATGCTGTCCAAATGTCATTATAACTGTGGCGATGCTTAACTAAAGCATCATACTGAAGACATCAAGCAAGATATGCACCCCACTCGGTAATGTAATATTGAAAAGTCGGACATTTGTTTACCACTCGAACATAATCTATGAAAGATGCGTTCCAAATCGATAATTACAAGAGCCATTCCCAAAAATGACAACTTAATCACCAGTTTCCAAAGGAATGTGTACAAAATAGTTACATAAATAGTAAGTAAAGCTGGTAACGTGTCAGAGAGAAAACATCAGTTTTCAAGGATTTAGCGATGATCAAATTTCACACCCGTAGCCGTGAATAATTTCCAGGTAGAGTAGTAAGAATGCAAGTATTTCAGTCGCCCTTTTGTTGCAACTGTTTATTCGTTAAGCACCATGTTGATGTGATAAATATGGATGCCGCTCTCGTTTTACTCTCCATTGTTTACTCGTCATTTTAATATTCGGTCGCTAGGTCAACCCGGTATTGAAACGTTATGAGATCTTGATAACACTAAGCAGTCGTGTGGCCGATTGAACATTCTAACGTCCACCATCACGATGCGCATATACTAGTACGTAAACCTATGTATACGTCATACTTGAGAAAAGTTAGTCAGTAACTTGCCCAATAACGGTGGTTTTCGCCGGTCTGCTCCATCCATAAAACTGACTGCCATCGTATAATTGAAAACTTCTTGACTAAGGCGTTATATCAAATAAAATATATAACAAATGAATACAACCAAGCTAGCAGCATCAGTACTCAGTCTCCGCTCACTTGGACTCAGTTTCACAAAGCGGCGTACGGTCACTATCACCACACCATTGCCCTATATGTGCGATTATCGTACATCTTTGTGAAACTGGGCCCACGAATATAGCATTGAATGGTCCATCGTCCTATTTTCATACTTCATATAATTTCTTAGTTCTTTGGTGGTTTGCGTGAAACGTCGTTTTGGGAATTGGCCTTGCGATGGTTGACCTGGAATGTCTTTATGGGTTGACGTCTAGTATACGAATGTCTGTTTTGACGCATAGATCTTGAAATGTAACCAAGGTATCAGGCTGAATCTTTACGATGTACGTACATTACAGGTCATCGATGTAGAAGGCTGAATTTATGTCGGGTACAGGTGCACTTTTAATCACTGACGTATAAAAGTGAATCTTTGACATGCACCTTTCCAGTCACTGTCGTATAAGGTTGAATCGTTGCCATATGGCTTTAAAATCAGTGACGCAAATCCTTAAAATCCTTTCCTCGATGATAAATGGTATGAATCCAGTTGTATGATGTATGCACTATTCCTTTATACCTCATTTATAGATAATTTATATACACAGCATTCTTACATGAACAACTTCAAATGTATTTCCCACAGTGATGCTGATAGCCATCGTACAAGTGAAATATTCTTGAGTTCGGCGCAAGACACCAATCAAATAAATAAATAAATAAATAAATAATAGGGTTTAGCGATTAAAACGTGCGTCAACATCGGATGCACAGCTACATACATGTACATGTACCCACGGGAGCAGAAAACTTCCTAAGATTAAATCAAGGGGTTAATATTAAAGGAAGTAGGATATAAGCTATTTCCTGTATATAAGTAGCCTTCCGGAAAGCTTGGGTTATCTTGGTACATTTTTCCAAACGATGAACAGATTCATTCTTGTTGTTCGTCCGAGCGAATATATTGTCTGAATGGATTAAACATATTTAATGGCACGTATATAAATTAAAGTTACATATTATATTAATGAATTTGTATTCCATTCAGACTAAATATTGTGTAGTGTATAACGCATTCAGAACAATATACGCCTTGTCTTTATATACTATAATACTTGGTCTGACGCTGATGTCCAATGTCTATATACTATCCCCGTAGTATTTGGTGTGAGACACCAGGCCTAATGTCTATATACTATCCCAGTAATATTTGGTGTGACACTGAGGCCTAATGTTTATATACTATACCGGTAATATTTGGTGTGACACTGAGGCCTAATGTTTATGTACTATACCGGTAGCATGTGGTGTGACACTGAGGCCTAATGTCTATAGGCTATTCCCGTAGTATTTATTGCGACACAGAAGCTTAATGTCTATATTTGATGTGACAAAGAAGCCTAATGTCTGTATTTGGTGTGACACAGAAGCCTAATATCTATATTTATTGTGATGTAGAAGCTTAATTTCTATATAATATCCAGGTAGTATTTGGTGTGACACAGAAGTCTAATGTCTGTATACTATCCCAGTTGCATTTTGTGTGACAAAGAAGCCCAATGTCTGGATTTGGTGTGACAAAGAAGCCTAATATCTGTATTTGGTGTAACACTGAGGCCTAATGTCTATATGCTATCCCCGTAGTATTTATTGCGACACAGAAGCCTAATGTCTATATTTGATGTGACAAAGAAGCCTAATGTCTGTATTTGGTGTTGCACAGAAGTCTAATGTCTATATTTGATGTGACATAGAAGCCTAATGTCTATTTACTTTCCCGGTAGTATTTGGTGTGACCCTGTCCCATGTATACAACCTATGTATACTTTATCTCTTCTGACAGGTCAGGCTAATTATTAGGGGTAGAACAGACGGGATAGACATCTCCATAGAACAGCTAGGCTGTGTGGTAACGTGTCCTATACTACAGAGAACAAGGTCGGACTGGAATGACAAGTAGGCCTACTCTGATGGAATTAAGATGGATGGATCATCCTTAACGTGGATATATATAACACGCATAAAAGAAAAATGTTTTTAAAAATGGTTACACTTGTTAATATGTTTTTATTTTCTCTTTTTTTGTGGACGACTCATACGCTATAAGGATCTGACTCATAACATGTCAAGCAAACGTAAATATAAATGTTGTAGCAGTAGTCCACGACCACATGCAAGGCCATGTGCTGTCCAGAGTTCGAATCCCGCTCAGGTATAAACATTCTACAATCCTGACATACGGACAAATACCGAGAGACATAGGTGAAGCTTAATCTGCAGAATATATGTACTGCAGAATGTTGTGCACCAGTATTACTAGTATAGCATCAACCATGTAGTTCTTATCTCAAAAACAAACTGACCTCATATTTATAAAACTGTAAAGTGTCATGCTTTCCCGGTTTCCACGCTTCAATGACCCGATTTTTCCCGCTCCATCCTCTTCAAGTGTCCTCCTGTTTCATCATCTCTGGTCACGCACCTGCAGTCTCCCGCCGTCGTAGGAGAAGGTATTTTTATGCTAATGCACCCTACATAAAAATTTCTGAAGGCGTCATTCAACTAGTATGCTACAAATAGATTCACTCAAAGTATAAAGAACTACGTATTCCGATTTGTATGACCTGTATCTGCAATCAGTTCTGATTTCCTGAAAGCTTTTTTTTTGGCAGTTCCCATGGCAACTGTCGTCTGGCACAAGTGTTCCATTCTAAAGGTATATGATGTAAGGGTCACAGTGGATATGTTCGCATAGATAACATCGTGAACTGTCAGAGAGGTATAATACAGTCAAGCAACAATTCATGTAGGATTACTCATTATAGGTATTGTGCTAGAAATTTTTATTTGCGTGTATGTATGTATATAAGTAGCCTTTCAGCTATAGGGTTTTTGCTAAAGTTAATATAGGCCTTAATGCATGTCGAGGTATATCCAAAGTTAGTCACAGTCAAACCATGCCTATACGCACTAATGTTTAAAACTGTATATTAACCCTTTTTTCTAATAGTGTTAGTCATCTGATGTATTAGCTAGCTAGCGTTGTTTGAGCTGTGTGTGTGTGTTACACACCTATATACTGTGCCTACCTCTGACACAGGTACATTGCCCTGCAGGTGTTTTTTAGTTCTCCGGTAAGTCCGCAGTTTCTTAGTACACAGGCGTGGAATAACGAGCTGACTGACCTACAAACCTGTTGATCACATGGCACACTTGTTCTTTCCTTTATCTTTATCTTCTCTGAACAAAGCAAAAGCCATTTCTCTCAGCTCCTGCATTCGTATATATATGAAATGAGACGGGAGTTGGATAGACAAATATAACAAAATACCTACAGACAATGTAATAATCTGAGAAACCGTGTCCACGATACAGATTCTTAGATACAATCGGCAAGAATCGGGGAGTGAAGAGCAGTTGTTGTAGAGAAGTTATACTGGGCCCATGCAGTTGTTGTAAAAGTGTGTTGGTAGAGCGTCCTCTTCGGGAGTAGTAGATCCAGGGTCAATCCTGGGTCGAGTGACACCTAAGACTTAAAAGAGGAAGTTGCAGCTTCCTTGCTTGGCGTTCAGCAAGAAGGGGATAGTGCAACGACTGGTTGACCCGTATCAGTATAATGGCTCGGGCGAGGCAACTTACTTGCTTTCGGTAAGGCGTCTCAGTGAAGCAGCACTAGATAACTCCATGGTGGAAATTCGTCCTGCAACAAGGAGGCACATTACATACATCCTAAGGATTCCTTCGTTGTCACATGACTGATAAATTTTACGACGAGCAAGCACTCACTCACTCTAAAAGTGTTTTAGAATTGAAGTCCAATATTAACCTTAGTTTGGACTATAGTGTCATTAGTTTTGTATTAGGTGTAGACTGGTATTTTAAGCCTCAATTGACTTTTAATACATTTTTGGAACTTTTGTGTTTTTCTTTTGTTTTTTTTTATTATTCATACATATATATATATATATATATATATATATATATATATATATATATATATATATATATATATATATATATATATATATATATATATATATATATATATATATATATATATATATATTTTTGAAATTCTGACATTTAAATTTGTCGAACATTGGCCCAGAACTCTCCATAGAGCGGATCCCGCCTGTGTTTTATTAGTCAAAGAAAAATGACGATATGTGAATATTTTGGTTGCGATAACACTAGGGTGGTTCGCAAAATACATTGCATATTGCATTCAGATAGATAACGGAATAATTTCGTTTGTTCACAACTTTTTTTCCACTAACATGTCAGTTAACAGCGGGATTTTAGCGTCTGTCATATGAGTTAGTGAAGTGCGTGTGTGTTTGGTATAGTCTTAAATGACATGAACAACTATCAGGTGAACATTATGTTCTTGCCCCGTGAAATACAGCGGTGAGACCGTTTGTTTTAGACTGCTAACTGACCTAGAAGCGAGACATATTTGTTCTACCCACCTGCCTCATGATATGTCATATTAAAAAATATATTTGTTACAGTATAACAGAACTGGTTAAACAGCCTTGCAGCTCCTCGGGCAAACATTACATTTAGATTACACACAGACTTTTTATCCAGTATAGATAAAGTAGGGATAGTTTAGGGTGGTTCTGTCTCCGGGGCTGGGGTACAGCGTTGGTGTAAACATAAAGGTAATGGAGCTGAAGAAACTGCCTTTTATCTGTGCAGTTTGGTGTTAAGTTTGTGCATTTGCAGAAAGACAAAAATTTGTACAAGTGAATAAGAAGTCTGTATATAATACATTACCCAAATTTTATGACACATACAACTGTCGTCATGTGCTGCATCGGATTCGCCTGTCACTTACACCTGTATGAACCTTATAAAGGCTCATTTCTAAAATATACATGATCACCAACTCCACAGGAATATTTGACAAAGCATACTTACATGAAAAGGTAAGAATGGTATATGAGTTTTTGATGATCTAGCAAAGGCATGTTATATATAACATATATACATGTGTAACGGAAGCAGCTTTCCAGTGCTTAGACTACCACTGTATAAATATTTCCCTTTAACTTGGTAGAGTTGGTAGAGCGCGATCCTGGAGATTCGAGTTCAAGTCCTAGTGTGATCCGCAGAGCAAATTGTGACTACATGTTCTTAATGTAATGTTAGTGTTCTTATGGCCTTCTGTGACCTTTGGTTCACGAAAAACGTTAGTAAAGTGTTTCCACCAACATTAATTCGTGTTTTTTTTATTATTTACATCTTCAGTTAAACTGGGTTTCAAGATGAATTTCATTTTAGACTACTGTGTATTCTTCACACAGTTTACAAAATACAACAAACATTAAATATGCTATTTAGAAATATTTTCTGTTTGCTATTTGTGTTCGTTATTATGAAACACTTTAAAACATTGTCTTATTTATTAACATTGAAAGTTTTTTGAAGTAGGAATAAGCTTAAAACTACTTCGTGTTTTTTTTAACTTTGGAGTTTTCAAGTAAAACATTCTAGGCCTAAAATTAAATCACTCTGTGTTTATATTGAAACACTAACTTTTATGAGCGTGACACTTAAATGTTTTTAATGTGCAGGCAGAAATGTTTATAAAGTATTAAAACACTTTTTACTTATACTGTATATAAATTGTATGCACATCACCCATCAATGCCTCTGCGTACATATATCTACATGCAGAGCAATATCCAAAGGTTATTACTGCCCCCTAACGCCATCCTTCCCATTGTCCTGCGTTACCTCTTTGGTCTTATGGCTAAGGTTATGTTAAACACAGAGTGGGCGTGAGCGAATTTTATTTGAAAAAATGCTTGAAACTGAAATCTGACTGATTTATACCATTGGTGTTTTACGCCGTACTCAAGAATATTTCACTTATGCGAGCGCTGGGGGGACCCACGACCATCCGCAGGTTGCTGATAGACCTTCCCACTTACGGCCGGAGATTTGAAACTGGAAAAATACCTGGGTAATCTGCTGATCTGATTGATTTAATGACATTAGGTTACGTTGGTGCTCAATTTTTCAAGCCGAATAGCGATTAGTATGGCTAGATTATATGTGGGGGTGTACAGGCTTACATGATCAGTTGATAGGGAGATTCGGGCTTACATGATAGCGTGAAGCAGGTTGCGTGATGGTGGGCAATGTACTGGGCGCAAACAATATTCAGCCAGTTTGTACATAGTGGCAATAGGTTTAACACTCTGTGCCTGTTGGTGTATGCGAAATCAATGGTATTGATTGATGATGTCTGTGACTGCTCAGTGGGGCTGCAACGGCGCAGGTTGGCCGACGAGTCAATAAAAAAACGAAAATATATCAACTATATAAAATAAAACGTAAATTTATATTTGCTTGAAACCTCCTGTAGATTGGGGTGTTGGATGATAATGCATATATGATTAGCATTCACTAACCTCAGTAATAAAGCCCCGTTACATATTCATGGCTTTCTGTGTTATAAACCCTACTAGAAATAGACATATTACGCTACAGAAAGGTGATTCGGTATTGTTAGCCACGTTGTAACTTGACTGAACTACCAACGCGTGGATGTACAAGTAAACAGACGGATTATCAGGGGTACTCTGAAAACGTAATTCGCCCTTCACTATATATGAACTTTCCGTATTATTTCCTGACTTTTTGTATCTATATACACTTAAAAGTTTTCCTACTTACTAGTGTTACTTTTTTAGGATTCACTTATGTTTAACGCCGTAGTGAAGAATTTTCGTCTATACGACGATTACCCAGACAAAGCGGCAGCCGAGCGAGCCAGTGCTGGAATCAAGCCTATGTAGTTAATGGTCAAGCGCTGAATGGCCGAGGAGAGAGGGGAACTCTCTAGCGGGGTGAGCCATGCACTCCTGCTTAAAGCGGCAGCCGAGCTAGTTAGTGCTGGAATCAAGCCTATGTACTAACTGGTCAAGGACTGAATGCCGAGGAGAGACGAGAACCCTCTAGCGGAATGAGCCATGGCCGAGAGCCCCTTAGGGGAGTGAGCCATGCACTCCTGCCCTCTAGCGGAATGAGCCGTACACTCCTGCCCTCTAGCGAAATGAGCCGTGCACTCCTGACCTCTAAAGGAATGAACCATGCACTCCTGCTTAAAGCGGCAGCCGAGCTAGCCAGTGCTGGAATCAAGCCTATGTAGTTAATGGTCAAAGACTGAATGCCGAGGAGAGGCGAGAGCCCTTTAGCGGAATAAGCCATGCACTCCTGCTTTAAGTGGCAGCCGAGCTAGCCAGTGCTGGAATTAAGCCTATGTAGTTAATTGTCAAGGACTGAATGCCGAGGAGAGACGAGAACCCTCTAGCGGAATGAGCCATGGCCGAGAGCCCTTTAGCGGAGTGAGCCATGCACTCCTGCCCTCTAGCGGAATGAGCCGTGCACTCCTGCCCTCTAGCGGAATGAGCCATGCACTCCTGCCCTCTAGCGGAATGAGCCATGCACTCCTGCCCTCTAGCGGAATGAGACATACACTCCTGCCCTCTGGCGGAGTGAGCCATGCGCTCCTGTCCTCTAGCAGATTGAGGCATGAACTCCTGATTAAAGGACACACTGAGCACGTATTATTCGTTTATTAATATCATTGTAGTTTATGGAAGAAGCCGAAGTTCCCAGAATATTCCACCGCCCTTCGTTAGGTACCGTACAAGCGTCCAGATTTAAGAAGCAGAGAGAGCTGGATTCGAACGCACGATCCAAAGAGTCAAGGACTTGATTGTCGAAGCAAGCAAGCGCTTGCATCACATACTTTTGAGCCAGCTAGTAAAAAAAAGGCTCAAAACAAAGATCTGGAAACTTCAGATTATTCCTCGCCTAATTTGAGAAATGAGGGAAGTGAGAAATTTGTATACATGATATATTTCTTGCTTTCTGCTGTGAATGTTTTGGACCGGCTAAGTTATTGTTGGCAATCTGAACCACAATCGTTTATATGGAGAAAATGGTCATTCAACAGGAACCGACTCTTGACTTTATTCAACTGTTTAATATCTAACCCCATGCGTCAGTTCATAACTGAAGTCTTTGTGTTTCCAAATCTTACATGGAAGCAATGTATAGATTTAATATTCTCAGTTTACTCTGACAGATTCTCCATGTTTAAACACATACTAGAAAAGCTTGTGTACAACAGCCAAACACCTGTTCACATGACTCAAAGTAAGCGCCAAACATTGGATATTCGTTCATGAAATATAGATAAGCTAACACATTCAACCTTCGCCAGTATAATATATATAACACCTGGGGTGTGTCCACCTATTCAGCAAGTCTGTAAGATCTACTGTATTACCCAGCCGTAAGAAGTCCTCTTTCATCCATTATATAGCAGCGGAAGCGAAATGTAGCTTGCAACGGGGTGAATATAATAAGTCAAATGTCACTCAGATGATACAAAATGATTGAACTTTTGACCCCCGTCTGTACTCTGTACACACCGGTGTCTTGACAAAACGGCTTTTACACACCTCTTTAGATGTAAACATCAAATTAATGACGGTTCATGTTGATCAGTATGAGAATACTGTAACTTCAAGGAAGGCAAATAGTTTGTGTTTTCATATATCCGGAAGAAATTGTATTGACAAAGCTGATCTACCAACAAATAGGTAGCGAAAGGATATGAGTAAGTAACATAAACACACTTGTGGTATATAAAATACCATCCAAATGGGTTTGAAAAGGATAATGGAGCAAATGCAGCATCAAGGTACTGTGTGCTGGGGGTTTAACGTCATACTTAACCATTTGTCAGTCATATGACGACGAGGGATCATTAGGTTTGTGTACATATATTGTGGCACGGCGAGTTCATGCATGCTGCCAAAGTGCTACCGGCAATAAAGTATCATACCGAAGACACGAGACATGACACCCCACCCAGTCACACTATACTGACACCAGGCCAACCAATCATGTTTCTTTGCTCCAACATCTCAGTGCTGAGCGCCAAGTGAGGCAGCAGCAATTCCCATTTTCAAAGTCTTTGGTATGACCCGACCAGACTTTCATCCAGACTTTTCATCCTTCGCGGCGGAAGCTCTAATAATTAGGTTACCGAATTACAATATAATAATATCCCTGACGCTGTAGCTCTTCACATGAGGAAAAAAGAATGGAAAGTTTATCCTGAATCCACAAACAGAATGAAGATTAATGGTGAACATCGAGAATATCGCACAAGTATATAGTGGACAACATTCATCAAAGCAGAACAACGATGTTGGAAACCTAGTCCGAACAAAAGCACAGCGACTCTCCGTACGACATCAGGAACCGTATGACGCAATGACATCAGAAAACCATGAAAAAATAAAATAACAAATTTTGGTGACTACTTGCAAGAAAGGGTATATGAGGACGTTTGAAAAACAACTTTTAGCAACTTTGCGATAAAAAGAGAACAATTAATGATGTTCGTCAATGACAATCGCCAGTGCAGACAACGAAAAACATAG
Source organism: Liolophura sinensis (assembly GCF_032854445.1). Classification (NCBI taxonomy): domain Eukaryota; kingdom Metazoa; phylum Mollusca; class Polyplacophora; order Chitonida; family Chitonidae; genus Liolophura; species Liolophura sinensis. The sequence continues at coordinate 1,287,824 of NC_088301.1, read as the reverse complement.
TTCAACAAAATTGACGAAACTGATATACGGACAAACGTGCCGCGAAGTCAAAATTGCATACGTGTCGTTTAGAAGTCTTCATATTTTCTCACTCAGTATTATAGACGTCATTATGTGAACAAGTACTACGCTGAAACAATTTTGTCACAATATAAGTTTTCCTGCATGACCTTAGACCTAAAACGGTAAACCTTATACAAATTCTTGCCCCGACTGTCCACAAAACTTACACAGGCTCTTGTCCCTACTGTGCACACAGGACAAACCTTATACAGGCTCTCGTCCCGACTGTCCACACACGACAAACCTTACACAGACTCTTGTTCCGACTGTCCACACACGACAAACCTTACAGAGGCTCTTGTCCCGACTGTCCACACACGGCAAACGCTATACAGACTCTTGTCCCGACTGTCCACATACGACAAACGTTATACAGACTTTTGTCCCGACTGTCCACACACGACAAACGTTATATAGACTCTTCTCTCGACTGTCCACACTCGACAAACGTTATACAAACTCTTGCCCCGACTGTCCACACACGACAAAACTTATCCAGGTTCTTCTCCCGACTGTACACACGTGACAAACCTTAGACAGACTCTTGTCCCGACTGTCCACACACGACAAAACTTATCCAGGTCCTTGTTCCGACTGTCCACACGTGACAAACGTTATACAGACTCTTGTCCTGACTGTACACACACGACAAAACTTATCCAGGTCCTTGTCCCGACTGTACACACGTGACAAACCTTAGACAGACTCTTGTCCCGACTGTCCACACACGACAAAACTTATCCAGGTCCTTGTCCCGACTGTACACACGTGACAAACCTTAGACAGACTCTTGTCCCAACTGTCCACACGTGACAAACCTTATACAGACTCTTATCCCCACTGTCCACACGTGACAAACCTTAGACAGACTCTTGTCCCGACCGTACACACACGACAAACGTTATACAGACTCTTGTCCCGACCGTACACACACGACAAACGTTATACAGACTCTTGTCCCGACCGTACACACACGACAAACGTTATACAGACTCTTGTCCCGACTGTCCACACACGACAAACCTTATACAGGATCTCGTCCTGATTGTCCACCCACAATAAACCTTATCCAGGTCCTGGCCCCGACTGTCAACACGCGACAAACGTTATACAGACTCTTGTCCCGACCGTACACACACGACAAAACTTCACAGGTCCTTGTATACGGTATGCGAATGTCTGTTTCGACACACTGTCTTGTCTCGACTGTTCACACGTGACAAAACTTGTACACTCAGTTCAATGAGCAAAACAATAATTTAAGTAAAATATCATATCGATCAGGGGAAGTTGGTCCATTGGACGTTTCACCAGAATAACAATTTGTTGCAGTTGCCCATGAGACTGCGATAAGGTTAACATTGAGCACACCTCAACGTCATAACTAGACCATGTATGCAGGGTCGGTTTCAAGAAGCTCCAATAGTTTAAATCAGTAGCTCTTTTTTTTCCCAAAACTTATGACCACAGAATTAGGCCTCACAATCCGGAACAATGTCTTAATGTAGTATTTTGTTGTTTCACACGGTCTGTTTTATGGGTGGAGGATACCAAATTACCACCAGGGTTAAACCACTGACCCCTGTCAACTTACTGACGAACTTTCACACGTATGCCGTATGTATGAACACCATATTAGTGAAAGACGAGTCGCAAATGGCTATATGGGCGTCGCTGGCCGTTTTTTGTCATCCACAATGTCTCGAAAAAGTGGTCGAAAATGAAAACCACATCTCGAATGTAATAGCCATCGAAAGGCATGCCCGTCCCATCAGCGGTAAACTGTTTCACACCGAAAGAGGTCTCATTTACTAACTGTATATGAATCATTTCCATGACTGGTGCATGTAACTCACAGGCAATAGCATTTGCAGGTAAAGATCACTGAACTCATTTACACATAAAATGTGTCGACAGACGTCACAGGTAATCAATATTGTCGCAGAAAATATAGTCTGTAGCATATAATTTTTAGACAATCTGTCAAGCTAAGCTTAGATTAACATCTCATATCCTATGCATGATGGAACGGTATGGATACAACTCTTGCTCTTCGAATGGTACAGAAGTGCATGTTTTTTGTTCAAGCGGGCGGTATAATGCGCTAAGTGAAGAACTCTCACATCAATGGCGTCCCCGGAGTGACGGTTTTGACAACTGGGATATTCTTCGCCATAAATTATGAACATCCAACCAAGTAAAAAAAAACTGAATAGAGCAGATATAACTTAAGAGGTAATACCTTTTATTTAATTTGTTCGCCTGAATACACGTAAGATTTTTAGCAAAACATCGATCGTCGCAAATTCAATCAATGCATTCGTACTGTTTTTAGAATGGTCCAACCAGATACCATTCACAACATCACATAATATGAGTCTAGTTTGTGCACATGTGGTGTTTAAAATAGGTAAAGGTTAGAATCATTCTAACACTTTAAACAGTAAAGGTACGCATCACGCTTTAAACAGTCAACGTACGCGTCAGATATTTTCTGAAAGGCAAATAGTCTGAACTACTGTTGGTACATGTTAACAGAGAGAGTTTAGCAAATATGATTGTTGTTTTTTCTTAGCATGACTAACTCAGCGCTTTTTTTTCACCGTGGATTTGACCGTTATCTGCAGGATGGGCAGATCTGCCTGATCTATAATACACGTAGGTCAAAGCCTTCAGTCACTACATGAACTCGGTTACTGAGGCAAATTGTACATGTTTTTATATCATCCTCAGGTTTGTCCGTCCTGTCACCTTGTGGATTGACATGCATGAGTGTCGCTTCAAAACCAACAAAGACACTTCAGGTTGAATGAGTATGTAGGCTACAAAACGACCATGGGCAAATGGGCAAACTCGACGGCCATGTTGTTTTGTGTGATGCACAGTAATGATGTTATAGGGATGTCTTCAGGTCTAACACCGCACACTTATACAGGCCGTTTTTAAAAGTTGATATGGCACATGTCTACACGTATGTAGCTTTTTTAAAGAATTTCATTTAAATCCTATAAACCCGTTTCAACAAGCTACTTGTATATACAGTAAATGCATGATGGTAATATATACACTGTATAGATCTATAATTCTCCATTAGAAATGTCCCAAGCGAAAAGATTGAGTTAAAAATGATAAGCACAGCACGTCTTTACGTATGCCTATGTTATGGGGAAGTTGAGTTTTCGAGGACATGACCGGGCGGTATAATAAGTACATGTACTTGTGTTACTTACACAGAATGTATCCCGATCGTCATGTAGTACGCCTACATAGCGGCCTGCTTTATTCCTTACCGTACAAGAGCTTTACATCTTGTCACGACACCTTTGTATCGGAATGCGCGGAACATGTTTGTCCAAGTACCGATATTCTCCATGTATACATAATCTATATACATGTACATGATGGAGTTTGTGTAAATGTGACTGCTTTTCGCTTACATCGCTTATAAATACAGTGGCGTCTCCGCGAGGTGTCAGGTGGACCGGCTTGTAGGCTTATCGCTCTACAAATCACCCCATCAACACGCGTAATACTTACACATTTTTCAACTTCATTACAAAAAATATAAATTCAACAAAACACGGTGACAAGCAAAAAGTTTCATCTCTTGTATAAGTCACATACTCTTGCATATTTTCATCAGACTGAGTTTTCTCCCTACGGGTTTGTTCTTTCTTTTGGTGTCATCTACAAGCTTTCTCAGGTGTACAGCGCGCGTTGCTCAATTAAACACACAAGTATCAGGGTATTTCGAAACATTACATTTCCAAATCCGAATATATCATATAGCTCCCTATTAACAATCATACTGTAGAGTAATTCGCCTCCATTTGTTCACAAGATATTACACCCGATAAGCACTCATGTAGCCCTACCCCCGGTAACTCTTGAGCCCCTTCTAGCTTTTCCAAATACAAAACGTAAAGAAATGTTATCTTTGTAAATGATATATTATAAATAGCTCCATTTATGTTTTCAGAAAAAGCTTTAGGAATCAGCACAAACAAGATAGCATACTTAGGATGTACAGCATGATACTTTGTAGACTGTCCTTTTGCTTTTTCATTGTGCTAATTCCTGGTCAGATTTGTATATATACTAATGCAAAGTATCGGGTAAATTCAGTACAGGTAAAACTCCTATATGAACCCTTACTACAACAGTAAGCCGCGTGCTGTTTACACCTGTGGCTAAACCTGGTTTACCAGACGATTAGATAATACAACAAAACAAGCCGGCCTGATAAAGACAGGTGTTGGAACAGGTAAACTATAGGCGCTGTGTAGGTAAAGGTAGTGATAAAGCCAACTAAAGCAACCGACAGAGTTTCCGTAATTTGCTTAGGCCACCCTGTAAGTCTGACAACCCAAGCCTTTGCTTGCACAACCCAGCTTCACCTCGATGAAGTGTGTGCTTGCTAATGCGTAGCGAAACTAACTGATGCAGTTTTTTCATGAAAAGCCTTTCTTGATTCACCTACCCTGTTAACAGTACCAATCCGACTGCAGTCAAATGAGTTCTCAACTGGGAAAGAAAATGGCCTAAGAAAACTGTACCGTTAGGTTATATCAACTCTTAGTGTCCAAGGGGTTTTTGTACTACCAATACCGATAGGCCTATGTTTTTCGCAGAATTTTGAAAACCACGTTTAAACCTAAAATATTTCGCACAGTGCAAACACACGGTGGAGGTAGTTCCTTGCAAAGGTCGGTGGCTTAACCCAGGCCTGTCATACACCTGTCATACTATTCATTACATGGCATCGTACATGGCTACGGCATATCGGAATAAAGGTGGGCCGGTCTGAAATAGGCCTACAGGCTACTCTAAGTCATCAGCATTTAATTTCTAAAATGTCGAGCATACTACGTCTATAGCAAATCAATGTACATATCGAGATGACTTTTGATAGCCCCCCATGAACCTATGGTCGTGGGTTTCCTCCGAGCTCCGCCCGGTTTCCTCCCACCATAATGCTGGCCGCCGTCGTATAAGTGAAATACTCTTGAGTACGGCGTAAAACACCAATCAAATAAATGAATAAATAAAATAGTTTTCATGAATCTCAGTAATACGGAAAGGTGTAGTTTTAGAGATTCCCACTGAATAGTTTAACGTGCTAGAATGATGACACAACTCTAGGATGATGACACAACTTAAGACAAGCACTGCGTGTACGTTACCATGGTTTAGTTTTATTACACCATATTATAGTCAACATCATGCAGAGTATCTTTAAGTTTGTCTTCATGACAGAGAACACGGGCCTATTTCATAAAACCTTTGTCAGTTGCTGACATTAGCCAAATGACTTGTTTAAAGTCTGAGCCTGTAACGTGGTAGGCTCTGTCCGTCACAGTCTTCACTGCATGCAGTGTCTGAGAAGAGGAGACAGCTGGCGCTCATTGGTAAAGAAACCTGGTGACACGTGTACCTTCTCAGCCAATGAAAAAGCAGAATTATCTTCAAAAGACGGCCTTTAATTAATTATTTATTTATTTGATTGGTGTTTTACGCCGTACTCAAGAATATTTCACTTATACGACGGCGGCCAGCATTATGGTGGGAGGAAACCGGACAGAGCCCGGGGAAAACCACGACCATCCACAGGTTGCTGACAGACCTGTCTTTAATTAGGACTCACGGGTTTAACATATTGGATAACGATTTAGTATTGACAGGTATGAATAATTGTGGCTTAATAATAATACTGAAAGAAACGTCGACAAACGCACCTTTACTGAAGAAGTTGGCAGCGATCTGTGAGGTTATTAACCACTTGTACATGTTACCCAAACACTGAATTTCGTCCACGAAATGCTAAGCATTGTTTATTTATTCCAAGGAGTTTTAAGTACCTGCTGGTAACAGTTTACAATAGGCAGTGCCTTGAAAACGTAAACAGAACGACAGACCGATGAGGCCCGGGTGTAAGACGACATACAGCCCGTCTCTTTACTTATAGGCCTACGCATATTCATCAAAAACGTCTAGATGCCTGATATGACAATCGTGCAGCTTTTTACATTCTTTATGCATCGTTTCAGCACATTGACCCTTATATCGTGAATAGGGCGGGGTGGTCTATTCCCCACCCATATCCTTAATTACGTGGCCTACGTATTATAACACAGCAGACTACATCATAAAAACACAGCGCCTGGAGACACAAAACATGTCGCCCCAATACATAAACAGTCCCACATCATGTCAGGTAGATCACTGTTTATGAGACCTTTTATTAATGAGCTCGTTCAGACTTGGATTTGAACTTCGATCTCTCGTCTACGAGGCCACGGCTAAGTCATTTGACTTTATTGGTCAGAGGTTTGTACGTGTTGTGACTGAAAACCTCGAAGGATTTTTCTACATGCTCATCAGACGCCCAGAGAACACGACATTATTACTAAGATCTAGGCCAATATATATCGAACATCCTAACACTTAAGTCAACATTCAAACACAGCTGCAATTAAAAAGATTTGTTCTAAATTTGTAATCTGATTTTTTTTACCAACCACAATCTGAGCTGTTTAATCTACTGAGTTTGGTTTTTGAAGCACTTGCTATTTAATGACTTAAGCCTTAAGTTGCTTGACAAACAAGGGTCAAGGGATACAATATTGTAACGCAGCTCACAAGCTGACCCTGTACACCTGTATAAAATCCCCATAAAACACGACAAAATTGAATTTATAGCGATGTACCAAATCCACATACAACACAAAATAACACTCTCTAACAGTGTATTGTATGAAGTTCTGACACAGTAAACTATGAGAGAAAGCATTGGTTCTGTACGTGGCATGGTGTCTCAGCATAAGTGCAGATTTTGTTATTAGATTTATCTACCCCTGTTTCCATTAATATTTTAATCAAGAATATTTCACGTATACAACGTCGGCCAGCACGATGGTGGGAGGAACCCGGACATATCCCGGAGGATCTAGGCGTCAAACAGACATTTGTATACTAGCCGTCGACCAAAATGGACTTTCAAGGTCATAATTGCACGTCCAGTTCTCCAAATAAACGTTCAGCACAATCCACCAAAGTTTTTTTTCCCATCGGGATACATATACATTGTTGATACATCTAAATGTCCTCCGGTAACTACACACAAGTGTTATTAGTGTGAAATTGGGGCTTCCGTGGCTCAGATGGTTAGCGCGCTATCACAGCTTAATGACCCAGGAGCCTCTCACCAATGCGGTCGCTGTGAGTTTAAGTTTAGCTCATGTTGGCTTCCTCTCCGGCCATACATGGGAAGGTCTGACAGCAACCTGCGGATGGTCGTGGGTTTCCTCCAGGTTCTGCCCAGTTTCCACCCACCATAAAGCTGGCCGCCATCTTATAAGTGAAATATTCTTGAGTACGGGGCATAAAACACCAATCAAATAAATAAATAAATTAGTGTGAAATTCAGAACAACTCGAAAAACCCTGAGTGTTTACCATACTGCTTTTGAGGTGAGTATTGCTGAACATACTACTCTTGAAGCAAGCTGAGTGGTGACCATACTGCTCTTCAGGTGAGCTGAGGACCATACTACGCGTACTCTTCAGCTCAGCAGTGTTGAACATACTACTCTTGAAGCAAGCTGAGTGGTGACCATACTGCTCTTCAGGTGAGCTGAGGACCATAACACGTGTGCTCTTCAGCTCAGCAGTGTTGAACATACTACTCTTGAAGCAAGCTGAGTGGTGACCATACTGCTCTTCAGGTGAACTGAGGACCATAACACGTGTGCTCTTCAGCTCAGCAGTGTTGAACATACTACTCTTGAAGCAAGCTGAGTGGTGACCATACTGCTCTTCAGGTGAGCTGAGGACCATAACACGTGTGCTCTTCAGCTCAGCAGTGTTGAACATACTACTCTTGAAGCAAGCTGAGTGGTGACCATACTGCTCTTCAGGTGAGCTGAGGACCATAACACGTGTACTCTTCAGCTCAGCAGTGTTGAACATACTACTCTTGAAGCAAGCTGAGTGGTGACCATACTGCTCTTGAGGTGAGCTGAGGACCATACTACGCGTACTCTTCAGCTGAGCAGTGTTGATCATGCTACTCTTGAAGCAAGCTGAGTGGTGACCATACTGCTCTTCAAGTGAGCTAAGGACCATAACACGTGTACTCTTCAGCTCAGCAGTGTTGAACATACTACTCTTGAAGCAAGCTGAGTGGTGACCATACTGCTCTTCAGGTGAGCTAAGGACCATAACACGTGTACTCTTCAGCTCAGCAGTGTTGAACATACTACTCTTGAAGCAAGCTGAGTGGTGACCATACTGCTCTTCAGGTGAACTGAGGACCATAACACGTGTACTCTTCAGCTCAGCAGTGTTGAACATACTACTCTTGAAGCAAGCTGAGTGGTGACCATACTGCTCTTCAGGTGAGCTAAGGACCATACTACGCGTACTCTTCAGCTCAGCAGTGTTGAACATACTACTCTTGAAGCAAGCTGAGTGGTGACCATACTGCTCTTGAGGTGAGCTGAGGACCATAACACGTGTACTCTTCAGCTCAGCAGTGTTGAACATACTGGCCTTGAAGCTCTTCTGAGTTTGAGGCGGACTTTCTATCCACCAATGCAGTCATTTCGGTTGAAATAAGCTGTGTTTAGAACATTGCGCTTTATGAGATGAGCTGAGTGTTGGATTTAGGGTGTAAACTAAAAGCCACATTGAGCAAAACGCAAAGTGTGGACCCTAAAGCATCAAATGCATGCCTTTTGTGGCTAAACACTGGTCATGTTGCACCCTGTAGGCGCTAGACAAGAATACTGTCTCTCACATATATTTATTTATTTCATTTTACTGTTACGCCAATTACTGGAGAATTTTTCACTTACACAATGGCCATCAGGCTTTATGAGAGGAGGAAATGGGTGTACCCAGGCAAGATAGGCACATCTCCTAATACATGTATCAATTGTTTGCTATAGCCTTCCACTTGAAGCACACCTTTTAATGAACTTTACGAGAGCCTCCCAGTAGAGACACGGCTGTATTTTATTCATGAAGTAACTCAGAATGAAAGACAAAACAGTTCTTTGTTAGTGGTTCGAACCCAAACAGTACATTTATTGCACAAAGCAGCTGAATGAAATCCTGCAAACATCATGTTTTGTGATTTGAAATGTTGTGTGTTCCTTTTTTCCTCAAGTCCACATACACTATGCACAAGATCCTTGGGAGCCTCAAATAACAGTAAACTTAAAATGTACTGTACAGGAGTAGCTAAAAAAATGGGGTCAAATTCAAGAATACCTTTGCAAAGATTGCCTGTTGCAACAACCCAGGATGGCAGTCCCAATAACTTAGAACACAAGTCCCAGCAACCAAGATTGCCAGTTTCAACACTGAACCAAGAATGTCAATCCAATAACCAAAACTATTACTCTCTAAACACAACAATGTCATAATACTGGTAACCAAATCTTACAAAAATCATCAAATCAATATCAAATTTTCATAAACATGTATAAACTCTCAGCCTCATAATACATCCCCATCTTAAATAGCTCTGATAATACAAGGCAATGACATCACCTACTCAGGCCACATTAATCAGGACTATGCCTGGTGAGCCCTTAAATCCCTAATCCTAAGCAAAACCCGAAAGCTGATCTCCGTCTAAAGACGAAGCCATCTGTTTGACAGACAATAAATGTTATACAATAACAATGAAAATCTGACATCCTAAAAGAACCTAATTTCAAAAGACTGAAACAGAAACCAATTTGTTTTTTTCATTTTGTGAGAATATATACGGAATGTGCATATGTAAGTACCAGTGATGGATGCCTTTATATACAGTTTATAAGACACAGTTTAAAAAGCAAACTTGTAGGCTAGCTATAGCAAGACATATCTGTTCTCATCAATCGACCAAATGATTTACTTAAGACTTAAAAATATTGACACAGAATAGCTAAGGACAGAAATAATTCATATACATGTACCACAAATGTCCAGACATAAGTGTATAAACATTCAGAAGTACAAATACCACAACAGAAGTGAAAACATACTGGTATTGCTATCAATGTACAGTAATGCCATGACATGTCATTAACACTGTAAACGCCATTAATATTTGATTTAACTTGCACAAATACACACCAATATCCCAAAATGACTTCATTTGTAAGTTTAAAATAGTAATAGAGATAACCTTAAGTAAATGGTTTCACAAAAAGCGTTAAACATGACCAAAAAGTAATTTACGCCTGATTTGTGACAGAAAAATGTGAAACTTTGAACCATTTTATTAAATTGACTAGTATAAAATGTTAAGCCTCCAGTGCATTATCGTGCTGATAACTGAACACAAACTGAATCAACACTGACTGGTCTAATGTGGGAGACAGGCAACTTTAGGCTAAGCTCCAGGAATACCTTATAGACAGACCTACGTTAATTATAGCTATTGTGAACTTTATGGTGAACTTCAACACAGAATCTAGGTTTTGTAGTCAGCCAGTGGTAAATCTGTATGCTTTTAAAAATTTTCAGCAGATCTTCAAATGAGCCAACCGTGGTAAACCCAAGCACGGAAACAGCCTAAACTAGTTTGCAGAAAAATAATTATATTGATTTTTGTGTGAGTTGGAAAGGTTTTAACTAAACTTAGGCTTTATTTTACAAAAAAGAAATGTCTTATTCCCAATGAAATATATTTGTTGTAATTGCTCATGACAGAGATGTTGATCAGGTCGATTTTAAAGCATCTCACACACAGTCCAGCACCCTGGTGCATCATCCTACTGAATACTTTGGTGAGCATCATGGTGAGCAGTCAGGTGGTGAGCAAGTGCCTGTGCTCACTCCAAATTCCCATAAATGGAAACTGTACAGATCATAGCAACAGTGTTAACACATGGTCACCTCCATACACACACACCCCATCCAACAATCACACAGCTTCCCTTATCACACATTCAACAAATTTCAGGCGCTAACAGAACACAAGTACAGGCAATTAAGTATACAAAGCAGCGATGTAATGCACTGTCTTTGGGGGGAAAAGGTCCAACTAACACGGATTCATACAAGTTTTGGTAAAAGCTTTCAACATGCTATTTTAATAGCAAAAACAGCTTCACGTGTGTTTGTGTTTCAGGTTTAACACGTCTTCTGAGGAAAAGGTTTCATACAGATCTGGGGTAATAGACAAAGTTTACCTTTAATAAAGCATAAACAGACCCTAACCAGATGGCATGTTTCTTTGCTATTAATAGGCCACTTTTGACAAGTCTGATTCAAGCATGCCTTCAACATTATGAAGGTAACAGTAACCCATATCACGTGTACATTGCACAACTCGCAAACAGACCATATTTTTTCCTTTGGCCATATTTAGCATTTAGGCTGCTTATGCCTGGTTTGACTAGGAGATCTAGACAACTGCAGATGTGACCTTTTAGCCATATTTAATATTTAGGCTGCTTACACTTGGTTTGACTATGAGATCTAGACAACTGCTGATGTGACCATTTGGCCATATTTAGTATTTAGGCTGCTTACACTTGGTTTGACTAGGAGATCTAGACAATTGTTGATGTGACCTTTTGGCCATATTTAGTATTTAGGCTGCTTACACTTGGTTTGACTAGGAGATCTAGACAATTGTTGATGTGACCTTTTGGCCATATTTAATATTTACGCTGCTTACACTTGGTTTGACTATGAGATCTAGACAACTGCTGATGTGACCGTTTGGCCATATTTAGTACTTAGGCTGCTTACACTTGGTTTGACTAGGAGATCTAGACAACTGTTGATGTGACCTTTTGGCCATATTTAGTATTTAGGCTGCTTACACTTGGTTTGTCTAGGAGATCTAGACAACTGCTGATGTGACCTTTTGGCCATATTTAGTATTTAGGCTGCTTACACTTGGTTTGACTAGGAGATCTAGACAATTGTTGATGTGACCTTTTGGCCATATTTAGTATTTAGGCTGCTTACACTTGGTTTGACTAGGAGATCTAGACAACTGCTGATGTGACCTTTTGGCCATATTTAGTATTTAGGCTGCTTACACTTGGTTTGACGAGGAGATCTAGACAATTGTTGATATGACCTTTGGAAAAACAAAACCTGTGATCCCACCAGCATAACAATCCCCCTGAATACATCCTGCTGCTGCAGAAAGAACATTACCTGTATACCTGGTGTGAATAAACACAATCAGTGCACAACAGAGGTCTGAAATGTTACCAAAGTATGACATGTCCAACTCATAAAGCCTGTATTCTGTGGACATAGCTTTCACCATTTGTTCACTAATCTAAACATTTACCATTTTTTTTCAGAAATCATTGTTAGATAGGTTAAAATAGTAACCAGACAGATTCATTTTTTGACTAATCCAGTACCACTTTACATTTATAATGTTTATCCCAGAATATGTCTATCCTAAAATATGTTCATCTCAGAAAACATGTATGTCTATCTCAGTCTACACCAGAATATGTCTATACCAGCATGTCATCCTAGCATACGTCTATCCCAGAATATGTCTACACCAGCATATGTCTATCTCAGGATATGTCTATACCAGAATATGTCTATCCCAGGATATGTCTACATCAGGATATGTCTTTAGCAGGATAAGTCTACACCAGAATGATAAACAAAGGTAAACAGGTAAACAAAGCGTCAATGGTCCAGGTGAGTCCGTTTTGAGGTTATGCGTTCACTGTATTTTCCTCTTGTACTATTGCAAAAGACAAATAAGCCTTTATAGATAACAATAAATACAACAAGGAACAGCACATTTGCAAAGCTTAGCAAGGTCTACAAGGACTTCATATCAACCATCTATAGCCCAGGAAATGATAATAATAAATCTTTTATCCTAAAGTTTAGTAATATATTATGAAGAAGCTCAATAAACTGCAAACTAGTTCATGCACATGCAGAGATGAATTAAAAACTGGAACAGTAAACAGAACTGTTGAGCATTCTAAAAACCAAGGAACAACTGTCATTAAAAAAAAACATGTGAGGACATTACTGAATTTTTGCTGCGATGTTTCTGTTTTTGTCCATGCGTTCGTACAACACTTTCCGCACGCCCTTGCACATTTTGTAAAACCAGAAGAGGTTAATGAGATCCAGGACCAGACAGGTTATCACCAGGACGAAACGGATGTGTCCTAGGCGCAGGAATGGCTCCGTGCCGTACACAGAGTACACCTTGTGCCAATAGCGCGGCATAGACACAATGCGCACCATGAAAAACGTGGCCGTCATGGCTATACCATTCACCATGAAAACAGGGTCGAACTTGGAGTAACTCAAAGCATCCAGAAACCACCTGGAAATGAAGACATACTAGCTTTGGTTAGCTTTCCTAAAACACAATAATATTGTCTTTACACACATGTGGATGATACATTTATATTGTATTCAAGGAAAATCTGACTTATACAATCACAGACTAAGGAACATATTTATTTCATGAAATTGTCTCTGATGCATTATCCAAGAATAATTCACTGATAACATGGCAGCAAATGTTTACAGCTAGAGGAGACCCTGACGTGCCTGAGGTAAACCACTGCACATTACACAGTGCCTGTATGCAAACTCGCTATCACTATAAAACACACCGTGTACACAAGTAAAGGGCCATGGCTGGATTGAATATCATGCATCAACAAAGTATTGATGCATAATTATTACAGAACTGTGGAAAAAATATTAGCGTAGCAAGTGTGTTATATTATTGTGTATAAATGTTTGTTTCAGACACTCTGGAAGATATGAAGTTCAAATACATGTATACAGAAAATTAATAACCCTTAGTATAATAATGCTACATGTATACAGAAAATTAATAACCCTTAGTATAATAATGCTACATGTACACAAAAAATTAATAACCCTTAGTATAATAATGCTACATGTATACAGAAAATTAATAACCCTTAGTATAATAATGCTACATGTACACAAAAAATTAATAACCCTTAGTATAATAATGCTACATGTATACAGAAAATTAATAACCCTTAGTATAATAATGCTACATGTACACAACAAATTAATAACCCTTAGTATAATAATGCTACATGTATACAAAAAATTAATAACCCTTAGTATAATAATGCTACATGTATAAAGAAATTTCTTCTAAACATGATAAACAGGTAATTTTGTTTAATTTGCAAACAAACATCTTTACATCTTGCTATGAAACGTCAATGTCTCGTCACCGCACTGTTATAATACAAAACTTAAGCAGTGACGGCAACTTGATAGTTGACAAATGGCCACCTGAAACCTGTGAAATACAGCCTCTTGTCAGTTTACCTCAGACAGAGGTTTATTCTCCCTGCTCAAGTAAATTCTTAAATAGCAGCAATTCCCTTAGTGCCACGGCTTAAGCAGAATTAAATTTAAAGTGAATTTAATAAGATTACAATAAGTTGAACATGAAAATGAGGCAAAGGGACCAGCATCAGGGATAGTCAGTCAACCAGCCAGCAGATTGCTGGTATGTGCACACCTCATGCTATTTATGTGTTCTAGTCTTACATGAGCCTCTGATTGTATTAGAGTACTTTTTGTGTGCTATTCTTACATGTGCCTCTGATGGTATCGCAGTACATTTTGTGTGCTAGTCTTACGTGCCTCTGATGGTGTCAGTACTTTTTGTGTGCTAGTCTTACATGTACCTCTGATGGTATCGCAGTACTTTTTGTGTGCTAGTCTTACATGTACCTCTGATGGTATCGCAGTAGATTTTGTGTGCTAGTCTTACATGCCTCTGATGGTGTCAGTACTTTTTGTGTGCTAGTCTTACATGTACCTCTGATGGTATCGCAGTAGATTTTGTGTGCTAGTCTTACATGTGCCTCTGATGGTGTCGCAGTAGATTTTGTGTGCTAGTCTTACATGTGCCTCTGATAGTGTCACAGTATATTTTGTGTGCTAGTCTTACATGTACCTCTGATGGTATCACAGTAGTTTTTGTGTGCTAGTCTTACATGCGCCTCTGATGGTATCACAGTACTTTCTGTGTGCCAGTCTTACATGTACCTCTGATTGTATTACAGTTCTTTTGTCTGCTGATCTTACCTCTGATTGTATTACAGTACTTTTTGTGTGCTGATCTTACCTCTGATTGTATTACAGTACTTTTGTGTGCTGATCTTCCCTCTGATTGTATTGCAGTACTTTTTGTGTGCTAGTCTTACATGTGCCTCTTATGGTGTCACAGTACATTTTGTGTGCTAGTCTTACATGTACCTCTGATGGTATCGCAGT
The DNA here is from genome assembly GCF_032854445.1 of Liolophura sinensis. Taxonomy (NCBI): domain Eukaryota; kingdom Metazoa; phylum Mollusca; class Polyplacophora; order Chitonida; family Chitonidae; genus Liolophura; species Liolophura sinensis. The sequence continues at coordinate 1,272,477 of NC_088301.1, read as the reverse complement.
ACATTTTGTGTGCTAGTCTTACATGTACCTCTGATGGTATCAGTAATTTTTGTGTGCTAGTCTTACATGTACCTCTGATGGTATCGCACTACTTATCGTATGCTGTTCTTATCTCTAATGGTATCACAATACTTTTTGTGTGATAGTCTTACATGTACCTCAGATGGTATCGCAGTACTTTTTGTGTGCTATTCTTACATGTACCTCAGATGGTATTGCAGTACTTTTTGTGTGCTATTCTTACATGTGCCTCTTATGGTGTCACAGTACTTTTTGTGTGCTAGTCTTACATGTACCTCTGATGGTATCACAGTACTTTTTGTGTGCTGGTCTTACATGTACCTCTGATGGTAACGCAGTACTTATTGTGTGCTAGTCTTACATGTGCCTCTTATGGTATCACAGTACTTTTTGTGTGCTAGTCTTACATGTACCTCTGACGGTAACGCAGTACTTATTGTATTCTGTTCTTACCTCTGATGGTATCACTGTACTTTTGTGTGCTGATCTTACCTTAAATGGTATTACAGTACTTTTGTGTACTATTCTTACCTCTGATGGTATCACAGTACTTTTGTGTGCTGATCTTACCTTAAATGGTATTACAGTAGTTCTGTGTGCTGTTCTTACCTCTGATTGACGAATGGTGTGGAAAATTCAGCCAGGAGACGATAATTAGCAAAATAAGGTAAAACACCATAGGTCTGGAAATACAAGAAACAATACATAAAAGTCTTTGTGCATTTTAAGAAAGGAAAGGTTCGTTAATAAAAACTATGTATTGTATTAGCTATCTTACCAGTTATATACCAGTCACAGCTTCAGTGAAGTTCATGATTTCATTTTTTGTAACAGGTTTGATCGAGTAATTACACATCACAGAATTTGTTACAAACATAGTCAATAAAATTCAAAATTTAGATCTCATTTTTGAGCCCTATAAATTAAATTTTTCACCACCTCATCAATGTTATCTTAAGACAAATGTGTCAAAATATAAACTTCCATTACCGAAAAAACAAAACTTTTTTTTGACAACGTTTTGATTTTTTTTTTTTTTTTTGATTGGTGTTTTACGCCGTACTCAAGAATATTTCACTTATACGACGGCGGCCAGCATTATGGTGGGTGGAAACCGGGCAGAGCCCGGTGGAAACCCACGACCATCCGCAGGTTGCTGGCAGACCTTCCCACGTACGGCCGGAGAGGAAGCCAGCATGAGCTGGTCTTGAACTCACAGCGACCGCATTGGTGAGAGGCTTCTGGGTCACTACGCTGCGCTAGCGCGCTAACCGACTGAGGACAACGTTTTGAATTTTGACCTGTGACAGAATTGTCTTTGTGGAATCTGCCTCTGATCTGTTCAACACAGAGTCTACTCACCATCACGTAGTAGTAAGCATACACAGAAGCTCCATGGTGGAATAAATAAAATATTTCCCCAACTTTTTTGTAGTGAATCGTCATAATAATCAAGTCTGAAATGAGAAAAAATCAAAAAATTCACCCTTAGTGATGGGTGTTACTGAGCAAATTACTGTATTTCACATAAATCCACCCTATAAAAAGTACATAAAGGCCAGACAAGGATACTTCTGATTCCAACACTTAAATTTTTCTGATAAGAAATAAATCAAACTTCACAAAGCACTCTTTAGTGGCTCTATAAGATAGGCGAATTAATCAGAATCAAGCTGAAAGTGTCACCTGAAAATGCTTTAGGTAAAATACAGCACATGTAGCAGCATCCAGGTAAGGATAAGCTGCCTAATGCTGTCTGGAAACCAATGCCAACAAGGATAAGCTGCCTAATGGTATGGAAACCAATGCCAACAAGGATAAGCTGCCTAATGCTGTTTGGAAACCAATGTTAACGATTCTGCTAAGCTGTACAACTTCATGTAGCAGCATCCAGGTAAGGATAAGCTGCCTAATGGTATGGAAACCAATGCCAAGTAAGGATAAGCTGCCTAATGGTGTTTGGAAACCAATGCCAACAAGGATAAGCTGCCTAATGCTGTTTGGAAACCAATGCCAACAAGGATAAGCTGCATAATGGTGTTTGGAAACCAATGCCAAGTAAGGATAAGCTGCCTAATGCTGTTTGGAAACCAATGCCAACAAGGATAAGCTGCCTAATGTTGTTTGGAAACTAATGCCAAGTAAGGATAAGCTGCCTAATGCTGTTTGGAAACCAATGCCAAGTAAGAATAAGCTGCCTAATGGTGTTTGGAAACCAATGCCAACAAGGATAAGCTGCCTAATGGTGTTTGGAAACCAATGCCAAGTAAGGATAAGCTGCCTAATGGTGTTTGGAAACCAATGCCAACAAGGATAAGCTGCCTAATGCTGTTTGGAAACCAATGCCAAGTAAGGATAAGCTGCCTAATGCTGTTTGGAAACCAATGCCAACAAGGATAAGCTGCCTAATGCTGTTTGGAAACCAATGCCAACAAGGATAAGCTGCCTAATGCTGCATGGAAACCAATGTTAACGATTCTACTAAGCTGTACAACTTCATGTTGCAGACATGACGGAGTGCACATGTATCATGACTGAATGTCTCTATGATTATCTACACAACAAATCCAGGTGTCTTACCCAATTTCGACAGATCTTCATTTCAACCCAAGGAAATACCACATACATGTACATACATACATGATATGTAATTAACAGAAAAACATGAAACCAAAATCCCTTATGCACTATGCCTTAAGCTTCTACCACCCTCAGTTTCCACAAGTGCCAAGCCCTTTTCTGGACAAAAAGTATTACAATCATACTTTTTCCCTCGGTACACAGCCAGCGACAACCACCGGTACCAATATTAAATCATAAATGCTGGCAAGTGAAATGATGAATCTGGCTTAAATCCTCAGATCTCCCCAATACAGAGCTATCTGCATGGCTGCTTACCCGATGCCATGTATCCCACAACAATTGCACAGCTTGTCCTCACAAGGGGAGCGTCACACCTGCAAAAATGCAAATGGAAAAACGATCTTGCTCAGTTACTGTATTTCACTTGAGGTTTGGTATGTAAAAAGTGCATATTTCAGAAGCACCTCAATGTGATATTTTTGACGACAACACTCAAATTTTTTCTGATAAAAAAAATCCCTTTAACATGGATGAATCAATTAAAATCAAGCAAAATGTGTCCCTTTAAGAATGCTGAACTGTAGCTGAAGTTGAAGAAACACAGCAAGCTCTAATTATAGATCTTCTCTGGTCCCAAGACATGTCACTACTGTGAGTGTCTATCAATTTGTCAATACAATGTAACACAAGTTAACTCCCAGTAATTTTGTTCCATTGAGAGTTATCCCCCCTGCCTTTTGGTTATGGATGTCATTACTGGGTTAGCTGATATATTCACCAACTTATATACCAAATAGTTTAAAGCTATGATAAGGTACATAGAGTTCTCCCCCTTTTTAGTCCTTTTGAAACATTTGTGAACACTGCTGCTTTGTCCACCAGCTACAGTCCCGCTCGTTTCTAACCGTAAACACTAAACGTGAGACAGTAGCATATCTAACCATATGGGATCATCCGCAATCTCAGTGTCATAGACAAAGGAGTAGGCACACATGAAGCTGACGATCATGGCATGGACACTGGACTGAACTCTGCAAACAAAACAACAACAAGTACACAGAGATTTATTGATTTGATTGGTGTTTTATGCCATACTCAATAATATTTCACATATATACATGACGGCAGCAGTACACAGAGAAATATTTATAGTCAATTCTGTCACTCACTATGAGCAGTCAAACCTAATGAGCGTTTACAACAGCTGAGTGGTGACCTTTTGTTCATGCAGTAAACACAACATCTGCTTGCAGATCATTTCAAGAACAGGCCACTTTTAAAATAAAACTATGCATCATCTAAAAGGCCATTTTGTGATGATTCCAAATATGAGCTTCATGATGTTTTCACACTTTTTCACAGCGACCAAAATGCAAATAAAGACAGACTCTAGGGTTGACTTTTTGGATCATATTTAACAATCTGAACAGAATTATATTACCGATTCTTATTATCTCCAAAACTCTGATTTCTATATTTTTATGTTCAGTGGATACATGTAGTACTATATTTATATCTGTATTTACAGTGGAAATACAGTCTGTTTAGCGGCAAAAATAATTTCATTCAATATGGCTGAAACAGTCCACAGTAAATCCTTTATGTTTTTGTGCCAAAAAAAAGTCCAATGTATGTACATCTTGTAAGGGGTCTTACTCATAACCACCAGTCACTTACCTCGTGTTCCAGTCGATCTGCTTAGCTGGGGGTAACAGAGTGTAGCCTGGGCACAGTCTGCTCGAGATGGCTGGGCTGACATACTTGTACAGAGATAGGAAGGCAGAACAGCTGACCACAGCCACTGGATAGTAGGTTGTGTCAAAGCGGAAATGCTCTATCTTAGGCATCGTGGACAGGCAAAGAAACTACTCGTGCACACCTCTCTTCTGGTCACTCTCTATATCACTGTACAAGGAAGTATGAAGAAGAGAAGAGTCTGTTATCACTACTCACCAGCACACAAACTCTGGACAAAATACTACACCAAACACTCAGGGCATCAATGATGAAACACCACCCCACCACACCACCCATCCCTCGTATTATTGTTCTTAACTTTCACAAAACCTGAGCTAAAAACCAGCAGTGCTTTTTAAGGTCCATTTACCTTAGTACTGCTTTCACTATCATGACTGTTGACTCATTGAACACCATGGGAATGAGGTAAGCTATGCTTTACATGTACTTTCTACAGGCGAGCTAAAAATGAGATTCCAAGGTTGCAATATATTTGGCATATAAATACAAACCCGAGAAAACAAATATTCCTCAACACTGACATGTCAAAATATACACTGTGACAAGTATTTGGTGAATACGATTGTGTTACAATTTATAACCAACTGCTGAAATCTAAACATCCCAACATCCCACTGCATGTATACATGTAATTTTATCCTACTGTCCCCTAAGACCTAAATAATCCTAAATCCTATAGCTTCTGGTTTCCCCAAAACAAAATGGCAAAACAGCCACAAATACTCATCCACCAAATTTTGCAAGCGGTTTAAAACCTTTAGTGTTAAATAAATATAAAAATACATGATGTAAAAAAATACCAACAGATAGATGTAGTTGGTGTGTTTGAATATGAACTGACATAAAAACTGATCAATACAAAAATAAAATGTATGACAAAAATCTAATCACGTAAAACGACTGAAAACAAATTGCGGGTCTTGTAAACTCCAGGTTACCGTCATGTTACAGAGTGACCTCAATTCACCTAAGAATCTCCTTTTGACAATGAACATGTGAGAAGTGAGTCAGATGGCCAACAAATGCATCAACCTTGTCTTACCAACTCCCCAAATTAGAACTGCCCTATTTAGATGTACCCCCAAATCAGAGGTTACTAGGCATTTGATGTGAGGTCAAATCATTCCTCCTGTGACATTCATTCAACTAAATCTGACATATAAAGTCAGTCTTCAAAGCTTTGGAAGTGCTGCATCAGTTGCAGCAAACATCAGTGAAGGCATGTCAAATGTCAAACCAGGCAAGGGGAAAAAGCCATCAAACACGTATGTAAATCAGTGTGGACCACTACACAGCCATGGTCATATCTAGAAAAAAAACCTTGATGGTTTGGATCCCAAAGTTGCAATTATGTGCAAAGAATTTAATTTATATATATATATATATATATATATATATATATATATTACATAAAATGCAAATAAAAATGATGCTCATAAGGAAGAGTTTATGCTGTGAAATTGGTATGGAAATCAAACGTTTTATTACCAGTATATATTGTATCACTAGTTTAAATTAATTGTTAGTTTTACTAAAGCTTGATTATTTTGGGTGATAAACCCTTTAGGAGCCCAAATGTTTTCCTGGATTAAAATCTGGCTCTACACATTACATTGACAGCTTAACTCAAACCTTAAACTAATTAACATACATGTATATTAAAGTTTCCCACCAGTAAGCACGATAAATCATCCCATTCAAACACATGGCTTTACAGAAATCCAAATTTGGTTGACTGTAAGGAGCATTAAAGGAGAAGAAAATTTAAATATCAATCAAATACCACTGAAAAGAGTATGCATTTCCTCGCAGGTGCATGCCATAAAAAAAAATGTAATATATACCTCAAGTTGATAAATAATAAATGAAGTCAGCGCCAAAATCCGCTCTGGGCGACTCTATTTTGCCTAAGAACTAGTCCTGAAGTCTTCTGCATTAGGAGTAGAATTGCCGTTCGAAACCGCCAAAGTGCAGTTCGTACATTTCAGGTAGAACTCTTTTTCCCAGAAGGTAGCGCTTGACGATCGAGAAACCAGAATGTTGGATGTAGGTTCCGAGTTTACACAAACAAGCTGACAGTTTTAAAGGCTCTCACTGGCTAGGAGGCAACACACCTCCAACATAAATTACAGGGTGTTAAAGATGGAGGACGTGATGGACAGCGATTTATGCCAGCTTTGCCATTATCAGGCTTCACATGCATGGCGAGGAAAAATCGTAAAATTATGCAGCAGACACAACCAGATAGAAAAACATGTGCTCTTTTCAGCCTATAGTGTGTCATGTTTTAAAGTTTTTTTCTCCTTTAAGGGAAAATGGTAAACACAGGCCAATGGGGTAAGTTATGCAATGTACATGTGTTGTCCATGCACATAACAGCCTCAAGTTCTCCCAGATATATTTACGTTTGTGAACTGTCACCTGATAATCTGCTACAAGAAGGGTCACACCAAGAGTATATACTTGCAAGACGATGAACATCATCTAGTTACATGTACACTGTACTCCTACCAGCAGAAGCAGTAAGCCTACACACTTGAAATTTGTACATGTACTCATGTCAAATATCATGTTCTGGTTCTCCAGTGAATGCCACCTGTTCTGGTTCTCCAATCAATGCTACTGTCTTACACCTGTCAACTGACAGACATGTTAGTTCATACCCAGGCCTAGAGAGGAAATTTGCAAATTCTCACCATCTCATTGTTTGTTTGTCTAGGTGACAATGAGCAACTAATGGCATTCCAGGCTATTTGCACAGCCTTACATGTACATTCATTATTCACCATTTGTCTCTCATCCAACAACAGTAGGTATTGGAAATCTTAACTCCATGTGGCTTGTCATATACATAATGGTCACTGCTTGGGTTAATATGCAAGCCTTGCATGGTTTTAAAGACATGTATACAGTATGTAGGATCAATAATTCTTTCAGATAGCTGTGATTACCTCCCTTTGTATGTACACAAAATATTTAAGTTATCAAGAACACTTCTAATTACTGTCAATGGAGCCATTGACATAATTCAGAAACAAAGACAAGAAACTTGTTCCTGATTATGTCATGAATAACTGGAATCCAGATGTCGTGGCAATCCACACTCATGGTGTGCATCGATTGCACTACTGGTACATTCAGTATGAATGGAGATATGTAGCAATCAGAAAAGAATACAGTGTACATGAAAATCTATTTTTAATGTTGCACTTAGTACCTGAATGGGACTTATCAGTCGATCTTAATTAGCCTTATGCATGCACATGTTTAGATCATAAGGAAAATGTATGCTAATTTTCATGGAAATAAGCTCAGTACTTTAGAAAGAGTTGTATGGGCAAAATCTGAATACATGGAAAGGTACTATTACACCCTAAATGGGGGTAATGAAGAAAATAATTATCTGATTGCCATTAAACTTACGCATGCACAAATTCAGAAGATAGGCAAGATGTAGGGTAAAATTCATCAAAATCAGCATAGTATGTAGTTTGAGAGGAGACTGATGGACAAAATTATGTTTACAGACAGACAGACAGACATTGGTGAGTCCAATGTACTCTTCTAATTTTGTTGACGGGGATGTAAGAATAACTGCCTTCTTACAGTTAATTCCACATAACATACAACAGATCATCTTCACTGCATGCTGACATTTGGTGTTAGATCAAGCTTGATATGGCCAAGTAAGGGACAGATAAGTACGCTACTGGATACAAAAGTATGGGGTAGTTGGGAGGAGATACAGGAAGTAAAGGTTTTCTTGACAGTTCAAGTTAAGTTAATCAAAAGTCATATTGTACCATAAGACATACAAATGTACTCAGAGAAACTGGCCAGTGCCAACAGGGAAATCAGTTTCATCTAACCACTATGTTCCCTGAAGAAATTTACTAAGCACAACATGTGACACATTTCGCCACCATATCTCATTCACTTCCTGATCCTTAGCTTATATCCGCAAACTACGACATACCCTAAATGACCTAAAGTTTCATCCATGACTAAGTTGCTCATTTTTGCAGATTCTGGGAGTTCAAATGGTTTTAGAAAGGTGCCTTGAGAGGCGTTTGGAAGGTAGGATGATATCTTACTAGCAAAATGTAAATTTTACCACCAGAATTAGTATTTCATGACATTTATTTGCCTCCAAAAATGCCCTTTGGTGGTCAAATTTTTAGGTCAAACGGGGTATGCACTGACTAGTCATCTCCAAGCACATATCATATTTCACACTGAAAAATTAAAAATTAAAACGCAAGTTTAAGTCCACTTAGCTTGCTGGTAATCAAAATGAACATGATGTATCTGCAATGTAACGATAGTACGATGAACTAAACGATACCAAAGAACGACACTTAGTAGAAATGAAACAAATTCAATTAAGCATTTCAATAAAAGCAGTATGTACCTCTGACATCAACCACTTATGAACACACAAACTTAAAACATACATACATGTGCACCTGTGTAGCATCAGGAATATTACCCCCTAATGAGCTACATGTATAACTTACCATCCCAGACAGCATCTGGGCACTTCACCAACACTGCAGGATACACTCAGAACTACAGCTGATAATAACTTGAAATTACAAATAAAAAAAAGACACAACAACACAGAGATATCGCATTATTTAAAGTAAGTAAAATCCTGCACATTTAGAACATAGAATTTAAAAGATGCCATGTTAACAATCTCAACCAGCCAGGCGTGAGTTATTACTGTAACCCTAGAAAGCACTCCGCTTAAGTCACGCACACACTGTTTCGCCTATTAGCCATATGAGCCCAGGGTACAGGTGCAGTGAAACCGGTTTCACCTGTAGTTTCACCTTATAGTTCTTTATCTTTAGGATAGTAAAGGTAGTAACACAGCAGTCCAAGGTCTAGTCCAAGACTCCTCTGATGTTAGGTTTGGCAAAATTTTGTTTAGCTAGGGATGGCCTCAAACCAATGTCAGAGCATGCTCTATATAAAAAGCTGATGCACTTACCAGCCCTTGTCAAATATGTCGAGGCTGTCAGTACAGCAGGTAGCTTTGAGATAAATTGCGAGACAAAAAGATAAGGAACATTAGCGCCTGCAAACTTAAGGCCGTGGAGAGATATTTAATTGATAATTTTTGTCTCCAACACACTACCATGGCAATTTCATCAGGTTTTTAAATGGAGCGCTCTTTAACATTGGTTTGGGATAGTTGTGGAATGTAACACTCTGTATCAAGCAACTGCTTCTGATGTGTCTGATCAATGGTAAGCCACATTTACCATTGATGTTATTGATGTGAGCACAGAAAAAAATACGGTTGTTCAAGAGAGTTAATACATATGGCAATCAATATAGTTCTGATTTGAGGTAAAAGTGGCTTACTGTCAATCCGACACATTAGAAGCAGTTTCTACTCGTAAATCTCCAAACACTTTGTTTGCCCAATACAGAGAGTTACATTCCGCAACTATGGTTCGGGACCAGCCCTGGCCGAACAAAATCTGGCCAAACCCAAACGTTCTCACAAACTACCGTGGTAACTGCAGCAGTCTTTCACATGTCTTTTACATCTTGGTTTGGAGCTAAACCTTACATCAGAGCAATCTCGAACTAGTAACACAGCAGTAATTTATGCACTTCAGCACTTCTATGTTTTTAACCCAACACATATCTACATGGATGGTTTTCGAATGAATTATTAAAACCATCTAGCCACATGATCAATTAATCAATGAGTTAAAACGGACTTCTTGTGACTACCCTCCCTAGGTCGTTCAATGCTTGCCCATTCAATTTTAAACGCCAGTACAGCGCTGTACGAAAAACGGATTCCTATAATTGCACACATTTGCAGCGTAATTTTAACCCGGTTTGCTTCTTACAAACCCTGCAACGGAAAGCTGCAATAAATGCTACAATACTGACTTTGGTATTCGTGTGTTTCTGTTCAATTTCTCAACGTATATCGTTGTAGCGGTCTTTTGTGCCTTTGTCAAACGTGTGAATGCGTCATCGCTACAGTGACCACGTCGAACATGCCGCTGAAATGATCAGCGGAGCGATGCCGTTGTTTTAACACAATTTCTATTTCATGATTTACGCAAATTGCTGAAATGCTCACCGATGCTGAAATCATAAAATACTTACTGCTTGCATCTGGATACGGGAAAATTTAGACATTTCGTTCCCATCAAATGTCACTCTTTGGTTTGACAAACATGACAGACGGCTGGAAAAATATAATCTGTGATATGAGCCGGTATAAAATACGGAGTTTATTCGTTTAAATAAAAGAGGAACATAAGGTATTCTTCTTATTTCCGAAGGCTAATGCGTTAATTATTATGCTTTTGTGTTAGGTCATCAACGGTAATCTTTTTTTTATGTCATCACATGGGAGTACGTGTTACACATCTTTTCATTTCCAAAGAGTCCTCTTTTTCAACGCAGCCTTATTTGCGACATGCCATAAAGTGGTCAGAAGCAGACGACGAAAATGGACGACGACTTTTTATTGGTGTTTGTCATCGTGGCGGTTTGTGTTGCACTTGCCGCTATAGTGGCCATAGTTATACTATTGTTAGGATCTTCACACGCAAGTGATATACGGTCTTCAAAACGAGAAAAACCCGCAACATGTCTCATCATCGCTGGCTCTGGTAAGCAGCTTATGAAAATGTGGTTAATACCTAGTTTCGTCCTTTCTCGTAATATCTCAATTATCAGGTGACCAGTTTTCGAAATTCCTATAGTTCCATCTTTAATCTATGGTTCTGTCTAGTTATTCTGCATTACTAGATAACACCTTGAATTTAAAGACCAATTCTAATATCCTTAATTAAGTAGCATGTCGCTACGGGCCCTAAATACTTTGTAGATCAGAGGTTAAACATTTACAACGTAGTCTAGTATGCCATGACTAAATTAAAATGTGATTACGATATATAGACATTCACAGTTATTGAAAATAAAGCTCAGTTCATGTTTTTTTTTTCAATTTATTTTATAAATAAAAATTGTACAGTCCTCAGATTCAAAATGGCGGACTGCATACGGCTGTCAACCCGATGATGTGAACGAGTTACAGCTCCAGAACTATAAAAATAATAATGTTCACTATTTTCAAGTATATCATACTAAATCATTGTATTAAATAAAGGAAAGAGGAAAAAAATTAAGAAGCCATTCTCAGTTTGAGTGAGTTCATCTCAACTCTCACATCTCAGCATGCCAAATTAATTATCCATTCTCCGTGATCCAATTCTTTTCGCCACGCTATACCTTAAAAACACACCTAAAACACACCCAAAGCGGTGCGCTTTAGCAAGACTACATTGTATTAAATGTCTGATGTTATGTGACCTACCCTTGGAAAAGGCCACGATGGAAATTCTTTTTTCATGTTTTTACAGATGCCAAATTATTTTACTTTATTTCATTTAAATATTTTTTTTGCCAATCGTTTGAAATGCCACTCTGTTTATACAGGTGACAGTTGACGCTCTTTCAAGATATACAGTTTCTTTTGTCTGAAAATCCAGTCTAAGGATGGCGTATACTGATATGTGGAGACGGCTGCCATCCTTTGCCTGGACGACGTGTGCACCCGATTATTACATTGTGTCTGTAGTCAACTATCCCTTGACAAAGCTTGCTGTATTTGCAATAACTAATGTCCAGATCCACTTAATACATGGTCTGTTCACAAGCTATGCAAGACATTTATGTCCTTATCGCAACCATTCACACTGACCTTTATTCGATTTTTCCCTAGAAAATCTCAGTCAGATTTGAAAATAAGGTCTGGTTTGAGCTACTCACCGCGTTATGCCATCTACTCGATTGACCTACATTGGTACGTCAGTCATGCTGACGTTGACTGAGAATCTGGCATCATATAAAAAGTATATCACAACATATTATGAAATAACCACTTGTTTACGCCACAGAATGGGATGGTCCAGAAGACCACGAAGACTTTGGTGAATGTAATTCACTTGACTTTAGTAGATGACACAGAAGTGATTTCTCGTAATTTTGTGTTCTCATCGGAGAGCTCTGTTCCCAAATACATATTTTACTTCCGCTGTTGAACAAAGCTGGCCTTACAGTGCTTTGATGGGTATACGTATTTGAAACCCATAGAACGAAATACCTGTGAAGTGTTTTCACCTATATCCATTTGGATACCATATTTTAGTCGGTGGTTGGGGGGGGGGGGTGCATGTACTTTGCTTAACTGATGATCAGTGTCATAGTGTTTCCATAAGGAGCCGATAATTCAAATTAATTATCCATTCTCGATGATCCAATTCTTTTCCCCATGTTATAGCTTAAAAAGACACCTGATCTCGTGAAACTCAATTGAAGAGAATTGTGTGGGCCTAGTTATAACTGGCACGAAATGTTTACCAACACTGGGGAATCTTGGACACAGGCCTATACCGCCAAGGACAAGTCGCCCAAACTATAGCCGAGGTTCTATGTGTAGCCCACTTACGTAAATCCCCTAGTTTATTTTTTGTGAATTAAATTAATGCAGTCATGGACTGGTATAATCACGGTGACAAATTGAGACCTTACACCATAATATCGCTGAAACATGATCAAAACAGAATTTGTTTTAAACCTGTGTCATCAAAGAATCCCCAGCAGGGCCCCTTTTATGTTGCCATCCACCATTGTGTTACTATCATTTCACATTTATTAGAGGCCCCCAAATGAACCCCTTCTGTTGGCCTTGGAAAAGAAAGAAATTAAAAACAAAAAATATTAGTCAGCTGTGTGTGGATACCTTTTCTTCTGGTCAAAACTCTGTTCTGAAGAGCCTTCGTATAATTTCCTGAACTGTCGTTGTTCTCACCAGATGCTGAGAAGACTTCATAGAAAATAGAAAACTGTTTCTGTATATGGATACATTGTTGTGATGTGGTAGTGACACAAGAAAGGGCAGGTTCATTTCTAAATGGATACAGGGAAGTTCACATACAAAGACAAAGCTGATATGTACCATCCTTTAATCTTCATGCAACACAACATGATTTTTAGGAAAATGGTAACAAGTTTATAGATATCAGTATACATTTTATTCTACTAGGCCTAAAGATTCAGCTTCAGCTGGTCAGGATTTTGGTTATATTTTCACATGCTTGCCCCCTTTGCACAGGACCTGAAAATGCTATCACAAACCGTTGACTTAAATTGCGCTGTAGTACTCATAACAATGTTTACCTGTTAGTTTTACTGTAAAGATTTAAGAATATTTATTTTGAGACTTGCCAAATATTGGGTGATATAATTTAGTACTGTGTTCTGATCATTGTTGACAAAGTTTAATTGTGATGAATCAGATGAACCAAATTCTATGGTTGTTCTTCTCTTCTGCAGAAAAAAAAAACAAAAAAGAAAAAACTGACCTACCTACCCTCTATTGTTAAGTACTTGTAACATCACCCTCCTCCCACCCACCCCCCCCCCCTCCCACGCACACAGGCTCCACTCACCCATGCACACAAAGTTGCACCAGGAGTTGGTAAACTATAGTTGTGTATAAGAGTTGAAATAGCTACCGAAATGCTCTCCAGAATTTTGTAATCATGGTGCTTATGAAAGGCATCTCGAGGACACAAAACCATACTCAGATCAGTGAATATATTTTTGATTTGGAAGAAAGCTTGTAAAATATCTCTGATTTCTGATTCCTCCTATGTTTGTATTACCTGCTTATCGGTAAATTCAGATACTGTACATAATATCAGATTCGCGATAAATTCATCCTCATTATATGGTTCTGCACTTAGCAGGAATCAAATTTATAAATATTTAAATAGATCTACGCATATATCAGTTTGTGTCTGAAATGGGGAAATGCATAAGTCACACTTTCTCCTATATCTCCATTTCATCACTTTGGTGGGGAAATATAAAGTGTCTCTAGTACTGCCAGACTTTGTTGGCATTTACAGCCGTGGTACACGCAAATACTAAACATATAGCCTTATACAAACTAAAAAGATATGTGTGGCATTCAGAAGCTAACCTGTTGTGTTTAAGAAGTCACCTTGAGGACTGTGTGATACAGTTTAAATAAAATTTAGGTGAGTGAGTGAGTGAGTGAGTGAGATGACTGTGTGATACAGTTTAAATAAAATTTAGGTGAATGAGTGAGTGAGTGAGTGAGTGCTTGAGTGCTTGGGGTTTAACGTCGTACTTAACAATTTTTCAGTCATATGACAATGAAGTAAAATTTAAAGACAAACTTTTCTGCATTATTAATGTGTATGATGCTGAATGTTGTGTGTTAATGTCACAGGAGGCCACACCACTGAAATTCTTCGCTTAATGGCTGGTCTGAGCCACCTGTACAAACCAAGGCATTTTGTCATCGCCAATACAGATAAAATGAGTGAAGAGAAAATCCATACCTTCCAGCAAACACAGGATGCCAGCATTGAGGTAAGTGACAAACAGTATTACTAGTGAAGAGAGTCTGGCTTGTGGTACATGCACTGTGCACATTGACTAATTCATGAGTTACACATTTGACCTCAATGTACAGGAGATTGACCTCTTACCTGGAAAACTAGAAATGCATTTGTGTACATTGAGATAGGGAAGGTAGGGCTTTCCATCTGTTAAACAGTTAAAATGAAGGGTGTGTAGATAAGTAAAGTTATCAGCATGACCAGTATCTGGTTGACTGTTAACTCTGAACTACATGTATAGTACCTGCACTTAGAATATCAGCATTGTATCTGTGTATTAAATCTTGTCAGGGTGACCATGTCAAGTATTGCAACCAAATTTTGTGTACTTTACCTGCTTCAAAACTGCTATATTTACAAATGTATTTATTTATTTGATTGGTGTTTACGCCGTACTCAAGAATATTCCACTTATACAGCGGTGGCCTGCATCATGGTGGAAGGAAACTGGGCACAGCCCGGGAGAAACCCAGGACCAACCGCAAGTTGCTGTACAAATGTGGCTCTGTGATATAATCTAGTGGTTTCACTGGCATTCACCTGTTTCCTCACCTGACAACAACATGCTTTACATATAAAGCACTGTTATGAAATCATTGTGTGATTCAAGTTTAATTTAGCTGTATCAGTTAGTTGTATTGTTCAATGAAATCATCATTGTCATGTCTGCAAGAACCTTAATGTGTCTGATGTAATGTAGTCTTACATGTACTATGTGACCTTCTGTTTATTCAGCAAATTCTCGTACAAAGTGAGATTTAATGGCAGACCTGTCTGTGTTGATTGGTAATAGTACATGTTTTACATGTAAGCAAGCCGACCCTATGTTACACTGTGTATTTGCACTTTATACTTGCAGTATCATATCCACAAAGTACCCAGAAGTCGTGAGGTCAGTCAGTCCTGGATTACCTCCCTTCTATCCACCCTTTATGCCTTGACTCACTCCATTCCGCTTGTGCTCAAGTTGAAGCCCGATTTGGTAAGATAGTTGTATTGTATCCTTTTGTTTGCAGTCAATTCGGTATTTTTCTTATTCATTGTTTTCTGCTTTATTTATTCATGATTACTGTATTTCATGGGCATTTTCACCTAAATTTAAGTGACATATTTTGCTTGATTCTAATTCATTAATTCACCTTATAGTGTCACTTAAGAGTTTTTTGTGAAATTGGATTAATTTCTTATCAGAAAAACTTAAAGTGTTTGAATCAAAAGTGTCTTCTTAAGGTCTTGACTTGACTCAGAAAGTAAGTTTTTACACACCAATCTTTAGGTGAAATTCAGGATATAATGCTCAGTAATGGACAGATTTGTTATCGAGCCTGAGGAAACATTGGCACAACATATCCTTGGGGTCTACACACCAGCCACATTTCTTGGTTAATAAGGTCTTACTTCTGCTGGTTTACTGGGCCTTAATCAGAACCTTTTCCTTCCATTACCATGAGTTGTCACATTAAATTGTCCCTGAGTAAGACATAAAACACTAATGCAATGAGTAAATAAATGAGGCCTGAAATTTTGGCTTCTGAAGTGTTGATGTTGGATGATGTTTTTTTTTTTATTTAACCCGTATGGTATAGTTGATACAGTTTAAGCAAACTTTATGGTGCCATCAGGTATGTATCTTGTGTTGTGTTTTGTGTTGGTTAAATCCTTGACTGTTGGTTAAATCCTTGACTGTTGGTTAAATCCTTGACTGTTGGTTAAATCCTTGACTGTTGGTTAAATACTTGACTGTTGGTTAAATCCTTGACTGTTGGTTAAATCCTTGACTGTTTGTATTGAGCATAACTTGCACTTGTTTCGACATTGGTTCATGCTTAGCTTCAGGTTAACCATGAGGTTTGGGCATTGTTTGTACATTTGTATGTTTGTACATTCTGTGAACATGCAAATCTTGTCATTTCTGGTGGTGTTAGCATGATGTTCCAATGGGACAGACCTATAAATGAGATGGCATCGACGTCATCGCAACATGACAGAATTCTTCTAGCAAAATTTTCCAGAGTTTGTAAGTCTATGCTGCGAGCAGTATTATGGTGGATCAGTCAGTAAAATGTAAACCATTGTATAACTGCGTTAGTATTAGCATACTGGGGTGATAAGTGTGATACCTGATTGTTGCTGTTTTATACAGGTGCTGTGTAATGGCCCAGGGACCTGTGTGCCTCTAGTTATCACTGCAGCCTTTCTCAGGGTAGGTAATAAACAGACACAGCCACTTCAACCATTATGAAAAGTTAGGCAAGTATGGTTTATAGAGCATCTGTTAAAGTGAACATAGTCAGCCACTAAATATGAATTAATTAATGAAGTAGTATTCCGGAAATGCTCCAAAAATATTTTTAAAATTCTACCCCTCTTGTCAACAAAATGAATAGCAAACAATCAACAGTACCTAGCCACTCATTTGGCATGTTTTGCCATGTTATAGCTGTCTAGAGTGATGTCACAAAACCTAGGAGCTCTTCGGTACCATCAGTACTAAACAATGTGACAATGAGGAAATACAAACCAAAAGGCATGGTACCCAACCAAAGAGTATCAGCTCTGTTCCGTGTTCAAAGGGCCGCTGTTTCTTTCAGTTTAGCGCCCAATCAGGACGATGTTCGTGGATACAAGCATCATGTTTTAGCAATCCTGCTTGTCCTCCCGCATCGATATTTCTCTATCCACTATAAGAAACCACACTGACATTCGAGAACTAATAGGTTTTTTTTGCTCTGACAGCCAATTACCATGTTATGCTTTCAGTGCTAGTGATAGGCAAAGTTCATGAGGGCATCACTTGGCTACTCAGAGTGAATTGTCTGTCAGTGCCATATCCCCAATATTGAACTTCATCTTTTTGACTTTCAAAAGTTTTTAGATTTTTTTACAGATTTGTCTGTGATAACTGTGTCCTGTGTCCTTATTTCTATGTATATATAGTGGCAGACTTTATGTTCACTTTAAGATCTACCTTGTAAGCAAAAGACCAATGTTTTTCACTGATAGATAAGACTTCAAAAGCAGCAGTTTGGTACTTTTAGCATGTGTGAGCATAAAAAATAGGCCAATTACTGGATACCCTGGTGTCAATATACTGTGGATGGGTTTCATGTGATTGGTGTCAGTATGTTGTGTTTAGGTGGGGTGTCATGTCTGGTGTCATATTGTGTTTGATATTACAAAAGTAAGCAATAATCTCTTTATTCATGTTTTTTAAAAGCCGTTGATTTCTGTTTCACACAGCTCTATTCTGCCACTTGTTCTGAGTGTCAATCTGTTTGGTCTTATCCATTTCAGATGTTACACATTCATCTTGTGAAGATCATATACGTGGAGAGCATCTGTCGAGTGCAAACCCTCTCCCTCTCAGCAAAACTCGTCTATTTTTTCTGTGATCATCTCCTTGTGCAGTGGCCTCAGTTACAGAAGAGGTACCCAGGCACAGAATATATCGGCCGATTAGTCTGATGAAAGAAAACGTCTCACATTGTCGTCCAAATCATGGGCTTTATTAATTCTGAAAAATTGTATGTCATTAAAGTAAAATATATGGTTCATTTGAACTTGTTGTTATATCGACTACTATGTAAGAGATTTCTGTTTGTATCTTTCATTTTGTGTCAGTAGAATTTCTGGATGAACATCCTCATTAGAACAGCATTTTTAAGTGTTTCACTAGGCGGCATGTTCGAATCCTGTAAAGCATTTTAAAGTGTTTTTTGCTAGGCAGCATGTTCAAATCCAACAAATCATCTTGAAGTGTGTCACTAGGCGGCATGTTCAAATCCAACAAAGCGTCTTAAAGTGTTTCATTAGGCAGCATTTTCAAACCCAACAAAGCATCTTGAAGTGTTTTTTTTTTTTTACTAGGCAGCATGTTCAAATCCAACAAAGCATCTTGAAGTGTTTTTTTTTTTTTACTAGGCAGCATGTTCAAATCCAACAAATCATCTTGAAGTGTTTCACCAGGCAGCATTTCCAAATCCAACAAAGCATCTTGAAGTGTTTCACCAGGCAGCTTGTTCAAATCCAGCAAAGCATCTTGAAGTGTTTCACCAGGTGGCCTGGATAAACTCCAGCAAAGCACCATGAAGTGTTTTATTAGGCAGCATGTTCAAATCCAGCACAGCATCTTGAAGTGTTTCACTAGGCAGCTTGTTCAAATCCAGCAAAGCGTCTTGAATTGTTTCACTAGGCAGTATTTCCAAATTCAGCAAAGCACCATGAAGTGTTTTATTAGGCAGCATGTTCAAATCCAGCACAGCATCTTGAAGTGTTTCACTAGGCAGCATTTCCAAATTCAGCAAAGCACCATGAAGTGTTTCACCAGGCAGCTTGTTCAAATCCAGCACAGCATCTTGAAGTGTTTCACTAGGAAGCTTGTTCAAATCCAGCAAAGCGTCTTGAAGTGTTTCACTAGACAGCATGTTCAAATCCAGCAAAGTATCTTAAAGTGTTTCACTGGAGAGCATGTTCAAATCCAGTAAAGCATTTTAAAGTGTTTAAACAGGCGGCCAGGATAAACTTCAGCAAACCAACATGAAGTGTTTTACCAGGCAGCATGTTCAAATCCAGCAAAGCACCATGAAGTGTTTCACTCGGCAGTATTTTCAAATCAAGCCAAGCACCATGAAGTGCATCAAAAGGTAGCATTTTCAGGCCAGTCTTCCTTTTTTGACATCAGAGGTTTGTCAGGATATTCTCGAGGTGTGTTGGTGTCCTTTACACTCTGCTGAGCAAATCTGCGCCCATTTGGCACCTCCACTAAATAGTCTTTCTTGGAAATGTCCTTATACTCTGGTGAAACACCTTGGCCAAAGAAGTTACCGTGGGAATTATATGAATTACTTATAATTATAAAATAGTAATAATTATATTAATTATTTAATTAAATACCACTGTATTCTTGTCAAGTACCTCCACTAAAAATGTTTTCATGGAAATATCATATTCCTCTCAAGAACCTACACCAAATAGATTTCCATGGAAATGACATGTTCTTGGGATCTAAGCCACGAAACAGACATTCGACATTCAACAAGGACGTTCCAGATCAATAATCGTAACACTTCGATTAAGGAGGTTTCCATGAAAATGTCAGTATATCCTTGTCAAGCACTTGCACCAAATTTCTCCCACTTCACTTTCTGTTAGAGGTGGCGCAGCCCAAACAGCGAGAGATGGATTTCGAACACTCGGTTCACATGGGTTAAGGGCGTGATCGCAGCCGTTTAGTGCCTTAGCCATCTGGGCCAGCCAGGTACCCAGACGTCACAAGAAGACATTAGTATGTAGACCTGCTTGAAATGACGCACTTTTACTCTGTATCACTAAAATTTATGAAAACCTTAAACATTGACCAAAACAGTTTTGAAAGCTGATATCAATTAACAGAGCTCTCACATTCATCAGTCAGCCCATAAGCTTCACACCGTCATTTGAGTCAGGCATTCTCCAGTAGGCTGTACTGCGTAAAACACCAGTCAGATGTGTGTATTCTTTTCACTGACACTCTTCTTCGTTAGTATCCTTCATTTATCAGACTGATCGTTTCATTTTCATGCTATCATTTCCAGATATGTGTCCAAGTACTGTGAATCCGAGAAGTAGCTCTTAGTACTGCATTTGCGAGGAAAGTAAGTGGCAGTCGCTTTGGTTAAGTTTGACTGTCGCCCATTATGCTTGTCATTTCGCAATGAGTTTCTCATTTGTGTGATGAGCATTTAACCGTTTCTTTTGTTCTGGTCCAACCATTAAGACAATCGAACTCTGATGATTTACACTGTCGTTTTATTTTGTTAACAGTGTCGTACTTTTTCGTCTGTCATATTTCTATCATACCTGTTTCATTTCAATTTTGTTTCTGAAGGTTTTACCATGATGAGTCTAGTGCTGTCTTGAGTATAAAGAATAAAAGTAGTGATGTCTGGGGAAGTCTTGTGTTATTTAAAAGGAAACCATTCCCGATAAGAATGCACAACAGCCTCACTACCACACCTCAAATTCACAGTTACATCATTCAGTCAATCAATCTAATTCATTTGCAGACTCTTTGAGCCTCCGCAGTTCCGCAGTTAAAACAATTTATTGCCAATTTCTGCTTGGCTTACGTTTTTCTAAATCATGTAAAGTATGTAGCAAGTTCCCATGGTCTAAAGATCACTTTAATTACAATATTTGACAAACTAGTTGTGTTGACAGTTACAATGACCTTGGTGTGATGCACACTCGCGCTTGTGCGTCCTTAAACGATGAAGTTCCAACATTCAAATTAACTGTTCGTATCAAATACCGCTTTGGCCTTCTTTGTTTTTGAACACCGGAGTTTCCCGGCGCGGCGCGTTTACTATCCATTTCAACTAATGCATTAGCTTGATTGATAAGCCAAGTGTTTGTATGTTTACAAAAGACTCTATGTGCGCATGCCGTTATATATGAATCTGTAATGGCTTATGAATCAATTGCACTGGTGTATAGGCAAGTCTGTGAAGTATGTTGTCGCAGTTTTTACTAATGGATGACTTAACAGTCAGGGGGACTTTGCAATGTTACAATTACCCAGGACATGTAAACGTAAACTACCACTGTACATGTACATTAGTGTATTTTCTAACAGTACCGGTATACAATTTATTCTCCGCACGGCATATGCAATGTCTCACTGTGGGCCTAGTGTTGTTAATAGCTAGATTTCGGGTCATTAAGCAAATATAACTCGACGTATAAAGTCTTCAGCAATTTATCCGGTACAAATTCGACGGCAAAAGATGGCGCGCATTTGTCAAGTTTGGGACATTTTCTTGGCGATAGTTTGTGTGCAGTGTTTTCACCGTGGCGCTTCCAATCAAGGTTGGTACATAAAGATGAGTATGTCGTGCAGAGGGACATAAATCAACATAATGTATATATCTGATTGGGGTGTCACGTAGTATACTAGAATTTTGAAGTCTAGGTAGGATTTCACCGACCATTTACTGTCAGTGGAAGGGTAATCTGACGTCACATCACCTTTTTTTTCTTGATATTCACACAGCATCCAAATTTTTGTGAACATTATTTAAGTAAATCTTTTACTTGTGGATAATAAGAGCTGTTCCAACATTAGAAGCTGTGCTTAAAGTGAGAAAATCTTTTTGGGACGTCAGCGTACCTACATATCGGCTGTGTGTTTCATAAAACCCACAATTAAATTCTCCACGCATTAAACTCTCTTCAACAAATTTTATTTAAAAAAATGGAAGTATTTTTACACATAGACAGAAAGAAAGAAAGAACGGGTTTTTTTTTTAAAAGTCAATATCAATATTCTGTTTATCTGATTCTGTTACTGCTTAGGTTCTATGACATCTTAATGGTCTAAATAGAGTTATCTTTTCTGCAGTAGAATACAAACGATCATTTTCACAAAATAATTTTATCATTATTTATTCCGCTAAAGAAGGGGAGACCACATAACAGACTAACACTCCCCATAGTTGTCTAAAACCGCGCGAACCTCCACAACAGTCTAAAGCAAGACACACCCCATAGTAGACTGGGCCTGGACACACCTCATACAAGTGTAAAACAGAGCGGATCCAAAAGTAATCTAAAACAGGACATAAACCATAGCAGGTTAAAGCAGAACACATCCCACAGCAGACTGGAACAGGGCGCACCCAATAATAGTCTAAAACAGCGCGAACCCCACAGCAGTCTAAAGCAGGACACACCCCATAACAGACTGGACCTGGGCACACCTCATACCAGTCTAAAACAGGGCGGATCCCATAGTAGTCTAAAACAGGACACAAACCATAGGTTAAATCAGGGCACGCCTCGTGGCAGGTTAAGCCAAAACACCACATACAATCTGAAACAGGGCAGAGCTCATGGCAGGATAAAAGCAGGACACACCCCATGGCAGGCTAAAACAGGGCGGGCACCATGGCAGGCTAAAACAGGGCGGGCACCATGGCAGGCTAAAACAGGCAGACACCATGGCAGGCTAAAACAGGTCGGACACCATGGCAGGCTAAAACAGGGCGGACACCATGGCAAGCTAGAACAGGCAGACACCATGGCAGGCAAAATAGGGACGGACCCCATAGCAGTCTAAAGCAGGACTCGCCCCATGGCAGGTTAAGCAGGACACAAACCATGGCAGGCTAAAACAGGGCGGACACCATGGCAGGCTAAAACAGGGCGGGCACCATGGCAGGCTAGAACAGGCAGACACCATGGCAGGCAAAATAGGGACGGACCCCCATAGCAGTCTAAAACAGGACACACCCCATAGCAGACTGGAACATCGCACATCACATACCAGACTAAAACAGTACACACCCCAGAACAGGCTAAAAGAGGACACACCCAAGAACAGGCTAAAACAGGATACACCCTATAGTAGACTAATACAGGACACACCCTATAACAGGCTAAAACAGGACACACCCGAGAAAAGACTAAAACAGGACACACCCCACAACAGGTTAAAACAGGACACACCCCAGGACAGGCTAAAACGGGGCACATCCCAGAACAGGTTAAAACAGGACACACCCTATACTAGGCTAAAACATGACTTACCCTGTAATAGGCTAAAGCAGGACGCACTCTATAACAGGCTAAAACAGTGCACACTATAACTCTTGTCGTTTAAGTTACAGCACCGATTGTAGGCCTAGCAGCTACCAGTACCGCAGTAATAGAGGAATTGATCGATGAGACAAACAGCCAACAGAACGCCCCTGAGAAGGGACCGAGCCAGGTTGACAGCAGCAACGTGACAGAAGCCATGCAAGAATCAGGTGACTAAAACAGCCGAAAGTGGCGAAACACGACAGTATCCGCGAGAATGCGGAATCTCTTTTGCGGAAGCCGGATTTAAACTCCCACCTCAGTTTGTCTAAGAGCGCTTCGATGTAGAGACCTTTAATACTGCCAGGTCGAACTTCCTGTTCATTTATTTGATTGGTATTTTAAATGGAGCAGTAAAATATGGAGCTGTAAAAGTAACAAGGCTTTTTTCTTTTTTGTAACTGTGTGTCGTTTTTCTTTCGCATATGTCGTATTTGTTTAACCTGTAGCCCTAACTCAAAGTTACCAGCAATCGCCTCACTCTGCGTCTCTAACTCATTCATGTTTGCTTGCGAAAATTGGCTGATTGGCTCGAGGCCCATCCTAGTTATGTCGGAGCCCGAGATAATCATCCAGTGACAGTGTCACATACATGAGTGTTTCAACAAAAGCGAGAAGAACAACGTAACAGGATTGGAATTGGGAGTTTTTCTTTGTTTTTGTTTTTTTTTTTCGCTTGGTTAGAAACTCCCATCCGATCTCATTTTGTGCGAGTTCTTCTTCTTTCGGCTGCTCAAAAATTAGCTTCTTCTTTTTTTCTGAGGGGGAGGGGGGCTGCTTAAAAAAAGTAAAAGTCCGCCTGCAAAAGTGGAAAAAATATTTAAAAAACGCATAGTTAAAAAAAAATAGAAAACCGCCATGTTCCTTTTACGGCTCCTTAGTTTTACGCTGTACTCCAGAACATTTCACTCATGCTCATATGAAGGAGACCAACATCATACCTTGTAGAGCTCGGGAAAACCCACGACCATCCGCACGTTGCTGGCAGACCTTTCCACATACGGCCGGGTGGAAAACGCGAACTTTCTGTACATTTGTGTCCTAGACTTGGGTGACTGCTGCTGGAAGCCCATAATGGCTGTGCCTATAGCTGTTCAAATACATGGCTAATGGCTGCTGGCTGTTCGGCTTTATGATGGCAGCTGTGCAAGGCGTGCTTGGGGCCCGTGTAACAAAGCTCACGTAACGTTACGTGAGCGTATCTTGCATGGCGACTTGTATCGTAGGTATTACGTCGCCATGGTTGTTACATGAAGGTAGCGCTACGCGCGTTTTGAGAAACGGAGCCCACTTATTTACTTCATTCACGTCTAAATTTGACCGTCGTTAGATGATCTTTGAACAGTGAGCCTCGAAAGCCTCAAACGTTTTTAACAATATGCTCCCTGACTCTCTAACACGATTTGCGGACATGTATCTTCTGCATAGCTTACTCCTTTCCTCTGCAGACAATGCAAATAGAACGGATCGGATACATCGTTATGTTTGTAATCTATTCAAGCAAAAGAAATGAAAAACGACAAAGATAAACCTACTTTTGTCTCAGTGCAGTTTTAAATGGGATCTTTTCTCGTAAACCTACAACATCCTACAAGAAAGCATCATTATAGAAATCATTATAACTGTTTCTAGAATACGTTCAGTTAGTTTATTAATTTTTGGTCACTGAATTAAATGCGGTTAAATGTTTGGAATGTATTGTTGGCATCATGGAACATATTAATCGTGCATTTTTGATCCGGCCTGGATAAAATTCTTCTGAATTTTATGTGTCTTTGCTCAACATGGCGAATCTGATATTAAATTCCATTTTTAGGGACAAAGAAACGTCGTTGTTACGGCATTACCAACATACTTTACCATGCTGGCCCATACAGACCACCATGCAAACGTCGTTGTTACGGCATTACCAACATACTTTACCATGATAGTCCATACAGACCACTATACAAACATCGTTGTTACGGCATTACCAACATACTTTACCATGCTGGCCCATACAGACCACCATGCAAACGTCGTTGTTACGGTATTACCGACCTACTTTAACATGATGGTCCATACAGACCACTATACAAACATCGTTGTTACGACATTACCAACATACTTTACCATGCTGGCCCATACAGACCACCATGCAAACGTCGTTGTTACGGCATTACCAACATACTTTATCATGATAGTCCATACAGACCACTATACAAGTGTCGATGTTACAGCATTATCGACCTACTTTACATGATGGTCCATACAGACCACCATAAAAACGTCGTTGTTACGGTATTACGACATGCTTTACCATGATGGCCCATACAGACCACCATGCAAACGTCGTTGTTACGGCATTACCAACATACTTTACCATGATAGTCCATACAGACCACCATGCAAACGTCGTTTTCACGGCATTACCAATCTACTTTACCATGCTGGCCCATACTGACCACCATACAAACGTCGTTGTTACGGCATTACGACATGCTGTACCATGATGGTCCATTCAGACCACCATACAAACGTCGTTGTTACGACATTACCAACATGTTGTATCATAATTTGACTGCATTTTATTCCCTAAAGAAAAAATCTAAAAACAAAACGAAAGTTATTTTCAGATGAAATTTTCACTATTTTTTCCAATGATATTTCCTTCATTGTAATCTTTTTTCCCTTTCACATCCATGTACCATACTCCCACTGTCTAATGCTTTAATCCATCGATTCAGTTAATGCGCAGGAAATAAGCAGTACCAATGATGGCGAACAGTCGGAACTGGCCGAGAAAGAAAACATCGAACTGTATCCCACAGAGGCGGCTCGCAACCCGGAGATAGCAAACACTGGGGTCCAGGTGGGAAATGGGGAGACACGCGTGTGTCCTCAAGGTACAGCCTACATGTATATTGGAACGCTACACAGGGCTTGTGGTATATACTGTGGCAACATTTTATAACGATTGACCGTAGCAGTTTAAATCTAGATGCAAAATTCCTCTTGTATATAAGACTTTTATACAATAACGTATGTTCACGCCATCGGGAAGATATATGAGTGCCGGAAGACCATCCAAGGAAGTTTTTATGTCTTTAGTATTTGATACATTTTATAGGTATTTATAGAATCTCTATGGCGTAAATCCGGTGAGGTGCCATGGCTGTGTGTGTTAAAATGTTTGTCAGATACCTGGTAAGTGCTATGACTGTGTGTGTTGAGATGTTTGTTAGACACCTGGTGAGGTGGTATGACTTGGTCAGAATGTCTGTCAGATACCCGGTGAGGTGCTATGGCTTTGTGTCAGGATGTTTTTCGGATGCCTGGTGAGGTGCCAGATACCTGGTGAGATGCTATGTGTGTCAGGATGTTTGTCTGATACCTGTTGAGATGCTTTGTGTGTTACGATGTTTGCCAGATACCTGGTGAGATGCTATGTGTGCATATGCATAACGGCTGTGCCTATAGCTGTTCAAATACATGGCTAGTGGCTGCTGGCTGTTCGGCTTTATGATGGCAGCTGTGCAAGGTGTCCGTGGGGACCGTGTAACAAAGCTCACGTAACGTTACGTGAGCGTATCTTGCATGGCGACTTGTATCGTAGGTATTACGTCGCCATGGTAGTTACATGAAGGTAGCGCTACGCGCGTTTTGAGAAACGGAGCCCACTTATTTACTTCATTCACGTCTAAATTTGACCGTCGTTAGATGATCTTTGAACAGTGAGCCTCAAAAGCCTCAAACGTTCTTTACAATATGCTCCCTGACTCTCTTACACGATTTGCGGACATGTATCTCCTGCATAGCTTACTTCTTTCCTCTTCAGGATGTTTGTCTGATACCTGTTGAGATGGTATGTGTGTTAGGATGTTTGTCCGATATCTGGTGAGGTGCTATGTGTGTCAGGATATTTGTCAGATACCTGGTGAAATGCTATGTGTGTTAGGATGTTTGTCCGATATCTGGTGAGGTGCTATATGTGTCAGGATGTTTGTCAGATACCTGGTGAGATGCTATGTGTGTTAGGATGTTTATCAGATACCTGGTGAGGTGCTGTGTGTGTCAGGATGCATGTCAGATGCCTGGTGAGATGCTATGTGTGTCAGGATGTTTGTCAGACACCTGGTGAGGTACTATGTGTGTTAGGATGTTCGTCAGATACCTAGTGAGGTGCTATGTGTGTTAGGATTTTATCAGATACCTGGTGAGGTGCTATGTGTGTCAGGATGTTTGCCAGACACCTGGTGAGGTACTATGTGTGTTAGGATGTTTGTCAGATACCTAGTGGCGTGCTATGTGTGTTAGGATGTTTGTCAGATACCTGGTGAGGTGCTATGTGTGTTAGGATGTTTGTCAGATACCTGTGGGCCTACATGGTGACGTGCTTTCTGTATAACCCATATCATGGTTAATCAGTACTTTTCGTGTGCACACACTAAGGTATACATGGGAACATCTTTTTCAGGTTGGTTGACAAGCGTTCTGTGGATCATACAGATGGGGGTATCTATGGGTTCACCGTATATCTCTACCGTTGTCACAGGATAAAACCCCAGCATTTGAACACCAATTCCTGGAGAGAAATGTTGGTATTGCTGTAGTTAATTATGATACCGTCAGTTCTATTTTAAGTTCTATTGAGTGTTGTTTACATTGACAAGTATCGCTCGATAACAAGCGAAGCGTTTAAATCACATTTCAGGCCGTCACCCGGTAAAACAATATCCACGTCAAATTCCCCAAAATCAGCTTCAGCATGAAACCTAATCCAGTTGGCGAGTCTTACTCTTGATCATTGACACTACACTGAAACCACTGACCGCGAAAATGATCTAAATTATATCCTTGTTTTCAATGAGCGATTTTGTCAATTTAGATAAAAGCGCTAATAAAAGGAAAAGAAGTTCCGGTTGTAGAAAGTTAACAATGAGAATATTGCCATAATACGCCTACGTATACCTAAAAGAGTAAACTAGAAAGTCATTGGTATTGTGCCTCAAGTAACATCAGCCGTTTATCATTGTGTTTCGTTTGTCACCTTGCGTTGTAAGAGTAGTTGTAATTACGAGGGTGCGTGTTGATCCGAGGTAGAGAATATAACTGTCTGCATGCGCATGTCCAAACGGGATCGTGAATAGTCAGTAGGCTACTAACATACGCGTAGTTTGGTTTTACTTTAATTCAAAAGGGCCTATGCGGTAATTGTAATGGCTAAAAACTTTCACATTCCATTATGTTGTAATAAATTACTTCCTTTCAATTGCACGATTAAATACCGTTTTTTTTTTGTTGTTTGTTGAGCGCTTACTACTGTTAATGGCGGCCTACAGATGGCCTGGCGACATGGTGTTCTACTTGTGTCGCTCTTCACACGACTCGGCAGTGCAGAACAAATTTTGTCGACGCAGAGTAGGCCTATACTCCTCTTTGAAGCCTCTTCACCTGAAATGATACCAGTACTGACAAATTTGTTTATTTATTTGGTATTTTACGCCGTACTTAGGAATATTTCACTTATACGATGGCGGCCATCAATGTGGTGAGAGTAAACCGGATTCTGTGGGAAACCAACATTCATCCGCAGGTCCCTGGCAAATGTACGACCAGAGAGGAAGCCAGCATAAGCTGGCTTGAACTCGTAGCGATCGCATAGGTGAGAGGCCAAGTCCATTGTGCTTTTTTGTCATATATCTCTTTGTTGTAGAATGTATTCGGAGAATCGTCATTGAAAAAATTTAAGTTTTTTGGATCAGTAAATATGTATTCGAGTATCGACAGTTTTTATTACCGAACTGGGCAAACCCAAGGTATGCCTATATTAGCGACAAGACAATTGTATACACACGATCAGTTAACAAATGCCTCACCAAAATGCATTTGCTCTGAAGAATTAAGAAAGTTTCAACACAGGCAAATTTTCCAAGGCTATCCATGCCATGAGGAACTTTTCTTGCGTAAAGTAATTCAGACCAAAATGGTGTACTGGTAGTCTGACGTCATTTACTGACCTTATAATGGTTTAAGCTCGAGCACCCATTCCGCAGGGAAACTTTAAACCCGAGCAGCCATTCCGCAGGGAAACCTAAACCCGAGCAGCCATTCCGCAGGGAAACCTTCAACCCGAGCAGCCATTCCGCAGGGAAACCTTAAACACGGGCAGCCATTCCGCAGGGAAAACCTTTACCCGAGCAGCCATTCCGCAGGGAAACCTTAAACCCGAGCAGCCATTCCGCGAGGTAAAACTCTACGAATCTTGATCATCGTTTAGACTGCCGCGTGTCGGACAAGGAACTCTACACAATATTGGCGGTTTCACTCGAACCTATTTTTTGTTGCAAAAAGCTATTCCAGTCAACCACCATGGTGAAGCAATAATCTGACGAAATGTTCGATTCTGATAATTTTCATGCTGTGTCTTATCTAACGCGCTTGATGGACTGCAACTGATGACACACGGGAGCGAGACTTTGCCTGCTTGTCAACAAATTGCAACGTCGGGACATGGATTTCAAGGTCACGAAACTTTTGCCTAACATTACAATGATGTATATTGGTCACACACCATTACCGTGTAGTGCTGAGACAGGCCTGTTGTTTAAGTGAAGTGCTATGTTGAAGGTACATGTACACCGAAGTTCACATTCGAGCATGGAGATATATGTCTCCATGATTCCACTATAGCACAACCCAGCTTGTCCGATTGTTAAACGTCATGCCAAGATTTTTTTTACTTATGCGAAGGCAGTCCGGTTTATCGGTGGAGGAAAGTGTACTGCCAGGGATAAACCACCTACACTCGGCAAGTTACTGACGATCTTTCCGACGATTGCCGAGAATTCGGGCATGGGGATGGGAGTCGACAAGTTCCCCTATCCCATGCCTAGATAGACCTCACACCTGTGTTTTAATAGGAGTCGTGGATCCCACTGAAGTTTTATCCTGTCGAGTACAACCCCGATACCAGGCCAGACAATCTGCCTGCTGTCATCTCTGTGCAGACGGCCAAACACGGTGTAAGGCTTAAGCTGAAATCAAAGAAACACTAACCGTGCAGTGCGACCTTGTGTAAGTAGTGTAAATATGTAACTCCGTGATTGCACTGTATTTATTTACGAACTTCATTTAATAGTTGTTTAACGCTATACTCAATTTTTCACTCATGTTTGTAGGGTGGCGGTCACTTTTTGCTAAGGAGGAACATTGAAATGCCCAGTGTAAACCACCTACCTCTTGACTAATTACTGACAAACTTTCCCACACACATGTAGATATGCACCCCATATTGATGAGAGACTTGTAAAATTCAACGAACTTTAGACTGTGCAAACGGCCATACAAGCGTGCTGATCACTTACTGTAACCTGGGATATATCCCAGCTGTAAGCAAAGCCCCACCAACATTGAGAGGATTGGACTAGGCGTATGGCATACTCTTGACTGGCTCTGTTCTGACCATGCTGTTTGAAAAATGCAGAGTTATGCGAAGACCAAATGGAAGTTAATCGAAGATAAACTCAACAAAGTCATGTGCTACAATTTATTTTTTGAGGTTCATTTTGAGCAATGTTATGTGACATATGACGAAGAGAAACGGAACCGACATTGATTGCCACGCACAAGATATTATTTATTTACTTATCCGATTGATGTTTACACCGTACTCAAAAATATTTCACTTATAACAATGGCAGCCAGCATTATGGTGGGAGGAAACTGGGCAGAGCCCAGCGAAAACCATGACCATCCACAGGTTGCTGCGGACCTTCCCACGTACGGCCAGAGAGGAAGACAGCATGAGCTGGGCTTGAACTCACAGTGGCCACATGCGTGAGAGGCTCCTAGGTGATGTGCCGCGCTGGCGTGCTCCAGCCCCTCGGCCACGAAGGTCACACCTGAACTGACGTACAGATCAAGTACCTTAACCTGGTCATCCCTATTCCACTCAAAACAGATAAACCCTGAATTCACATCAAATTCAAGCTTCTTAAAGTTTCTTTACTCTTAGATAATTCAGAGTCATCTGATTTTTAACTGGCATAAGAAAGACAATCGTTCAATATTCAAAATGGGCTAAAAATGACAAGTACATGGATATATATATATATTATATATATATATATATATATATATATATATATATATATATATATATTGGTAATCGAGAGGTGAAATAGTGCACTGTTGTATACGAATACATCACCAAATGGGTCGGTACAAAAGTGTTCCTTGATGGAAAAAATAGATCACTACTATGTATATTCAACAGGTGTATGCCTCAGGTGTCATCTTTTGTCTTTATGTTCCACCTGATTATATGTACCCTCAGCAAAGCAATGAGGTTTTTAGCTAAACAACAGAATGATGTCCCATTGTACCCTGACCTACGTGTAGGTGTATTACTAGTCTTTCTTATCATCTATTTAAAACCTTTTGATCTTATCAAGTTTTGGTTGCTCTGGGTCCTAAGCAGCATTACTTGTCACCTTAAAGGTCAAGTCAACAGCCTGTCGCAGCCATAATTTGCAAGACCACCACACTGAGAAGTTGTTGTATTAAGGTCAGTGCAAACCATAAATGATAAAAGCAACAATAAACGATAAGGCAACATTGACAATTTTTGGTCGTACTTGGTGAAAGATCAGCATGAACATTAAAGTCAAGACATGGTGATCCTGAATTTCCTGGAGATTCATCTGGGTCATCATCTCTGCTTCTTGCTGGATGACGTGTCGTCGTTGTGTGCACCAGAGTAGTGCAGAGACAGCCACAGTGCTGCTACAGAGACCTATCAGGTACCACTCTGTGGGAAAATGTCCCTGGGGGAATAAAACAGAGACACTGTGCCAGACACACAATAAAAGCAAATGGCAGCGCCTGTTTAAAATAGGAACATATTTATAATAATATCTTTATTTATTGAAGGTAACTCAACTCTTCTTGACACACAAACCAATATGAAGGAAACAAATACAATAAGTGTCATATCAAAATGCAGAGCAAATCTAGCACAACACTAAAACAATGCCATGTATTCTTTAAGATGGAAGGTACCTATAAAATACAGTGCTGTTACCAACTGGTGAGTCAGGGTACTTGGCAGATTACAGATCTGTGTTATTTTTCGCAGCTTACCTTTCAGAAATACAATGTTTACTTAACACATCCAGCTGGATTTCAAACATGTCTAACTTCATCTGCACTGACAGCTGTATGAAACTAATTAATATAGGATGCATACTTACAGATCTTAAGCACTTGTAACCATAGAAACCACCATCACAAAGACAATCCTTGAGCCCAGGGCCACGAGGAAGACAATGGGAATGGTGTGGACAGGTGACTACAACAACAACAAGGTAACACTGTCAATGGGCAAGACACTACATATCTGAACCACCAACCTAAGGCTTACAGGGCGCTTCTATTCCAGCTTAGAAGGTCTAGAAGGGGTCATGGATGGGATGCATAACCAACAATGTTTGCATCCTCTAAAAATTACCAAAGCCTCCACTGTTGGACTTATGGTGGAATGTCTCCCTGCTCTGAATCTTTTGCATGTAAATTATCTCAACTGGTGCGGAAAAAGAATAGTTTTGTGTACAAGTCATCTGGGTGGAAGGCCAGGGTTTCAGAGCTCAAGTGTACCAGTGTGTTGCTGAGGTACTTCGAAGTGCATGTTGTATACATATTCGTGTTACGGTTAAGCTACCAGACTTTACACCAGACACTCAATAATGTAAGACAGCCAAAGTCATGGGAGACCAACCCTAGTTTATGAACAGTACTCCAACAGGGCACCACAAATTAGCTCATGTAAGCTATAGGGCAGAGAATTCTGGTCTCCCTTTGCTACAGTTGTCATACCTGACCTGGCTAACTGACTGGTTGGCATTAGAATCATGAGATCAGACAGGTTAAAGCTAAAGTCTTTAGCACAGACACTTGTATTTTAATTTTTTCAGTCCAGTCAATTCTGTTCAGTCCAGAGCTGTCATATGTCTCACTCAGACATCAATGGCACTCACAGTTATCTACAGTACACAGGTCCAGTTGTCCCTGGCACACAGTTTTCTGAGGCAAATACTTCGACATCTCCCAGGACTCGTTACCACCCGGGCAATTTAATGTAGAGGGCAAACTTCTGAAAATCAGACAGAGTCAAACATTAGCATGCAGTTCACCTCACAGAAAACAGATTGGAGTGATACGTAACATAAACACACCAGATACTATTATGCACATATCTGCACAAAGACAAGTGCAGCTTGGAATACATGTATCACTTTGCCAAAATATTAAGCACATAGTCATGTTCCACATTTTACCATTTAAGAAGCTTATATATTAATATATCATATATGACCTATGTGAGACATCAAAATCTGAACAGCACAAACAGAATTTCCCCCACATAATTAATCTAGTTGTGTAAAGTGCCATTGGCCCATAAAGTCTTAAATTTATTTACCTCACAGTTGTTTCACGTCATACTCATAAATTTTTCACTTACAATATTGGTCGTCACTTTTACGCATGTAGAAAGCCAGAATGACCATATAAACCACTGACCTTTGGCAAGTCACTGGTGAACTTTCCCACAAGTAGGGTACAGATATTCACACCATACCGGTGAAAGGAAAGCGGTCTACTTTGAATGATGGATTGCGCAAACCAAAGTCACATGTTCACTAAGATTTATTTATTTATTTATTTCATTGGTGTTTTATGAATTTCTCAAGAATATTTCGCTTATACTTTATTTATTTATTTTGATTGGTGTTTTAGGCCGTACTCAAGAATATTTCACTTATATGACGGCGGCCAGCATTATAGTGGGAGGAAACCGGGCAGAGCCCGGGGGAAACCCACGACCATCCGCAGGTTGCTAGAAGACCTTCCCACTTACGGACAGAGAGGAAGCCAGCATGAGCTGGACTTGAACTCACAGCGACTGCATTGGTGAGAGACTCCTGGGTCATTAAGTTGCGCTAGCGCGCTAACCAACTGAGCCACGGAGGCCCCAAATTTCACTAATATAATGGTGGCCAGCATTATGTTGGGAGGTAACTGAGCCGAGCCCGGGGGATAACCCACGACCATCTGCTGGTTGCTGCCAGACATTCCTACATACAGCCGGGCACAATCACTGAGAGCAGGACAATGTACAACTTCCCTGACCAAGGTCAGGATTGAACCCTCATCTCACGTCTTAGTGACTAAAGGACTTAAGTGTAACCACTCAGTTACAAGCTGCTCCTCTTAAATCTTAAAAGAAATAAACGTCCCTTTAAACAACAATAACTTTACACAAAACGATAGTATCAACTGACTTATTGGTGTTTAAAATTATGCACAAGAATATAATAAGACAACAACATTTCGATTTATGAGTGTCTGGAGTAAACTGCTGACCTCTGGTAAGTCACTACAAAAAATTCCTCACGTGTGAAACACTGATTTTCATCTCCTCTGATGGCTAAATGTGTATGTTGCTTTGCAGAAAAGCAAGTGATTTGAAACTACATGCATGTAAGATCAGTGTACATGGAGCACTACTGTAAAACCTGCCACAGGTTTCCATAATACACAAAGAAAAAATAATTTAACTTACAAATAATCCATCATGGATAAGCCATAAAACTGGCTATCATTAACATCCTTTTGCTCTAAGGGATTGTCATCTAAAACTCTGGAAAATGAAACAAACTTTGTAAAGGCATGAACAAAGATTTGTGGCTTGAGATCAACAAAAAACTTATTATCATATTATGACTTTCTCAAAACCACTTCACATACAAAAAATTCACACTGAACAATGATAATGCTAAGGTTTATAGAATAATAACAGTAAAAACTTCCTAAGTACTTACTTTGTACAATTTAAGTAAAATAAAACTGACAAACAAAATCACATGATGTTCACAGAAAAAAAAAAATTTGACTTACACTGTACTGACATGTGTGAAGTGTTGAAGAGAGCTGTTCAGGTGATGAAGATGACATCCACTCAGGTCAATCCTGTCCAGGTCAAAAAAAAAAAAAGACAAACACTTTTGTTGTAAAACAAGGTAAAAACAGTATTACATTTACTGTTTCATGTGACTGGTGAAAAATGTTTGGTAACTTTTCTGGAAATTAACTTACCGCTCATCTGTTCACAGAATTCTAGCTCACAAACATCCAGTTTTCAATTTTCAATCCATCCAGTTTTCAATCCATCTTCAATTTTCTCCATAATGCGTCTTCTCTACATTACTTATTGAGCAACTTTTCCAAATGCCCATGTAAATGTGATCAAAACAGTTGCACAACAGTTTTGATAGGTTATTTGCTACAGTAGGACTTTTTATTACCTTTAGTGGTAAGTTTAAACTCAAAACTCCTCAATTAAACAATAAGACAACATTTCCTAGAATCTACAAAACAGCTGAAATTATGTCATATACACCATACTGGCTATTTTGTATAATAAAAAAAGCCACGTTCATCATTAATTTGGATTTAAAAAAAAAAACAAAAAAAAATGTATATATGACAACTCCTGATAACTAAAATAGCAAATAAAATACACTTTAATTCACAAATCACAAACATTTTTCTTGAGTAAATTCTACAGGCAGGAAAAACAGATCAGTTTTGATGGTAATTTGTTCAGTTCTTTATATGCTTTTCATTTTATATGTTCAAAAACTTTCCTTGCTTTATGGAAACTTACCCAAGAACACCTTCATCATGAAAAGGCGAGACTGAACTGTTTAAACAACACCGATCCAAGATGACATTATGTTCACAATTCTGCTTTACCACACTACTGTTTCTCAGAGGCCCTGGGCAAAGGTGTGAGCACACTTCTATCTACAAAGAATTAATATGTGTAGAATGTCTTCAAAGGGAAACACTTTAAGATGCTAGAAAGCAAGTTTGCATTGAAATTATTGCACTACACCATTAAAATGAACTTTTTTTTCGTAGATTTATTTATAGTGTTGTTTTGTCATTTACCCAGTCTGCAATGCCTCAACAGACACTTTAACACTGCAGTAAATTGAGCCCATATTTGTTACTCTCCCTAAACCAGGGTCAAAGCCTTTACATTTTAACAGATGGGCAAAATATTCAATATCTTCTTGATAAGTCTTGCCTAAATTCCACCAAATCTGCATGATATTAATACTTATTTTGTAAGTCTAAGAGGATCACACCAGAACTGTTTCTGTTGTTCCAATTTTGCCTCAGCTTACACCATTCAGCGCCACTACAAGTGACCCATTGCAAATACATACATGTAGCCACAAATGACAACCTTTCCCATATCATTCCAGGAAAATATCCTTAATTGCTGTCATGCCTCCCACTCAGTGTTATTGCCAAAGATTTTGAGGAAACTTACAGTTATGCTTTTTTAATCATGTTTTTTTTTTTTATTCCAATGAGCTTCCTTCATAAACGTTTAAAAATTCAAACATTTCTCTTGGAACTGAATTAGCACGTCAACTTATGTTGGATCAAATACTGTTACTGGGCTGCACAATTTACCACTGTGGGAGCAGAATGTCTTCGCTAGATATGGAGGCCAAACATGATAGACAAAAATTCAAACCAAAGTGATTAAAGTTTACAAAATGTTTTTTTTTTTTACCAGAGACAAAAGAAGTTATGTAGGTGGATCAATGTGAAACTACTTTCCACCACACTAAATGATATGGAGGGCTAAGGCCAAACTATATGTAAGGTATCAACTCTAGAATAATGCTTTATACTGAAGGCCAAATGATCTTGTTAATGTTTTAAGAATCCGAAAATTTATGATTTTCAATGTGTCTCAGCGATGTGGCATTAAACCATAATCATTCATACATT
Source organism: Liolophura sinensis (assembly GCF_032854445.1). Lineage (NCBI taxonomy): Eukaryota > Metazoa > Mollusca > Polyplacophora > Chitonida > Chitonidae > Liolophura > Liolophura sinensis. The sequence continues at coordinate 1,235,173 of NC_088301.1, read as the reverse complement.
CAATATGTCTCAGAGTACCAGTACAGGTTGTAATGTCCAAAATTTAACTGTGAAGTAGCATATTAACATGTACAGGAAATATACCTTTGAGCAGCAAGAACTTATTTAGACAGTGCACAAACCAAATACAAATTCACAATTGTGCACTGCTTTTTTCAAAATACCAGCAGGCTCAGTCATGATGTCCATAAGGTACTAATAACCAAAATATAGTCCCTTTGATGGACTTGATCTACTCAATGTGCCATTTTACAATTCTGATATTCACATGAGTTCAATTAAATTAAATGTTGAGGTCTATTTTCAACAATTTCTTATATTTACCTGCTGCAGGAAAATAGGCCTCAACTTTTAATTTAACAGAACTAATATTCATAGTAACATTGAGTCAGTGAGCAAAAGAGGGGGTTCAAATGCCAGGAGTGGGAAGGAGGTGGAACTTTGAAATTGCGGCGTTTTTTTTTTTTTAAAGATAACGGAATGTCCATCTAAATGAACCAGGCCAAATGTAACGTCAGTTAACATATTTCTTAAAGTTAGACGAACAGACTTACAGGAAGGCATGTAGGTCTTAATTTCAAGGAAATCGTCTCGCTAGTTTACAGCAACCTAGTTTTCAAATAAGTGAACAAATGTATAACTGTAAAAAGTATGTTGTCGATATTTAACAATTAAGAAGTTCAATATACATGGAAATTGTACCACGTCAAGCTTAACACGAGCACTAGACAGAAATTTGTAAAGATTTTCAGTAGCAGACTGAAAGTATGTGTTGCTGTCCGAAGCTGACAAATACAGTGGGCATTACCAATGTCTTATTTGACGAATTTGCCAAACAAATGTTCCAAACAAGGTGAACAATAATGAAAATGAAGTTAATTTTAGGTTCCATTATTCGATGTGCGACTCGGTATCATCGGCCATTTTGAATGATCGCTAGTCACATGACATGTGCAGCGCTACCTGGCGGCTAGTGAGATCTCCATAGTGACAACGCAGCTGAGATCGATCTAGTGTGCTCTAAAACGAGCTCCCTGATTGGCCAATTAATCTAAACCAGCCAATGGTATGTATCGACCTATCCATCCTTGGCTTACATGTGTTTGCGTAGCAACATGATGGGCGAGCTGGAACCAGCACGGCGATAGTATTCACGCTCGCTTATTAAAAAGACGGCTGTGAGTTACCGATCAGTAAACCGTCAGCTATCGGAGTTCAACTGGTCAAAGAAAAGGTATGTACACTAATACAACAATCAAGTAAATATTCACGCATGTTGTGTAGAAATTGAGCTCAAGTCTTCAAACGTTTGTCGGTACCCGCGTTGGCTATCGGTCTTATCCTCCCAGGTCAGGGGCATTTTTTTTTTTTTCATTCTTGCTGAAATGTTTCAAGCTGTATCCTTGATCTAAGTTCACGTGTCATCTAACAATATCACATGTAAATATCACAGAATAAAGAGCTTTTTATATCGGATGGTTAGCCCTCATTATTGAACAGTTATTAAATGACATTAGTATTTGTATGGCCTTAAAGTGCTACTTCAGTCCTAAGAAAAGCTAGGTGGATATATTAAACCGACATGAAGGATACCTTAGGGAACAGAGCTAACAGCAGGGTTTAAAAACATTTATGATGAACAACACTGTTTAACCTGTATGAATGAAGAGTCCTCAAAAACAAATTTTCGTCAGTTTCCATAAAATTTACCTAATGTGACGTTATAATGTTCCTTATGTGACGATGAGTCAAGCAGATGTGACGTCAGGTAAGGCAGTTGTGCTGGAATGACGTCATGCACAATTGAAAGTGCAGTGTCATTTTTTGCTATACATCAGGGATGGGCGACGCCAAACCAGGCAAATTTGGAAACGACAGAAAACTTTTGTTTCCGTACTATCCTCCGAAACTAGTGACAGCAATTTTAATACATTGCTATTTTTAACAATTTAGGACAGCAATTCAGACAATCTCAGTCCTTAAATTTTTATACCTCCTTTTAAGACATTCAGGTCTTCACAGTGTAGTAGCTCTTTAATGAATTAAAAGGGCATCATTATCACGTTAATGTCACATGGAATGGCTAGCTTGGATAAGTCATGTTGTATGATAACTGCACTCTTAAAATGGAATCCAAACCACACAGAGAAACAGAGACACTCATAGCCTGTTTGTTACAACAATAAGTTTATTTTCTTTCATCCTGATACATTTCACCAATTTTATTTTATACTCTGAATTTCTCTTTCAGACTACTTTAAAGTTTCAACATGGCCACAGAAGTGAGACCCACAACCCGATTCCAGCCCCCAGACTGGTTCACTTCTAACTACACCATCTCTACAAATGCTGAGCGTCAGAGGGATGCTTCACACCAGACACGGCAAGAAAGCCGCTTCCTCAGAAATGAGACAGATAATCAGACAAAGTGGGACCAGCATTCCAACAATGTGAGGCTGGCCGACCGGGCAGATCACATCCGTCAGTGGAAGGAAATCCTGGAGAAAACCTTGGCAGACCTTGATAAGGAAATCTCTGACCTGTCTGATGCCAAGCAGCTGACAGAGCAGTCACTCCAGGCCAAAGATTTACCCACAGATGTGGCTATTGAATGTCTAACATTAAGAGAGGGCCGACAGGCCATTGACGTGGTGGAAGATGAGCCTGAAAACCAGCTTCACAAGGTAAAGTAAAAACACTCATCACAGTCAAAATGTTTCACATTTTTTCCTCTCGTTTCACATATTATTCATGATATTGTACATCTCCATTTTTGCCTAGATACAGTGATTTTTTTCTCAAATCAAATTGAAACATTAAATGAATATAGAGTATACATAAACATATAAACATAGACTGCACTGTTGAAGTACATGTATAAGTGTTGGTTTTCCTGGCACTTTTTGTATCACTCTACAAATCTTTCATAAATAAACGTCGATCTGGCAGATGGTATGTTGTGTGCTTAAACACGCTATTCAGTGGTAATGGAATGAAATACATAAATATTAAATTTGACTTGTATTTGAGAAAAGATAGACCAATCACTAGCATTCACTGCCGTGCACTGCCTATATATGATGTTTAAATTGAGTCCACTCTGATATATTGGATATGTTTACAGGAGGTTGAAGTCATTGATGGGATCAAGAAGCAGCTCCACAACAAAATCAGTGAAGCATTTGAGCAGCTGTGCCTGCTACAAGAGGCCAGGCAGCAAATACAGGCGGATCTGCAGGATAAAAATATAGCTCTGGGCATTGATATTGATCAGTACAATTTGTCTGAGACCTCCCCAAACATTAGCTACAAACCAGACCCTCTCCGAGTGCCAAAAGGGTAAGACAACTTTTACAGGTCTCTAACAAAATTCACTTTTTTAAGTACTTGATAGAGAAATGAAATATTTGAGTATATTTCAAAGTGTAGAGGTATCAGATTAAAACCGGACTATCAACTTATGGCATGTTGATAACAATATCAATACTAATGTATTATCAAAATCAATAACAAAAACATGATCACATCATGATCTTTCAAATCAGCGAGGTAAATCTTTGAGTTCGTTATATATTTTTCTTATTTAGAAATAAAGGGCTGATCAAAGTACTTAATAAACAGAATGAGTGTCACCAAATACTATGATTATGTATAACGTAATATATAATGTACTGACTTGTGCTTATCCAGGAGCACAACCCCGCAGCAATGGGAAGATTTCAGTCGTTATAACAAGGAGCGAGCTGATGCAGAAATGAAGGCGTCTACCCGACTAAGGGAGGCAATCCATCACACCCTCCAGCAGACCGACAACGACCTGGAGGCCCAGAGGCTGGCGACAGAGTATGCCTTTAGAAAGAGGATCCATGAGTTTGAGCGGGCCAAGGATGAGCTGGAATGGCAGAAGAAAAACGTAAGGCATTAAATTGGCAGAGTTGTTAGTTATTTGCTTAGCCAGAATTACAACAGTCCTGCATACTCCAAAATATAAAGATTAAATAGCAGAAAAAAACCATTAACATTCATTTATACAAAGATATTAGACTTTATCAGATATACAAAATTTATAATTCAAGATTCAAGTGAGTACATTTTAAACTATAACACATTTTTAGCATTGGTGTAGAAATGTTACGTATAATCAATTCACTCGTGAGTTATTTAACCCTCAAACTTTCCCCAAACAGACTGAAGAAGAAATTGAAGAGTTGGAAAACGACATACGTGGAATTGAGGAGGCCATCCGTGCTAAGATCAACCCAATGAAGCTGGCTCAGACAAGACTTGAGAACAGAACGTACCGCCCAAATGTAGAATTGTGCCGAGATGCTCCACAATATGGGCTTGTGGATGAGGTCAAGCAGCTGGAGGCTTCAAAGAGAGCTCTGGAGGAGAAGCTCAAACAAGCCAAGTGAGTAGTATACACTTAGTTATACACTGGTCATCACATTTAGTATCATGGCTGTGTATATGCATTACTTGTAATTTAGAGTTGTAGAAATAGTGAACAGACTTTAGGAGTTGTTGTAAGGGTAATCCAAATTTTTTAGATACAGTGACTGAGACTTGTGAGATGGTTTTCATTTGTCCCTTTATCCTACAAAGTTTTCTAGTCATCTTTTCCCTAAAAAAAATATATCAGCAGTTTTGCCCAAAACACGTCTCATATATGCACATGTGATTTCTTACCAGACATGCCCTGGATGGACTGGAGGCTAACCTGCACAGAATCAATGATGATCTGTCCTTGAAGAACAACTCACTCATGCTGGACAACCGTTGTATGAACGTGCGAGAGAGGCTGCAGACAAAACCCATGACATCTCTGGAGAGGAACCTAACCCTGACAGGCATTGAGAGGGAGAGATCAAAAGTTCTGGCCTAAACTCAGTACTAAACACACCCATTAGCAGAGACTTGTACAAACTGTTTGATCTAACCAGTAATTTAATAGGATTCACCAAAGAGATGTATTTATTTAATTCACAGAAGGAATCTCTTTACCAATTGATGATAAAACCTCTTGTAAACTCATTGCTTGGTAAATCGGCATACACTTTGGTTGTACTGTACCATATGGCCTTACCACTGTCACATAAACCATGTACATATTAGGTCAATTAGAGAAACAAAAATGTGGGGGGAGGATTGTTAACAAATATTCGAACTAGACAAAACCCACATCATATGTATAACTGATGCAATAAAATGACAAGAGTGACATATTGGAAATGGCGATTTTGTGCTAATATCTCTTTATATTTTGTTGGGGCCTCCATGGCTCAGTCGGTTAGCGCGCTAGCACAGTGTAATGATCCAGGAGCCTCTCACCAATGCGGTCGCTGTGAGTTCAAGTCCAGCTCATGCTGGCTTCCTCTCCTGTCGTAAGTGGGAAAGTCTTCCAGCAACCTGCGGATGATCGTGGGTTTCCCCCTGGCTGTGTTTGGTTTCCTCCCACCATAATGCTGGCCGCCGGCATATAAGTGAAATATTCTTGAGTACGGCGTAAAACACCATTCAAATAAATAAATAAATATTTTGTTCATTGGTGGAACCATGTACTCCCGGTTTCACTCATGACAGCAGCCAGGTTTTGGTTATGGCAAACAGAGTCAACAGGAGAAAACAACTGTACTTCAGTAGGCATTGAACAAACCTCCTTTGCCCAGTTGCGAAAGGGTTAAACTATTTAACCCTCGGCTAGCAGTAAGCCAAGGTTAAATTTATCCCTATGTCAAAGAACCAGGCCCTGACCTATTCCTGATGACCAGCCTGAGCTATATTCAAGGATTCAACCTCAATGACAGGTCAAAATCAATCTCATCGAGAGAGAGGCTTTAGTAGGATGAACCAGCAATTGCCCTCTATATATACAAAGGACAAGAACAACTTGTTAGGTACCTGGGACTGAGATATAAGTGTTGGTTTCTAAAGACTTTATCATGAGAGTAGGGCATGCACATTCTTTCAGTAAGATAACATAATCATTACATAGACAGAACCAGAAAACCAAATAAGGTTTTACAATTTACAGGTGAAAGATAGGAGAGGAGATGCACACCTTGCTTGATACCTGACAATTTGCTAATATAAAGAGTCCGTGTAAAATCCTCAGAAGGTGGATGCGTACAACACATAAGTGTCAAGTGGAAAGTTGTGGAGATTACATAATCTCAACGTCTTTAAAAATCCCAAATTGATGTTTCTTGTCCATTAGTGGTTTAGGTCTTGATCTGGTAGAAAATTATAGTCACATTATAATATACAGACCAATATTAATCCCAGGTTATTCCTTTCTAAGACTTTTCCTTTTATTACAACTGAATGCAGAGAAACATCTAATAATTTGGTCAGCTTTTCGGGACATTGCGGATCAGAAAGGCCTGCTTTTTGCCGCCCTGTACTACATGTATTTTAATTTGCTAGTTATTCCCTGTTGTTGTACTTTACACATATTTACCTGAGCTCAATAAATGCAATACTTTTTTAAGTTACCACTCTTAACTTTCACTTCAACATTGATCTTATTCTACACAAGAAACTAAGTTGTGAACATCAACACACATAACTGACAATGGAACATCAACACACATAACTGACGATGGAACATCAACACACATAACTGACGATGGAACATCAACACACATAACTGACGATGGAACATAGATGCACATAATCGACGATGGAACATCAACACATAACTGACGATGGAACATCAACACACATAACTGACGATGGAACATAGATGCACATAATCGACAATGGAACATCAACACACAAACTGACGACTGAACATCAAAACACAAACTGACAATTGAACATCAAAACACAAACTGACGATGGAACATCAACACACATAACTGACGATGGAACATCAACACACAAACTGACGACTGAACATCAACACACAAACTGATGATTGAACATCAAAACACATAACTGACGATGGAACATAGATGCACATAATCGACGATGGAACATCAACACACAAACTGACAATTGAACATTAAAACACAAACTGACGATGGAACATCAAAACACAAACTGACAATTGAACATCAAAACACAAACTGACGATGGAAGATCAACACACAAACTGACAATTGAACATCAAAACACAAACTGACGATGGAAGATCAACACACAAACTGACGATGGAACATCAACACACAAACTGACAATTGAACATCAAAACACAAACTGACGATGGAACATCAAAACACAAACTGACGATGGAAGATCAAAACACATAACTGACGATGGAACATAGATGCACATAATCGACGATGGAACATCAACACACAAACTGACGATTGAACATCAAAACACAAACTGACGATGGAAGATCCCTCTGGTGTTATGGTGGTTTACACGTATGTAAAATCTGAGCTTAATGCACGCAGTACCTTTTGAGATAACATCCCTAACATTGTCTGTCACTTTGAAGTTTAGTTATATCAGATTTATTCAAGTGTGACCAAGGCTGCAGGGCTTAACCCAGGAAACCCTATCTCCCCTGTCAGCCAATCAGTGTCAATACAATATTGCTTGAACATTGTTTTTTTCACTATTTTTGGATGCTACCAATACATTGCAAAGTCGAACTAATAAATGTTTGCTAGGTACACCCTGTGAAAACAACTCTGACTGACAAACAACTCTGACTGACAAACAACTCTGACTGACAACAACTCTGACTGACAAACGTCAAACCATACACAGCGGCCTGTAAGTTACAGTCACATTCTGCACACCATGTAACATCTTGTAAACCTTGCCCCAGCAAACAAGTTCCATCGTGTCTTCACCTGGCTCTGAATCTCTGTACACTGTAGTAATCAGACTGGAGGAGCCCTCCACAGGTGCAAACTACTGGCAGGCTACTTAGCTGGTATGCCTTACCACAGCATTTTCATGCGTACCCTCATTTCCTTTGACAGCCGACATAAGCAAAAGGTATGGAAATGTCACGTACATGAATACACATGCTATTAACATTATTAACAAAGTTTACAAATGTTTTCATTTTGGAAATTTTATTTATTTTTTTTCTAAATTCTGGTACAAATAACACAATTTTCTTTCATTCGCACATTTGACTAAAATGGATCACTTTCTGTACTCATCCATAATTTTACAAATTCAGCTCTCTTATTTCTTCGCATGAACTTGCACTTAATACACATATAATCAAGCGACCGAAAAAAATGCTTGGAATCGGTCCCCTTAAGCCAATGATGATAATGATCAATGATAAAACATAAAATATTTACAGGCAGGGTGTAGCATATCATGATAAAGAGTTTACTGCTAGCTAATCAAGTGTAACAGTGATTCTGTGTGTTATTTCATAACATGTAATCATGTTAAAGTATGCGCAAACTGCTGATTTTCATACAGGACTGCTTTATTAGCCCAATTCACCACATACTACACACGTAGCGCAGTTTAATGCGTAGAAATGTGTTGAGAAATTCTATGATAGAGCTATTATATATTGGTGCATCCAGAAATGCTGAAAACCTGCCTGCCTTTAGTATGTACATGACGAGGGACAATTTCTTACACAGTAATGTTTTGAGAGATGAGGTGATGATAAGCTACACGTAACAGGCACATCAGCACAGCATCCACAAGATTGCTCAGCACAAATGATTTATCTACCTGTCACTGTCATTAATAGCTACATGCACAATTGATATGATGTGTTTAGTAATTGTTTGAGAGTCGGCATTTTTGAACAACTTGCTATATGAGTGCAGAAATCATCAGACAAAACAATTCTTTTCTACACACAACGTAGCACAAGTCTCCTCCAGCAAACAGCTGATACAAAAGATATCGCGATTACTCAGCTTCAGAAAAAGTCTGTCTGTTTCAGAAGGCACCTCGTCTGCCCTGGGGGGAGCGGAAGCCCCTCATTGCCCCTCGTCCCCGCTGTGGGTACATCCTGCGGGGCCCCCGGTGTACACCCCGCCCTATACGGCCCCGCCCTGGTGGGGGTCTGATCATTGAGCCGTGGGTGGCGCTCTGGGCCTGGGCAGGGGCTGGGTGTACTGAACCGTCATCCCAGACTATTCTCTGGATTCTGGGTCTGTTCTGACCTGTAGACAGGAGAAGACAAGACAGCTTCATGGACCAGTGATCATGAGAGGTGCAAACCGAGTAACACAGACTATACAAGAGAATTATCGCAAATTCTCAGTTTAAGTGATTCAAACTAAATTTTCTGTACTTTCCCTCTTATATTCTTACATATATCTATATCACCTTGGCAAGGTGAATGGGACATTTATCTCCATTACAAACTGCATGTAATTCACTCTGTCATTAGTTATAATTCCTATAGTCACAGTACGTCAACCAGAAAGTCAAGTACTTTTAATGAGGTGTTGTATTGGACTTGTTTAACACAAAATTTTATTCTCGATGGGAGCAGTGCGATGGGGTGTTTTATTAGTGATTCTCATTATGGCATCAAACACGCACTGGTTGACCATGTGGACTTTGTCCATGTTAAGGTAAAGTTGTAAATGGCTGACTATCTTCAATCTGAGATCCTGTCATTCAGTTTTAGATGACCGCTGGCCTATATCATAAATATACTTTTTCCGTACTACACATCCAATTTCCTAAGTTGCATTTGAATATACTGTGGTCTTAACTGATTTTCGGTTCTTTCAACTGGTTTTAAAACATAGATCCCTTTGGTTTGATTTTGGATGATGTCAGCGCAGCGAAAAACCAACTCATTGCCTCCTAGTCTGACAACGTTCTCGGAATGATATGGCTTAAATATTGCCCAGTATTATTAATGAGTTTCTTTAACTATTACTAAGTAATAATTGTTCATTCATTCTTTCAAGCTGTATGCATTATTTTGCAGATAATTACTTTTAGAGCACCAACATAACTGTAAACAACTCTGAGGTGAAGTGCAGCTTGAACATATTTTGTCAAATTTTGACATGTCAAACTGAAAAACTGGATGAAACTAAAAACTGATCATTACAACTTGCGATTCCCAGATTAGAGGTTGATATTATAACTTCTTTTTAATTCTCAGCACTGATATATTTTCTTTCCTTACAAATTTGTGCAAGGTATTAACATACCTGCATTCCCAGCAGATGATGCCCTATCAGCCTGAGACGCTGGACTGGAGCCGTCACTGTCTGGGATCCCTTCCTGACTCTCAGGACCAGTTACTTCCTCTTCCTGCTGCTCACCACTGCTAGATGGGGCTGTATCAAATTTGATAATTACATGTGGAAAAGAAATAAAATCTCCTCATCCATGCAGCAATAAGCTTTGGTGTTTAACTCCACCCTCCAACATTCAACAACTGAATCATTTTTAGTGGTGTCTTAATTAAAATTAATTAATTAAAATACCAGTTTCTTTGACTTGCAGTGTACAAAAACTAGGGAACCAGAATCTGCTCTCCCACTTCAGTGAAGCACTTGTTACGTGTACGCTTTCTCCTGTACTAACCTGTGCTGGGTTCTTCCCCTGGGTCCTGAGACACTCCCTGGTCTGACCTCTCCTCACCTGTCTCCTCTACAGCTTGGACCTCTGCAACACTGCAGCAAAGCAGGATAATAAATATGCAAATTAACTGTGAAGAAATTCATTTCCATATGACAGTATTTCAAATTTAATTTGAATGTAGTTATCATGAAGTGAAATGCGCCATGTGCCCTACCACAGTGTTTTTTCCTTCTCACAAAGCACATCATACTTTGGGTGTACTATCTGTGCCACATGAATAAACATACACAAAATATTTATGTGTGCCAGAACCAACAAAAAGGTAAAAAGCTTGAGACTGGTGTAGACACAGGAATATTTCTCTCCACTAATTCTAATGCAATGTCGCGTCTCAGAAGTGAGTGTTCAGTATGAGTTAAGGGCGAGTTAATAGATTCCCACAATACACTACCACCTACTCCGTCTAGTCACCATTTTAATGGCACCAATGCTTATTCACTGTGTATTAATAGTATTAGGCAAATTGTGCAAGCTCACCACTAGCCCACTTGTAGCTGGCTTCTTGCACTCCACTGCCGTTCATGTAAAGTTACCTGACATACATGTATATTATATCTTGGTCTTCCCAGGAGAAAGAGTTGCTAGTGTTGTCTGTGAATAGGGAGACCAGCACGCTGAAACACTGTTTTTGTGGTCTAAAATCAATGACACGCAAACCACTGGCAGCCTAATAGCACATGGACTACAGGTAGGCTACAGGGGTAGTTAACAATTCCATTGTGATGCACTTTTAGCCTGGCCTGAACTATAGTGGCAGGGCTGTGAGCAAGCTATATCAAAAGTACTGCCAGACAGAAAAGCATGACACTAACTCTTCTGTGGCCTGTTCGCCATCTTGCTGTGTGGTTATGTCACAGGGTTCTCCTGTATCTGCGTCAATGAGAATTGGCTCCTCTGACTCGGTGCTGCTCTCCGTGGGGGCGCCGGCTGACGCAGACACTGGCTGAGCTTCGGAAGACTGGGACTCCTGTGTAGCGGTACTAGCTGAAATTACAAACATATTAATAGGCTTAAGTACTGTAACTCTTCAACCCTTTCACATGTTTGCAAGCTTTTATTCAAGCATTTTCTGAGGGAATTAGTCTGCTGACTGATAAAATTATACGTTTTGTGAACCCATGAAAATGGCCAATGCTACCAATGTAGTTTTGTCTCCAAAACAGAACCAAAAATGTTCATAAATTGCACTGAAAGTTGCTCTTTAATATTCGAAATGGTTGAGGAATTAGGGTAATCATTTTGACAACTGTTGCAGGAAGGAAAGACTTTAGAAACTGCAAGTTTTCAAATGGAAACTGTTTACACATGTATAAGGTACTAAACTGCATGTAAATGTACAACACTCAAGGCCCCCAGATTAATGGGTTCATAAAAACAAGTAGAATGGGGAAAGCCAGCAAAACACGAGACACCACAGCACCCTGTCACATCCTGGACAAACTTAATGGGTTCATGAAAACCAACAGAGTGGGGAAGCCAGGCAACTTTGTTAGCTACTTGACAGCCTGTCAGGTTTGAACATCTGAGCTCACTGGTCCAGAGTATCTTGTCTGATCAGTCAACAGTAATGACCTCTTAGTATCTGCAAGCAATTGTAGTTTCTCAAAAGGCAAGATGAAACAGTGAACTTCCACGTTCCAAGTGGCATGATATTGACAATCAAACAAACAACTATATCCAAGAAAAAGTGAAAATGTTTTCAGTGGTCTGTTCATTGTATTAACACATCACTAGTGACTACTTTGTGAAGACATTCCCTCATGGGCCCGCTTCATTATCAGAGGAATTAATACTGCTCTGCAATAGAGTTATTTATTTATTTGATTGGCGTTTTACGCTGTACTCAATAATATTTCACTTATACGACGGCGGTTAGCATTATGGTGGGTGGAAACCGGGCACAGCCTGGGGGAAACCCACGACCATCCGCAGGTTGCTGGCAGACCTTCCCACTTACGGCCGGAGAGGAAGCCAGCATGAGCTGGACTTAAACTCACAGAGACTGCATTGGTGAGAGACTCCTGGGTCATTACGCTGCGCTAGCGCACTAACCAACCGAGCCACGGAGGCCACCCTCTGCAATACAGCTGTTGTGTCACAAACCCTTGGGCTGAGCATCACATAGGAGTAAACAGTTGTGAAAACAGAGACAAAGCTGGCAAATGACACTGTTACTCACCTACGGGGGTTGGGGTGGCTGCTGTCTGCCGGCTTGTTCCCTCATCAAACTGGGACAGGTCCATCTTAGTGTCATCCATCCCAAGGGCTACAAATTTCCAATCAGCTCTATGGTCAAGCAGTGGTGTGATTTACACTGGGATATCACTCTCATAATGACATAACTTGGCTATGTGAGTATGGTTATGCTATGTTGACTGAAATGATAGGGATTTCTTGTGGAAAGAGACACCATGGGTACAGAACGTATGAAGAAAACAAACTACACTTCATCAGAGCTTACACAGCCATATTACATTTATCAGGATGAACAGAAACAGTTTTTATCACTAGAAATCCCAGTCGCCGACTTCACAGCAGAATACTAAATCCAGACATAACACCACCATTCAGAGCAGTGTACTTACCTCCCTGAGAGACGAGTTGGGCCAATTCTGGCTGATTCTGTCCTGATTCCAGACCGCTGCCAAACACAAACCTCTGTGGGACATGGGGTGAGCTGACAGACAGACAGACAGACAGACCCACCATCAATCAAGACACATGATGTATGTAAACTAACGAACTCGATCGCATTTTGAAATACCATGGGGATATTTATTTCTGCATTTTTTCAGTTCGCAGTGATAGGAGTTCCCTCTAAAAAATGGTGACAATTGTCAGGGGTTAGCATTAATTGACAGGTGAGTTTCTTACCTGATGGCCTCTGCAAAGCCGTCGCCCCGGCGTGGCACGTAGAGAGTAGGTGTGCTGGGTACTGTACAGTCATCTCCCTCCTCAAAAGCTCCTGTCTGACCCTAGGAACAACAGCGGGAACAAGGCCTCTTTAAGAGCGCTGACTTGTTCAAACCTAGCACTCTTTGTTTACTTGTTTACATAAGGCCAGACAACAGAAGGCCAGTCGACATACGGCCAGTCTCTTTGTCGACATATTTATAATACCATATAACTGAAGCTCATGTCAGATGATTTCACCTTGTCACACTTTGCCAAGGGTCTTTTTGATTTTAAGGAGTATTAAAAATTAAACCAGGCTCAAGTCTTAATACCAGTTTCAGCCTGATACAAAATTAGTGACACTTTAGTCCAGACTACAGTTAACACCAGACTTAATTCTAATACATTTTTGAACACCTGACGAAGTGGCCCAGTTTTTCAATAGTACTTTAAGACACAATACTACTTTAACTTTAAGCCAAGATTTCAATTTTGTTCTCAGCCCAAAAACAATTGTGAAACAGTATATTAAACATAAATTAACTCTGCTGCTGTTATATTTTGAGCTTGGGCAACTGCATTGGCTAAAATTTTAAATATAAAATAGGACTTAATACCAGTATAAGTTACTACACTCTCAAACAACTGGGCCATGATGTTTCTCCATGGCCTTTACATTATGTTACAGTTTTATAGAATTTGTCCATCCAACACATCTTTCCATGTGCAGAAACTAAACATTAGATTATCATAAGAGATTTGTCAAAGTGAACTGATAGCTTACAGCAAACATGAACGGTGCCAGCTGGTTTCTGCCGCTTGTGGACGGCAGCCTCTCAGTGTGAGCTATGATTGGCTGAAGGGGTGGGGGCGGCCTCTGACTGGAACTGGGCTGGGAGGCCGGGGCAACTGCAAGCAAAACATAAAATTGGAAAAAAGTAGAAAAATACCTAGAAATTCTCAACTGTCTATTTATTTATTTAATTATTAAAGTTGTTGACTGGGATTTAAAAAAATATTTATGGATGTGACAAGCTTTATAGATGAGCGGGCCGGCCTGTGAACAGTGGTTTGACAATTACCTGAACAGGGACACCACTGTGGTTTGACAAGTACCTGAACAGGGACACCACTGTGGTTTGACAAGTACCTGAACAGGGACACCCTTGTGGTTTGACAAGTACCTGAACAGGGACGCTACTGTGGTTTGACAAATACCTGAACAGGGACGCCACTGTGGTTTGGCAAGTACCTGATAAATCTCTTGACAAAGCCACAGCACCATTTCATCAGCTGATTAGCTGATTAGCTGATCGGAGAGCTCACTAAAACTGTCGTGTTAATCGTGAAGAATTTGGGAACATGAATAACTGAGTAAAAAGGGTTTATATAGAATGTGGACGATGATATGTAAATAATACGTCTCAAAAATTCCATTTCTGAAATCCATCCGTTAAATAAAATTTAATTTAATGTAATTTTAACCAATCGATACTTGAAAACTCACGAAATAATGCCTATCATATTGGTGGAAAGCAAGAGTTCATTTCAGACTAAATGATACTGTACCATCCACCATTTATTGCCACTATGGTTCTGAGAAAGGGCACAGCCTTGAAAACTGCCAGTGTAGAGCCTGTGTACATGTCTCTTACCCTGTGGCTGTGTCTGGCTTTAGGCACCCTCCCCATTATGTGTATGGCAGTTACCCTGTGGCTGTGTCTGACTTTGGGCACCCTCCCCTGTATGTGTATGGCGGTTACCCTGTGGCTGTGTCTGACTTTGGGCACCCTCCCCTGTATGTGTATGTCTCTTACCCCGTGGCTGTGTCTGACTTTGGGCAACCTCCCCTGTATGTGTATGACTCTTACCCCGTGGCTGTGTCTGACT